>NC_068569.1:45993276-46318986 GCF_025698545.1 Gossypium raimondii | reverse complement strand
GAGATATTTGTGAAACAAATGAAATATGATATGGTTGTTGTAATAAACTCAAGTGTGACATGTCGAGAAAATAAGTTTATCAAAGTTGAATTTATATATAATATGTGCAAGTACGCTAATCAGTGTGGTTGCTTGATGCATAGGCAAGTGCCAAGCCATTGGTGGAATGGTAATATGATTATTTATATAATGCATTGAATTGGTAAGGTTTAAATTATGCAATTTTTTTTATGAAATGACTCATCATGCGATCAATTCGAGAAAAAAAAGGCTTTGGTTAAATGCACTAGCTTGTGACCATAGTTGAATGATATGATTATGACTTGTGTTTTAGGCATATGGGATAAATGTGGAAAGTAAAGAAATGCAAATGAAAATAAAGAAATTTAGAAGAGTTAAAGTTATATATAAAATCTTACTAAGCTTACATAAGCTTACTCCTGTGTGTTTAATGTTCTTTGTAGATTGATGTGAAATTAGTGGATCGGATCAACACATCAGGGCACACTATCCAGATTACTTCGGTAAATTTTATTGTGCATCTTAAGGTTTATATGGCATGTATAGGGTTTAATTGAAAGGAAGTGAAGGTATTATAAACTTAGTTATCAACATTTTTCACTAAAACAGTTTTGGACAACAGTAGTAGTCCGACTTTGAAAATTCACCAAATATTATGGAAATTGAATTATAGGTTGAATAAAATATTAAATTAAATATTATTGAATCTAGTTTTACATAGAAGAAACGATGTATGTAAAATAACTTCATATTATGAGATATTTAAAATTTTATGAGGCAGGTCAAAGTGATTTCAGAATCCCTATTCGACTTTGGAAAATCATTAAAATTTGTATAAAAGTAATTATGGGTTATAATTTATATGTTTAAAATTATTAATGAGTCTATTTTCAAAAGAAACAAACAAGAACATTATCCAAATCCCATACGAGGAGATAATTAATTTTTAGTGAAGAAGGGTCGAAACTGTCAGACAGTAGAACAGGGATGACTTTAAAGAATAAACTGTACTTATTGGCTAAACCATAAATTTTGAAAATTTTATGGTAAGAAGATATGTGAGTTTAGTTTTAGAAAAATTTAGCAGATCTTAATTCAGAGTTCTGTAGCTCAAGATCTAGATAATTTAATGACGATGACTTAAGTGGACAGCTTTGATATGATCATAAGTAAATAGTGTAATTATGTGTAATTATTCTGTAAACTCTGGTAACATTCTGTAACCCTATTCCGGCGAAGGATGTGGGTTAGAGGTGTTACATAATCAGAATAATTGAAGTAACTAAGCAAGTAAAGAAGCTAACCCGTATATAAAAAATTAATAAATAAATTATGAGAGATTGAAAGTTAATAATAAATTTGATTATGGTGGGCAAATTTGATTACGTTGGGTGACAGTGGTTACAATAACTCAAAATATTTTTTTTAATTTAACTCGAACAAATATATTTGATTTTATTTGATTCAAATTTCATCTCACTTGACTCGATTCGAGAAAATTTCAAATCAAATTAGGATGATAAAATAAGATTCGTCAACTCGATTAACTCAAAATTTTTTCATTCGATTCGATTGAATGCTCAACCCTAAATTTGATCATGATTTTATACAAAATAATAAAAATAAATTCTTTTTAAAATTTAGAAAATTTTGTATAAAAATTCTAAAAGTCTAAAAATACATAGAATATTATAAAAATTAAATAAAAATAGATAAAGTGAGAAAATATAAGGGAAATTATTTTTTATTATAAGAAAATAAAAGGAAAAATATTCAAAATATAGTTTGTTTTCATGATTTGGGTTTTGAAAAATAATTTAAATGAATTAAAATTTTGAATTGAATTTGAAAAAAAAAACACTATGTAATTATGACACTTTTTTCATGTTGCAACATTTCACAAAAACCAATATCGGAGTCAATTTCCCCTTCTGATCAAACTACAACAAGTGAAACCTTTAAGAACACCTATCATCCACTTCATACTCAATATACTTCAGTTTCAAATTCGCATAAGACTTTTTTATATCCGATGTTTCTTTCAACCTATCCCAAACCAATCAAATCTTATTTTCGATCTATTGAACCAAATCCAAACCAATCATCCTCCTTTTTCCAAGCCCAGTCCAACACAACAGAGTTTGACATTTCTATCGATACGAAGCCTCATATAAAACTTGTAACACCCTTAGCCCGACCCAATTATCAGATCCGAGCTACAGGATGACACATTCGTTGCAAGAATAACTACAATCAATTATACAATAACATAATCATTAGAACATACAAATTATATGTTAAACACATTTATATTATGATACAATCAAATCTGAGTCTTAATTGAGCTTACGAAAACTCTTTTGTTGACTCGAGCATGAAATACGATCAAGTTTGTTATTTTCTCTCCCTTATAGATTGTCACCTTAGGAACTCGCAGAGTCAAATCATCACAAATCTCACACTATTACCGAATTTGTCATAATATGTTCTTTTTTGGTCGTTAAAGTTGTATCATGTAAATAAGGATAAGGTGACATGGAAATGGTCATTTTCTTGTTAAATGGTATGCTTGATGTTTGTGGAAAAGGTTGACTTGAATGTAAAGCTTGGTATGTGACAAATTGATGCGACTGTCAAAGGCCCAAAATCAGGCTCATGAACGTGATGGGCTCAAATTTCCTCAAGGCCCAATAACGAGGTCGAAGGCCAAGTAAATCCAAGTAATATTGAACAAAACCATCCCATACTTCGTTACCAAGGCCCAAGATGCGCACACGACTAAAAAAGAAAATCAAGATTCACTTTCTTGTTTTAAAAAAAATCAAGAAACTGAATCTTGGTCCAATTTTGTTGTTTCAGACAATTTCAAGAGTCAAGAAAATCAAGATTTCAAATCTTGGAAATCTTGGTCCAAGAAACCGAATCTTGCAGCCAAAATGCCTTGGATTTCATGTACGAGCTTGAACGAGCCAATTTCAAGAGCAAACGGATCACAAGACCAAGTTCTTGAAACAATGACCCATTAAGATGTATACAAACTCATCCTAAAGTTTGGAAAATAATTTAATTGAATATTAGAAAAAATTATCAAAGTGGTCAAATTGTAAAATATTTAAACTATAAGTCTAATTTTATTTTAATAGGTAGATCATCATGTAAGAATTCAGCCCAAGGAGCCCATTTAATTCCTTTGGCTGAATTCCTATTAAAAGTCCACACTTAGAATTATTTTGTATTTTTTATTTGATGAGTTGTCATGTTAGTTATTCCATTAGGGTTAGGAAAACTTATTTTGGGGGCCTATAAGTAGCATGAACATCCACCCTTATAGAAGAACAATTGATTTTTGTTTTTTTAAGTTAATACTAATTCTCTTTGAGTTGTTCTTTAAGAGTTGTTGTTGGGTTTCTTTTAGGAGTTGTTTTAACAATCTTTTAGGTTGTGGGAATCATCTTCAAGTTTTTCTTGCCAAGATATCTTTCTTAGAGCGGGAATTAGAGCCATTGAAAGGAGTAATGGATTCTTAATGTTTCCAAGGCTTCTTAGGACGTCATCTTCTATTTTTAAGTTTTAATTTATCATTTCTTATTTATATTTATTTATTTCTTACTGTTTTGGCTTGCTTATTTTATTGATTTTTGTTCTAGGTTCAAATTGGTTTAAGAGAGACGTTCTTCTATCTTGTTCCATCAAGAAACACATCAAAATTAGGAGTTTTAATATTTTCTTGTTGTTTCAAACATTCTTGCACAAAATAGTTTGCTTTTGTCTTTTAAATCACTTCTAGCAAATCTGTTTTGTGTTTTGTTTTTCTAGATCTGGTTGGGGCATTTTCTTGAGATCTAAGGACAGTTTATTTCCTTCCAAGAAACCCTAATTCATTTTCTATTGGACTCTTTACCAGTCGGTTTATCTTACTTTGCAAAATAACCTATAAGCAATTTGGTATTAGCAATTTGGGCGTTTAGGTGTTCGTGGTTGATTTCTAAACTGATTTCCATTGCAAAACAACCTATAAGCAATTTGGTATTAGCAATTTTCATTGACTCTTAGCCTTAGGTTTTCATTTGTTTTTGCTTTTTATTGTTCCTTTAAGCATTCTAACACTTTATTGTTTCTTGTATTAGTAAGTTAAAGCACATTTCACATTTCGTCCTCCATGCAACACAATTCTTTGGTGTCTAGCCGATTTTGGACTCATAGTGCTATTAGGTTTACTTTGTTAGTTTATTCTAATACATTCTGATTGATTGATATAGACACTTTTAAAAGAATCACAAGATTAATTCTTACCTCATTGAGAATTTAATTTTATTTTTGAGTGCATAATGGTGAGATTTGTTTAATTTTTTCTTTTTGAGTGCTATGTTTTCTTTTTTTAGATTTGTCACAATGTCTTGTAGTGGCAAAGGGAAGGATGACCAGAGTGACACACCAGTAGTGACCATTGAAAGTATTGCTGGTTTCGCAATGAAATTACAACGTAGCCTAAATGAAGTCAATGATAAGTTCGAAAATAGGTTCGGTAGGTTGCAACGAAGTCTAGAGGATCGAGATGCAGCAGAAAGACAAAGGGATGCTATACTTCAGACAATGAGCAATACATTGAATCAGTTGTGGACTGAGCAAATGACTCAAAATTGGGTGCTAATGATGATGTTGAGATTGAATAGCCTCATGCTCATAGACATAATGCTAGACGTGTCTCTCATGCAAATGATGAGACTTTGGTTAATAATGACAGCGAGCAACATTTTTTTAGCTAAATAAAAGTTCTCAGTTCTAGAATTTCATGGAAAGAATGATCAAAAGACTTATTATGATGGAAAAAGTGATTATAAATTAGTTTTTCAATCCAAGGGGAGATGGCCAAACGAAAGGAGGAATATAATTGAGCTATCACCTTTTGTGCAATGTTATTGGTGTAGTTTAAATGATCATAAGGGTTTCCAATGTCCAATCAAATATCCAACTAGAGAAGAAAGTAAGTATGACTTTGTACCTTTTGTTGACTCATACTCTAATGGAAAAGAGATTTGTGATGGTGAACTTTGTGAACCAAAAAAAGATGATGGTGAGGATTTTTTCCTTGAATCTATTGAGTTAGAAGAGATAGAAACGTCATGTTCTCCTATTGAGATGTATTGTACTTAATTAAATATTCATAATACTTGTGAGGGGGATATGGGAAGTGAGGCAGAATCATGTGAAAAGATCGAGAGAAAGATACTTTGAGTGATAAAAGTCTACTTGATGGTCCAAATTTGGTGAGTGAAAATCCATATGAGCTAAAATTAGAGAGTTCTCAAGTAGAAAAAGAAAAAGAAAAACAAGAAAATACCCATACAAAAGTGAGAAATGATTATGTTTTAACTAACCCTAAATCAAATTTGTTTAATGGTGTTTCTTTATTACAAGATTTCAAGGATCCATTGACGAACTTCCAATTATATTACTCTACCATCGATAGACGATTTTACTTATGGGAGAGAGGTAAGTTGAACATTAATACTTCTCCACAAGTGCTACAATGTAAGGAATGTAAGAAAATATTAGAAGTTGATTTAATAAGGCATACCTTGAATGTTTTTAATAAGTATGCTACTAATTTTGGTTGTAAAATATTTTTTTACAACATGTTTTCTTGTTGGTCAAATTTTATTAAACCTTGGTCTGATAGTTCAATTGATTTTATGGGTTTATCTAGGTATGTCAAGGTTACTTTTGTTGCATTCGATAGGTTTATTAAAGAGCTTTATGCATTTGATCTTGCAACAAAATTTTCTACCTTAGACTTTAAATATAAACTTTTAAATAATAATATTAAACTTCTAAATTTTGATTATTATGTGAAATTATTGACTAATCTTTGGAAATTCTTATGGATGACCATGCATATTCAAAGAAAGTTACAATTTATTTTTTACTTGAACACTCATGTGGCTAACATTTCTTTGTTTAGTGTTGATACTTTATTTTTAAAGGAGACGTCCATGATCGAAGCTAATTTGAAGGATCAAAATAATGTCTTTGATCTTGAGATAGTTTTGGCGTACAAGAAAACTTAGGTAAGTATTTTTTTATTTTATTGTTATTTAATCTAATCCTTTTTCTTTTTCTTCAGCTAAAGATTCAGGGATGAATCTTCTTGAGGAAAGGGGAATGATGCGAGTATCAAGGCTGAAAATTAGGCTCATGAATGTGATGGGTTCAAATTTCCTCAAGGCCCAATAACGAGGTCAAAGGCCAAGAAAATCCGAGCAAGATTGAACAGGACCATCCAAGACTTCGTTACCAAGGCCCTAGATACACACACGACCGGAAAAGAAAATCAAGATCCACTTTCTTGTTTTTAAGAAAATCAAGAAACAAAATCTTGGTCCAATTTTGCTGTTTTAGACAATTTCAAGAATTAAGAAAATCAAGATTTCAAGTCTTGGAAATCTTGCTCCAAGAAACTGAATTTTGCGGCCAAGGTGCATTGGATTTCATGTACGAGCTTGAATGAGCCAATTCCGTGAGCAAACGGATCACAAGACCAAGTTCTTAAAAAATATGGCCCATTAAGATGTTTACAAGCCCATACTGAAGTTTGGAAAGTAATTTAATTGAATATCAGACAAAATTATCAAAGTGACCCAAATTGTAAAACATTTAAACTATAAGTCCAATTTTATTTTAATAGGTGGATCATCATGTAAGAATTCAGCCAAAGGAATTAATTCTTTGGCTGAATTCCTATTAAAAGTCCACACTTAAAATTATTTTGTCTTTTTATTTGATGAGTTGTCATGTTAGTTATTCCATTACGGTTAGGAAAACTTATTTTGGGGGCCTATATGTAGCATGAACATCCACCTTTATAGAAGAACAATTAATTTTTGTTTTTTTAAGTTAATAATAATTCTCTTTGAGTTTTTCTTTTAGAATTGCTCTTGGGTTTCTTTTAGAAGTTGTTTTAACAATCTTTTAGGTTATGAGAATAATCTTCAAGCTTTTTCTTGCCAAGATATCTTTCTTGGAAGGGGAATTAGAGCCATTGAAAGGATTTGTGGATTCCTAATGTTTCCAAGGCTTCTTAGGACGTCATCTTCTTTTTTCTAGTCTTAATTTATCGTTTCTTGTTTATTTTTATTTAGTTCTTGTTGTTTTGGCTTGCTGATTTTATTGATTTTCATTCTAGGTTAAAATTGCTTCAAGAGAGATGTTCTCCTATCTTGTTCCATCAAGAAACACATCAAAGTAGGAGTTTTAATCTTTTCTTGTTGTTTCAAACATTATTGCACAAAATAATTTGATTTTGTCTTTAAAATCAGTTGTAACAAATCTGTTTTGTGTTTTGTTTTTCTAGATCTGGTTGGGGCATTTTCTTGAGGTCCAAGGACAATTTCTTTCCATCCAAGACACCCTAATTCATTCTTTGTTGGAATCTTTACCAGCCGGTTCATCTTTCTTTTATTTTAATTTTGTTTGATTCTCTTTTGTGACAACTAATTTGTTTTTGTTGTTTCTCGTTTCAGTTTACATTTGTCTAGAGATTTAAGTTAAATTCGCAACTTGGACAAGCTACAATCCTATTCCGCACGCGTGTCGTATCATTCCATATCAGAAATGGTATATGGGCTAACTATGGTTGATGTTATTTAGTTGATGATATTTAAACTTGCATATATCATATATGTATGCTAGGAATTGCATACAAAATAAATGGTAAGTTTGGAATGCTAAGCAAGAAATGTAGCTTGTATGTTTTGGTAAATTGCAGGTCAAGTTCATTGATTGTTTGGAAGTAAGTTTAATGTATGCCTTGTTTTGGTTCAAGATAAGGTCTTATAGGTTCATAGGGTATAAAATGAAATGAGTAGGTAAGTTGTAATAAACTTAAATGCTGTAATTGAAAAGCTTTTGTGAAAAAATGATTTGATTAGGTCTAAATGATGAATATGTATTGAATGTCACGTTAAATGACTGATTAAAATTGTAATAAACATTTTTGGCATGTTTTGGTTAGGTAGAATTGCTAGTTGGGTGTTAATGTTGAAAGGTTTTGGTTGGAAGCTATAGGATAGGTACCAAAATGTGCATTTTAACAAAAATAAGGGTCACGTCTCGACAACAAACATCCTATGTCGCAATGTCCATTGTAGTAAGTGACGTCGCAATGTCAGTATGCATGAATTTTTGATGTGACTTACTATGTTGACGACATCACGATGTGAAAACTATAAGGATGCGACGTCAGCCTGAGATTTTCCAAACTTTACTATTTGGTCTATTTCATGCTCGTGTTAACAAAAGAGCTTTCGTAAGCTCGTATAAGACCTAAAAATGATTGTATAACATAATTTGAATTTGACTAATTCTTAATTACATGTGTGAATGATTAAATGTTGCATAATTGACCGCAGTTGCTCTGGCAATGAATGTAGCATCCTTTAGCTCAGACTTGACGATTGGGTCAGGCAAATTAAGGGTGTTAGAGAGAGGTTTTTAGAGTAAGATCTTAGGTGGAAAATAATGGTGAATTTGTAATTTGAGATGAAAATGAAGGAAGAAAGCAAGAAAAATGAAAGGAAAAAAAAGGTATTCTTCCTCTTGTAATGGATGACACAAGGGTGGAAAATAAGCCATTTTTTGTATTTTTCTTTTATTTTATTAAGCTATATAAGACATGGTCAAAACTCAACAAAAATAAAACAAGTAGTTCTAATTTAACCCTTAATTTTAAAATCCCAAATCTATAACTCTCATAACTCTTAACACTAGAAAATGTTTCTAATTATAAAATCTAATTATAAACTCTTGTAAATTAGCCGAATTACCCCTCTAATGGTAAATTGCACTTAAACCCTCTTCCTTATAATCACTTATCACTAGGCCCATATTTTACTTCATGAAATTATTACACTTTAGTAATAATTCACCATGTCACACTCCATTCTAAAATCATTAATTAATCCAAACTTTATTTTTAAGAATTTATGGTACTCTTCCCAAAATAGTGCCACTTAAAACATCATGAATTTTGAAATGTTACATCTTTTCCCACCCTTATTCAATTTGACACCTTTCTACCCCACTTCAATAAGCTATTTAGATTGAAAGATAAAATTCTTCACTATCCCTTCCATCCTTCATCTCTTACTTTAAAATGCTATGCTAATTGTCAACTTCACTTGTTGACTCACTTCTAATTATCATCTCATATCTTGATGTAAGAAAGACGATTGAAAAAGCCTATTTCATTTCACCATTCACCTACTTTCATAAGTGGATTACATGTCATGATATTGCTTAGTTGACCTTCCACCATTTTATCACTTAACGATCATATATATTTCTCTTTTAATTAGTTTCTAACATTTGTCTCTCATAATATAAATGTCTCTTTTACTTAGTTTCTAGCATTTGTCTCTCACAACATTGTCCACATGCTTGGGAGAGTAAAATTAGAAGTTTGCACAATTTATTTTAATTTTACCCTTTAACTATGGTCAAACCACACTTAAGTTCTCCAATTCCCTTTCAAATTTCAAATTATTCCTTTTTACCAACTTCCATATTTTATCCCTTAGAAGTTCGTCTACTGTATTAATAATAAAATTATTCTCAAAACACAAAACTATATCGTTATATTCTCAAAATTATAAATTATTCCGAAATGACAGTTCATGTCCTAAATTAGTATAACTACTAGTATTAGAATTTTGAGAAATTTACATTAGCATATAAAATGTATTATGTACATAAGTATAACCTCCACCACATCAATATTGTATAAAGTGCATCATACATGACATGGTATACAAGTATATCCTCCACCAGACAAGATTGCACATAGTGCATATTAATCTCATACTCTCGATACCTCATATAATAATACACAATATTGTTCAATATTCATATTGCCATTCCAATCATATCCATATCTATTTTCATCAATTTTACAGAACATTATATTCATTCTCATATCAATTCACATTAAGAGCACATACACTCTCTCAATACATTCTATACATAATTCTTAATACATTAGCTCATTTCTTTATCAATTTACTCATTGTGTTCATCCATGGGATCATATCTTATATTATCCATTCCTTTTCCAATTTATTTCAAGACACGCATATAACCATTTCAATATGCAAATATAAGCAATCCATTCTTTTAACAAAAAACAACAGATTCTCATTTTCCAATAACCATAACAAATACAAATTCACGACATTTCAATTCACCTTATTTTATACACATATTACCAACAAAACTTGACTATTACACTTATCATTTTAACATTTTTTTTTGCATATACCCTTTACTAGGGGTGTTCATTCAGTTAACCGACCGGTTAAGCGATCCGAAATAACATTAACCGAATTAACCGACCTTTGAAAATCTTTAACCGTTAACCGAACCGAAATTTTTTCAAAAAAATTAACCGACGAAATTTTTCGGTTAATTGATCGATTAACGAACCAAATTTTTCAAAAAATTAACCGACCGAAATTTTTTGGTTAATTGATCGATTAACCGAACCGAAATTTTTCAAAAAATTAACCGACGAAATTTTTTGGTTAATTGATCGATTAACGAATTAACCAAAAATTATATGTTTTTTATATTTGGTTAAAATTAACCGAATTAACCGAATTAACCGAATTATCCGAATTAACCGAATTACCCGAATTAACCAAATTACCCGAATTAACCGAATTACCCAAATTGAATCACTACATAATTAAATTATTTTTAGACTTTTAGGCTTTAGTTTTAGTCTTAAATTTAAAATTTTATTTTTATTTATTAAATTATTTGTAATTTAATTTTATGATCGGGTTGGGTTGAATACTTGGGTTTAGATTGGGTTTAGGTGAATAGTGGGTCTATTTATATATTATAATTTTATTTATTAATTTTTTCGGTTAACCGAAAAAATTTGATTAACCGACCGGTTTCGAACCGAATTAACCGTTAACCGAAAAATCAAAAATTAATTAACCGACCCCCGACCGAAAAAATTCGGTTAACCGACCGATTAACCGAATTCGATCGGTTAACCGAATTTTTCGGTTTTACCCGAATTTTGCACACCCCTACCCTTTACAATTTTAGTACTATTTATATCAACCAATATACATATTTACAAACGACAAAATCAAGTAAAATATGGGGTAAAGGGAATTCATTAATAACTTGTATATAACTTTAGCTACTAAAATGACACCAAACCTTTAATCTTCTTCAATAAAATATCTTATATTTTCCTTTTCTCCACCAAGTTTCTCTACTTTTTTTTCTCTTTCCTTACTTCATTAACTTAACTTTAATACTCAAAACCTAATTCTCTTTACTTCAAATTTTCAAACCAAGCTTCAACTCTTTTAAGTAAATCAATGAATGGAATTTTTTTTTTTATATTTGAAAAGATTGATTAGTATGAGAAACTATGGAGAAATTAAAGGAGAAAAATGGAAAATGAAAGAGCACTTACCTTCACTGGTAAGGAAGAAGACCAAAGAAAGTTATACTTTTCTCCATGAATTCCAACTAATATTTAATTCAATGGTCAAAATTCCATCTTACATAATTAGTGGAAATCCAAGGGTTGAGATTTAACCTCTTAATGATCAAATTTCATTAAAATTATAATATATAATGTCTTTGAAGTTCCACTTTACCCTTGCTTTAATTCCATTTCATAATTTAAGCTAATGCTAATATGTCATTTCTCAATTACTTTGGTTTAATTCCTAACATTATTCAATTAATAAAATATTATTCCCACAAGCCCTTAACTTTTCCATTTAAGACCCCATATTATATAGTTTGTATTTCTAAAATTCACTATTCATCTCATAATTAACTACTCATATCTCAAAATAGTAACGTTATGGACAATGGAGTTTTGAAGACATTTTCCAGATTTAAGGCCTAATTGTGTTACCTTATTAATTTTGAATATATAAATATTGATACTAAAAATGTAAAAGAATTCGTACATATCATAGTCAATAAAACTTGTGACATATAAAGACCCAAACTTCCCTAAGAAAGAATGGTTAGAAACAGTTTGCTTGGTAAAGACTAAACTAAAAGAACGAAATAAAAGCCACTCTTCCAAATCTTCTCCATTTATGGAAAGAGAGAGAGTTCCTCCAAGAGAGGAAAAAAATTAAATCAATAATTAAAGAAAATCCGACTATTTCCCTACCTCCCTCTTCTGCTCGCTAAAGCTTCATCCAAAATCTATTAACTCTCTATTTTTAGGAATTTTCTTTTGCACAATAAGCTCTCCAAAATGGTTAGTTGTTGTTTCTTCTTTGTATTTTCCTAAAATATTTTGATGTATTTGTTTATGTTTAATTATTGCATTTGATATATAATTTTTTGTTAGTCAAATAAGATTAATTTGAATCTTCTAAGCTTATGTCTTGTGTGATATGGTTTTCTCTTTTGAAACAGGACCAATTGGACAATGATAAAAAGGAGTTAGTGGAGCGGTTCATGTACATAGCTGGAGAAGGGTAATGTGATAACTTTTGCAGTTCCACTTTCAATAAGTAGTTTGAAAATTGTTTGCAAAAAAGGCTTATAATCAAAGACAAAAATCAAGGAACAATAGATGTTCGATAGAATAGATAAGATAGTAATGAAAGTATAAAATATTGTAGAAAACAATAGAAATTAAAGATCAAAAAACTTAAAAATGTAGCATTGATATAAAAAGGTTCTAAGTGAGCCTTAACAATTACCCTTGTCATGCCTTTTTTCCAAGAGAGGAATATTGGTTTTCATTTTCTTATTTTCTTTCTAATATCAAAATTGCCTTTTGCTTAAAATCCACTTGATTCAAATATTTTATCATTATTTTTGCTACAAATGCTTTAATGTCATCTATCATTAGAAGAAAATTATTTCCAAAATCTTGTCAATGCTAAGTGATAAGTTACCAATTTTTTTTATCATCATTTAAAAAAGACCAAGTCATCAAGAGCTTAAAGTGTCAACTTAAAAGTTTAAAATAGAAAATATAAGCTACAAATGTAATTTCAATAATTTTAATTTATAATGCACAAAATTAAATTATAAATATAAAAATAAATATTTAGTTTTGGAGTGTCAATTTCATTTTGTTTAATATAAAAATATGTACAAATGTATATGCTGAACATAAAATTTTATGGTATTCCATCTTTGCATATGTATTCTCAGGTCATGCACTTCATCTGCTTACATAAAATATTCTTTAAAGCTTTTGATATTATTTTTTAATTGTGAATTTTATGAGAATACTTTAAAATCCTACCTTATTATATAGTCGGGTTTGTCAATGGTTCGATTTTATCTTACCAACATGAAAATTTCTTTTAAGGCGAAATGTATAATTTCTTTATTTTTTTTCAAGTTTGTTGCTCAATATGCATTTATTAGCAAGTAGAAAGTTTGATATCGTTATTGTTTGACTATTAAAGATAAAGATATTGAAAAGAAAATGATCTAAAATTTAAAAATCAAGATAATTTCAATCCAACGAGACTATTTTTATGTCAATCACTTTATAGAAAAAGTGTGATTAGGCATACAATTTGTTAAACCGATCAAATTTAGTTTACACAAAAAGTTCAATGCTTTTGTTGTCTAAAAAAGTGCAAAATCACCTTAAAACACTAAATCGATATTGAAAATCAAGTTTAGTTTACTTGTGATTTGGAATGATCAATATAGATACTTAGTTTTGGTTATTAATATTTTATCTCTTTTAGAGATAAATGAAATTATGTTTTAGAAAAATATAGTTCAAAAATAATAATAAAGTTAACTAAAACAAGTATCAATGTTGCTTTCCTTTATATCTTTTCAGTGAACAACTCTTTTTAGAATAGTAATTGTTTAGAAAAATCACTATTTGGGAACAACCATAGCAAGAACAAATAATTTCAGAACAAGCTTCTAGTTTACAACAGTTGTCATCTAGTGTAGTTATAATTTAAGAACAACTCTTGTTGAGAATAACTAATGTATGAAATAACTCTTGTTTAGAACAACCTTTACTAAGAACAATCATATTGAAAATAATTGATATTTGGAAAACGTCAAAATAACCTTTATTCAAGAACAACTTTTCTTTACAAACCACTCAGGTTCCAGGAAGGATTTTGCAGAAGATGTTTCACAAGATATTGCTTCAATAAAGTAGAAGTGAAAACAACCTTGGAATATGGCAAGGTTCGGTTATATTCACTATTGGGATATTTTCAAGAGATTAGATTGATTGATCAAATATGGAAGTAGTTAAGAGGTTTCCCCTTAACGTTTTCCTATAACATTTAGTGTGGCCCCCTTTCATTTAGAAACATCATAAACTCTTGGTCACTATTCACCATTATTACCAACTTAAACTATTTTTAATATACCATTAATATATTTGTAACTAAAAGTCTCATTCATTACTCCTATTAAATAGCTAATTTTGTAACTCTCATTCTCCACACCTATAAATGAGTTCTCACAACTCATTGGGGGTATTTTACATTTTGAAATTCTATGTTTGAAAACTCTCTAAAGCTATCTCAACATGCTCCTTTACTCAGCCACGCTTAGCCTTTCTCCACTCTACAAACTATGACCTATTGTTGCATTCAATGTTACAAGGTTTGCTCCAGTATTCCTCTCCGTCTACATTCCATTCACTTATTTATAATGCTTCTCTTTACTAATGAACACTCTACAATAAATGGATTTAGATATTATAAAAGGACAACACTTTCTTTAGAGATTTTCTTTAATATACATTTTATATATGTATATATATTATTTCAAATAATAGTAGTTGTGAGCTTTTCCTTATATTTTAGGATGCATTAGTGAGCTTTATACCTTTATTTTTAAAGAAAAACCAAAAAGTACCATGTTCTTCCCACCTTTTTATGAAAAAAACAGCAACATGCAGTTCTCACTTTCTTAAAAAATACATAAAAACATGTTCTTCCTACTAATTTTAAGAAACACAAAAATAGGTCGTTCTCACCTTTTTAGAGAAATAAAGAGCATGTTCTTCCCACTATTTTTAAGAAACACAATAGAGGTCATTCTCCCTTGTTTAAAGAAACAAGGAGTATGTCTTCCCTTTTTTTTTTAGGAAAAGGTTAAATGTAAAATTAACACCTGAACTTGTCCACTTTTCTCAAATTGATATCTATGTTGTCCCAGATTGGCATCTAAACTTTTTTCCGTCCACTAGTTTGGTACCTGAGACTAACACCGTTAAGTCTGAAACAGGTGGCAGTATCAAATAGTGGTATATGTCATTAGTGACATCATGATGATATCATTATTTTTCTTTTCTTTCATTTTTCTATTTCTTTTTGTCCTAGTTTTTACCCTTCCATTTTTCCTTTCACATTACTAGTAATCCCTCTCCCCCTTTTTTCTTTCATTCGCCCCTAGTTTCTCTTTTTCTTGCCTCATCGCCATCATCACCGTCGTTGTTTCTCTTTTCAAATTCTATGTTATTGTAAAAATCGCAACCCTTCCATTTTCTAAAAAAATGCATCCTTTTCTTTATAAAAATAAAAAGGTGAAGTTTCCAGATAAACCCAGAGGATTTTCTTTCATTTTCCTTCACATTCTCACCAACCAAACAGAAGGTAAAAATCAAAATACAAAGTTTACACCTTTAATCAACCAAAAACGAAAAATGCTCTTTAAATTAAGAAAAAAAGGGGATTATCTGAGTAGAAAATCAGCAACTAAATAAATAAGCAATGAAGTAACGCTCTTGATTAAAACAGTCCATGACTTCACCATTCCTAAATACCACCTAACAAAACCCATCTTCCCAAACGACACCTTTGAAGACAAAAAGGAAGAAGAAAATGAAGAACTGAAAAACGACTAGGTCTCGATGGTTTTTACCCCAATCTTTATTTGGTTAGAAGATGGTAATCAAATAATACTTTGAACAAAAAAAACCCATGATATAACAACATTATATTCCACCAGATTTCATAATGTATCAAAGGCACAACAATTTGGTTAAAATATTAAAAGAAATGTATTTCTCGTGTTCTTATAACTTCCAACAATTTCAAGTCTATAAGTTTCCATTATTATTTTACAGAATAATGTAAAATGTAATTGCATAATCTTAACCTAAATAGTGAAATAGGAAATATTCAACTACAGAACAACTCTGGCCAGAAAAAAGAAAAAAACATATCAACCATTCAGTAGTTCATAATAATAATCCATTGAATATATTAAAATGAATGATACAATCTGCCAATACTTAAAGTGATATTTGATGGTTGAAGCTAGAAAAATGAACACATATTAGATAATAGTTGCCATATAGATAGATTTCATTTTCTCTTCCAATGGTGTCTCTTAGCTTTAAAAGGGTTTTCGTGTGGTAGCTGAACAATGCCTTTGTAACACCCACCCATATCTCGTCTTCGTTACTGGGTTAAGGATCAGAGTGTTATAGATCCAAACAGAATAATTTATCTCAATTCAAAACAAGTATTCAATTAATTAATAAATCATTTCATAGAATAAATATGCACATAGGCCTTAATTTGGGTTTTCGGGGTTCGAAAATTAGTTTAAAAGTAATTGAGGATCAAAATAAATCAAAACATAAATTTTAGGAGAAAAACTTGAAAATTTGGAAATAGGGGTCACATGGTCGTGTGACACAGACTAGACTGTGTGGGTATTTGAAGTACAGACACACGGCCGTGTCTCAGACCGTGTTTGAAACCATGTAACTCACTGACTTGGCTCACACGATCATGTTGTAGGTCGTGTGCTAGCCCGTGTAACTCATTGACTTGAGACATATAATCGTGTCTTAACCCGTGTCTCAAATCGGGTCAAACCTGCACTAAAACTAACATATCACACACAACCGTGCGGGATGACCGTGTGGGGCACATGGCCGTATGACAGCCCGTGTGCTTCCAAATTAACTCCTTAACAAGCTAAAATCAAGCCAAACTTGCCCAATAAGGTACACCTAAAAACACAAACCATCCTATGACCAAAACAATCAAACATACATTTAAAACATATCAAAATTAATAACCTAATCTTCTAACCAATGTACTATTCATAGAAACCTCAATTATAACCAAACATTACCCCAAAACTTTATCCATTAACACACCTCATTTCAACTTTCATAATCAACCACACTATTATGTTCTAACATACCATTAAAGTTTACCATTCCACATTACATATTATGATCACAAATACAAAATAAATCTTCATATCTTACAAACTTCTAATATTAACTTTCATACTACAAAACCTATATGCATGCCACAACCTTAAAAGAGATGGAAATGCTACCAAAAGTAGGTGGATAGTGTGAGCTTTTATGTCGATCCTTCCAGCCGTCCATAATTCTTAACTACAAAATAACATGAGATAAACCAATAAGCTTAATAGCTTAGTAAGATTATTGTGCATAATTTTACTTGACTTGCTTTAAGTAATTTAATCACTTAAAAATATAACATCAAAATTAAAATTCTAAATTGCATTGTCTATAAGTTTTCAAGTATTTCATCATCACTAGAATATATCAATTCCATGTAATCTTTTATATCTTTTAATCAAGTTCATCAATAATCAGTTCACATATTTAGACCTTATTCCATATTTCAAAGCATCTTAGATACAAAAGCAGTGACACCAAAATGCAACAAAAGCATGGGTGTACATTAAGGGGCACCATAGTGCTCATAGAGGCACGAATGTGCAAATAGGAATACCGAAGTACAAACAGGGGTACGAAGTACATACAAGAGTATCGAAGTACAAATAGGAATACCGAAGTACATACAGGAGTATCTAAATACATACAAGAGTATTGAAGTACAAACATGGGTACCAAAGTACAAACAAGAGTACCGAAGTATATTCACATATATGTATATATGTATAAATGAATTAACTAGAGATAAAAAATATAGAACACAAGAAATTTCATTTACGTATGGAAATACTATAAACTTACCTACAACACTACTGATTTAAACACAGGGATCTATTTTGCAATTTTCCCTTTTACTCGGTTTAAGTCTTTCTGGCTTGATTCTTGATCTATATAATAAATAATTGTGATCCATTAATTTTATATACATTTCAAATTCAAAGTAATGCATATGACCTTTAGCTTTTCATTAATTACACATTTTCCCTAAACTTTTATATTCATCACAATTTAGCTCTTGTACTCAAAATTTTCCAATTTAACAAAACCTTACCATCTCCCCAAGTTAACCAAAATTCATACTAAACTAGGGCAAAATTCATACTAAGCTAGGGCAGTCCACATCTATTCAAAAATTGCAAAATTTTCCTAAAATTTAAGTATTTAAACAATTTACTCCATTTACTAAAACTATAAAAAATCAATCAATAAAAGAGTCAAAATCAACATCTAACACTTCAATACCATTATTTAACATTCAAATTAACAAGAGTTCATCAATGGTAATATCTAAACTATTTAACAGCTTTAAAAACTAAGGTATGGGTTAGTTGGACCTAGTTGTAATGATCTCAAAAACATAAAAATTTCAAGAAACAAGCTAAAAATGTATACCATGCATGCGCCTTATGTTTGGCCGAAACACAAGCACCAAAAATGGTGTTCTTCCTTGGGATTTTCGGTTCAAAAATGTATTGTGGAAGATGACCATGTTGTTTTTCTTATTATTTTACTTTAAATTATCATTATTACCATTTTACCCTTTTTAATTAACATACATTTCAACTTTTCACAATGGCCTATTTACTTCATAAATCCCCTCTACTTCATTAATTTTACTATAAAATCAAATAACTCATTAATTACTAAGGTTTGCACTTTTCACAATTTAATCCTTTTTATTCAATTAATTAATTAAACCTTAAAATTTCTTCAACAAAATTTAATACGACTTTAATGTAACTCCATAGGTAATAATTAAATAATAACCACGACCTCACATATCAGAATTGTGGTATCAAAACCATTATTTTCGTTGTTGCTGAAAATGAGATATTACAGCCTTGTTGGGGGAACTCCCTGATTCGATCCACGGCGTGTTTGGCTGTCGAACTTGTGCCCAAACCCAAAACCATACCCGACTCAACGAACTCAACAGCTTTGTAAGTGGTGATTTTTTTCAATTCGTCTTGGGTTAGGATGATAGGTGGGGACATAGGTGGGAGACATAGATAAAGCGTCTATTGAAGCATCAGTTTTAGTCCAAGCAATCCCTATCTTTTGAGGGTTAATAGCAATGATGGAAAAAACAAAAGAAAGAAATTAATTACAGGACAAAAAATTTGAGAAAACAGTCAAAAGAAAAAAAGAGAGTTTTTTTTTAAATTTTTTTAGATTATGACATCAACATGACATCATTTATGCCACGTGTCATAATCTTATTCCACCACCTGTCCTGAACTTAACAGTATTAGTCTCAAATACCAAACTAGTGGACGGAAAAAAAAGTTTGGGTACCAATCTAGGACAAAAAAAAGCCATATGTACCAATCTAGGAGAAGTGGACAAATTCAGGTACTAATTTTATATTTAACCCTTTAGGAAACACAATAGCATTTTCTATGAAGGGGACAATAGCATGTTATTTCAAAATTTTAGTGAAAAGCATCAACATACTTTTCTCAACATTTTTTCTAGAAACACAAGTTATTTATTGGGGAAAATAAATTGCATATTCTTCTCATTTATATCAAAGAAACATATGGCCTAATATTCCTAACGTTTTAAGGAAAAAACAATAGTATGATATTGTCAACTTATTTAGAGAAAACCAATGACATGTTTGTTGGTTTTTCTCTGTAAGGAAGAAAGGAAAGATAGACCAAACTTAGCAATCAAATGTGATTTGCTATGTTCTTATATTTTCAATACTAAATTCACATACAAAGTTTAGCGTTATATAGGAAAAATATTGACAAGTTAGCAAGCTTAGGAACTTGAAATTACTCATTGGTTGATTTTTATCTAATCAGCACTACTAAAATTATCTTATCAAATTTAAGATAAATAAAATAAGCTAACAACTTTCTAAACAAGTTGGCCCTTCAATAACATAAAGTATGCCAATCAACAAGACAACTCACGTCTTGAGTGTTTGCGAGTCTTGTTCATATTTGGACAACCCGCCAAATAGTCTGCCAATGGGTCTTCGCTAAATAGTTTACCAACTAAGAGTCTGCCATTCTTCTTGCATTTGGCTTGTCAGCTAGATGACTCACACCATTGTTGTCTGCGGGACTGCTTGATTTGTTCACACTTTTCTTGTCTACCATATGTGTGAGCTGTTGCATGAATGGCCATCTCACAATACTCGTCATTGGTCTTCATACTGCAAATTTCAATTTCATTCCTCAACTTCTCAAACCTCGTTATTCCAAAAGGCTTGGTTAGAATGTCTGCCAACTGTCTCTCTGTATTGCAATAAAATAGAGTCACTTCCTTGTTCTATTCAACTTCCCTCACAAAATGGTACTTGATCTTGAAGTGTTCTATTTTTCCATGGAAGGAAGGGTTCTTCACAATTGCAACAACATATTGATTATCACACAAAATCTGTGTTGCTTCATCATGTATAAGATTCAAGTCACTTAGAAGTTTTTTCAACCAAATTACTTAGTTGATTGCTGCTGGTGTTGCCACATACTCCACCTCACCCTTGGATTGAGCAACAATTTGGTGCTTCTTGGAACTCCAGGAGAACACGCTAGAACCAAGTGAGAAGAGATATCAAAAGGTGCTTCACATATCATTTACTGATCCTGCCCCAATCACTGTCACTATAGCTTACAAGCTTCAATACATCTGCTTTTATAAACCAAACGCCAAATTTGGCAGTCCCTTTGATATATCTTAGCACCCTCTTAGCAACCTGAAAATGTGATATGTTATAGCAATGCATGAACCTTAATAACAAACCTATTACATACATAATATATGGTCATGTTGTTCTTAAATACAACAAGCAAGATTGAATAAAATAACAATTAACCCAGAAACCATGTGAACTTCTATACTAACATGAAATAGAAAGTAATCACCAGTGTTTAGAAAAGAAAAATAAAAGAAACAAGTGGATAATACTATTCCTGGACAACTCGACTTGAATCTATCTATTCCTTCTTGTGTCGTACTCAGGGCTTCTCGTCAAGAGCTAAGCTGCATCCATTTCATGTCGGTTTACTCTTCGAAGCTTAAGATGTCATAGCCGAAAGCTTCAAGGGATAAGTTGAAGAAGATGATCCAAAAATCTCTCTCCCCTATTTTTTCTTTCTATGTGAATATTTATATTTTTCCCCAAATAGCCCAGGTGTCTTTTCATCAGAATCACGCTGCCTCTATACGTACAAGTTAGTTGTACTAGACTAGACAACTCACGCATTTTTGTTCCTATTCAGATAGCTATCAAGTGCGACGACAATTCCAGGTGGAATCTGAAATTACTCATGCAGCAACATTAGTACCAAAATATGACAAAATTAAGGGTAAATTAGCTAAGATCTATTGAGTCATAAAATGTGAATTATTGAATTGAAAATACTAATATATGTGCTAAAGATAACTAAAAAGGAACAAATTAACTAATAAGTAGGGAGAAAACATATGTTCTTTCTAGTTTTATCACACCTCCAAACTTGAGTTTTTACTTGTCTCAAGTAAAACAGAAACTGGCAAGGCTACACAAGAATTCACTAAGGTAAATGATCATTCTAGCAACTTGAATCACCTAAAATTCCAATGAATGATTCACATTCAGATGACAGAATATTGTATCAACAATAAATAAGTAAGAATGACTAAGATTGCATCTTCATCAAAACCAGCATCATGCTTCAAATCCTAAATTTTATTTACCAATACAACATTTATTGTACAATATATGTTTTTGAAAATGGGATATCATTGAATTACTGTACCCTTGTTCCTGAGAAGTAACGATGGAGTGCAACAAACCCCTAGGGAGTACGTAATTGCACCAACACACTCATGCAGCGACAGCCTTTGGCTAGATTCATTTTTCTAATGCTTGCATTAGAGTGTTCCCTTTTTAACATTTCACAATACACCCACTTTGGAGTGTCTCTTATTCATAACTATATATACATATGAGTAGCTGTAAAAGGCAGATTCATTTAATATTCAAGGAATGCTACTAGTCATCCATTACTAATATAGTCTAAATCATTCATCAAATAATTGAAGATACAAAATTCAGTCGAATTTATCTAACTCATTCATTGATAGTTCACATGATTCAAGAATTTAGCATCGAATGTAACAAAAATTTTCAACACATTTGCTTTAACCACAAATAAACCTTGCATGCTTCATTAATATTAAAAAAAATTGAAATGTGGGTGTATTTCCAATCCCCATATGCATTCCCCCAAACATAAAGTTTGCATTGTCCCCAATGCACTAAGATTAAAATGTGATGACAATAAAAATGCAACGACAATGTTCACTAACAAAATGAAAATTACAGCTACATGCAATGCATGAATACTACAGCTAAAAATTAAAATAAACTAACTCAGTTTTCCTCAGCCATCAATGTGGTTGCACGATGCTTCTTCTTCCTCATCTTTTTGTCCTCCTTCTTGTACTTTTTACTTTGGAGCATTTTCTCTTCTTTTTTTTTTGGGCTTCGCACGGTCCTCGGATCGTTCATCAGTTTTTGGTGCTGCCCCAACATCATCGATTGCCCCAACGAATTATGGTGCTCCTCACTTGTTACCTCTGCAGCTTCTACCGGTCTAGCTCCATCTTGCTCTAGATTATCATTAGTTGTATCCATAAAGTTGGATGCATTGACAATGTCCTCAACAGATTCTTTCTCAGTAGCTTCTGTCTTAGTATTTTCTTCCTCAACCTTTTCGTTCATAACTTCAACACAGACGTCTTTCTCTTCCACATCAACTTCCTACCCAACAACAGGTGCCTCTTGACCAGTAATGACGTCACCCTCGACCAGGCTATCAATCCTTCACATACACTCCTCAACGTCCCTTGAGTCCTCTTCTTTCTCAACATCAGAGACATGCACAATGGGAGGGGATTCCACCGATCTATCTTGGTCCCCTTGGTAATCTTCCGCAGAGGAGGGTTCATACTCTCGGATAATCGATGGGCACACTAGAAATTCTTAGAGTGGGGTTGGGCTTAACTAACGTAGCGTTGCTACAATAGAGTTGTTATAGACCCTAGTATAAGCGTAGAACAAATTTTGTGATCTGTACATATCCTCTATTGTAGCGACAAGCCTGATCTGCTTATTGCTGATGGAATTGGTCAGCTTTTTGGTATCCTTTATTTTGCGCAGTAATGACGTCTTTGTAGTCAAGTTTGTTCCCACTCTTTTTTCTTTGGTTTTTCTTTTCCTTGTCTTACTGGTCTCTGACTCCTTCATTGTCGGCTTATCTTTGCCACGATTAATTCTTTCAATAGACACTTCATTGATCGGACCCTTATTTTCCAAGACCTTTTCATCATTATGGGGCACAATTTCTTTCTGCTGGCACAGTAGCATCACCAATAATGGGAAAAGCAAAATTTTAGTTTGCCTTACAGCGTAGTCAGCAATTTCCTGGTGGAGTATTGTGCCAACATCAATTTTTCTGCCCTTGGTAATTGAATGTATCAGACACATTCTATCAAGGTTGACGATGGTGCTATGAGTAGAGGGCAGTAGCCTGCAGTTGACAAAATGAAACCAGATTTTGCTTTACAGTGTCAGGAAGTGGCGGTGCATCGTATAATTCTTTTGATGTTAACCCATCCACAATGCTCCTTCGACACATAAATCATTCACCAAGAAGTCCCTTTTGTTGTCTATGATATCCTTAATAAACTTGGAGTGTTAATCGACATCTACCTTAGTGTTGTACAACTCATTGATTTTTGTAGCATCCCATGGGATTAAAACTTCTCGAACAAAGATAAAATGCAACCCATGGTCATAAAGGTTAGCATAAAACTCACGTACCAATGAAGGAGAATAGCTTCCAGGATGTGTGCAGAAAGTCTCCCACTTCAACTTAGAGATAGTTCTAGAGACTTATTTGCCCAAGTCTTGCTGTTGCAAAAGGAGAATGCCCTGTTTTGGGTAGAAGTTTTGCTTTAAGATGTTTTCAAATCAGTCTTTGGCCACTTTCGTTAAAATGATTACCAACTCATTTTTCTTCGTTGGCATAGAGGATTCTGACCCACGAATTGTAGTTGCAGAGGATGAGTGTTCTTCAACAGGCTTTGTGGCTTTCTTGACTGATCCTCTCATTCTTACCATATTTTGTTTGTTTTGTGGAGTGAAGATGGTTTAAAGGTGTCAAGGTACAAACTTGGGGAAGAGAAAATGAATAATAATTACTGCTTGGGTGTTTGACAATCGGCACAGTGAAGAGGGGTTTATAATGAGTGAAAGAAGAATATAGAATGACGTGATTTTCTAAAGGGAAATAAAGCTGGCGGGAATAATTACGTCCAATGAGAATTGTACCCGCTCAGACAGATCAGACGGCTAGGTGGCTTTTAATGAAACGGTGAGATCTAAAATTTCTGATTTGCTCTCATTTTTGTTGAGCCAGAAGTGAGAGTATAATAGTACGAATTGTGTTGAAAATAAAGCCCAAGTGCGTCGACAATACCTAATTAATCTACAAAAATAGAAATAAATAAAAAAAGAATAAAACAAACTTGAACATAAATAAAATTAAAATAAAATTAAAATTTTTCGACCAATTTAATGGTCTTTACCTGCTTATTATCAATATTCCCAAGATAATGTTTCAATCGCTAGCCATTCACTTTGAATTGGTGTCCATCATTTAAATTTCTGATTGTGACTACAAAATGAGGAAATACTTCGAAAACATCAAAAGATCCAAACCAATGAGAGCGCAATTTACCTGGGTGCAACTTCAGTCTAGAATTGAATAATAAAACTTGTTGACTCCCAGTAAATCGTCGTTGCAAAATAATTCTGTCATGCCATTATTTGGTCTTTTCCTTGTAAATTGCAGTGTGTTCATAGCCATTTCACCTAATCTCCTTTAGTTCAGTGATATCCAATAGCATTTTCTTTCCAGCAGCGTCATAGTCCATGTTCACTTGTTTAATTGCCCACTTTGCTTTGTGTTCCATTTCAACTGGCAAGTGACATGCTTTCCCAAAAACCAATTGATACGGCGACATCCCTAATGAATTTTTGTATGCTGTCCGCAATGTCCATAAAGCGTCATCCAGTCTGGAAGACCAATCTTTCCTCTAAGGGTTCACAACCTTCTCAAAAATGTTTTTAATTTGTCGATTTGATGCTTCAGCTTGTCCATTAGTTTGCAGATGATAAGTAGTAGCCATTCTATGATTAACTCTATATCCTTTCAGTGCGGCTGCCACTTGGTTGCAATGAAAGTGTGTACCCTAATCACTAATCAATGCATTTGGTGTACCAAAGCGAGTGAATATATACTTGTGAAAAAATTTAAGCACTGTCTTTACATCATCCTTTGGGACTGCAATAGCTTCAACCCACTTTGAGTCGTAGTCAATAGTTGCTAATATATAAAGATTTCCTAATGAACTTGGAAATAGTCCCATAAAATCCATACCCCAAACATCAAACAATTCAACCTCCATAATTGGCTATTGCAACATTTCATTGCGTCGGGATATAGAACCTGTGCACTGACACCTGTCGTAGCGTCGGGATATAGAACCTCCATAATTGACAATTGTGAGCGTCTTTGAATAATGAAGGCCAGTAGAATCTTGATTGGAGAACCTTAGTAGCATTTCACATGCCACCGAAATGACCTCCATAAGGAGTATCATGATAATGCTTTAAGATTGAAAGCATCTCCTCTTCCGGAACACAACACCGAATAATGTTGTCATTGCATACCTTAAATAAATACGGTCTGTTCTAATGGTACTTCACTACTTCATGAAGAAATCTTTCTTTTCTATGGTCTGTGACACCCAATAGAAGTTTTCCACACACTAGATAATTAACCAGATCTGCATACCAAGGGGTTGTATCTACAGCAAATAACTTCTCATTTGGGAATACGTCGACAATTTGAAGTATGTTTCCATCTTTGCTGCCAATTTTCAATCGAGACATATGGTCTGCAACTTGATTTTCTGAACCCTTACGATCTTTTATCTCGATGTCGAATTCTTGAAACAGTAAGATCCAGCGTATCAATCTTAGTTTTGCAACATTCTTCGCAAAAAGATATCTCAAAGATGAGTGATCAGTAAATACAGTAACCTTTGCACTGATAAAATAAGAATGAAACTTGTCGAAAGCAAAGACAATAGCCAACAATTCTTTCTCTGAAGTGGTATAGTTGATTTGAGCCTCAGTAAGAGTTTTGTAGCATAATAGATGGCGTGAAATATTTTTCCCTTGTGTTGTCCTAGAACAACACCCACAGTAAAGTCGCTTGCATCGCACATAGCTTCAAAAGGTTGAGACCAATCTGGTGCAATGACAATGGGTGCATTTACTAGCTAAGTCTTTAATTGAATGAATGCCTCCAGACATGCATCGTCAAAGAGGAATTTTTTATTGTGTTCCAGCAATGACCATAAGGGCTTTGCAATTTTCAAGAAATCTCTAATAAATCTTCTATAAAACCCCGCATGCCCAATAAAAACAGCGAATACCTTTCACATTTGTCGGTGGAGGTAATTTCTCAATGATTTCCACTTTAGCTTTGTCTACTTCAATGCCTTGACTAGAGATGCGATGGCCGAACACAATGCCTTCAATTTCCATGAAATGACATTTTTCCCAATTTCAAATAAGATATGTTTCTTCACATCGCTGCAGTACTTTATCCAAATTGTCAACGCAATGATCAAAATCATTCCCATAGGCTGAGAAATCATCCATAAAAAGCTCTAAAGAATTTTCAATCATATTCAATAATATTGCCATCATGCACCTTTGAAATGTGGCTGGTGCATTGCAAAGACCGAAAGGCATACGACAAAAAGCAAAAGTACTAAAAGGAAAAGTGAAAGTTGTTTTCTCTTGATCCTTCGGTGTAATAGTAATCTAATTGTACCCAAAATAGCCGTTTAAAAAGTATTAATAAGCTGTTTCAGCAAGCCTGTCCAACATTTGGTCAATGAAAGAAAGTGGGAAGTAGTTCTTCCTTGTGGCAGCATTAAGTAGGAATTAATTCGTCTTTGTCGTTGCTAACCACTGTGATACCACTCTTTTTAGGAACACATTGCACTAGACTTACCCAATTGCTATCAGAAATAGGGTAGATAATTTCAGCATCAAGCCACTTTATAATTTCTTTCTTAATAACTTCCTTCATCTTTTCGTTTAATCTTCTCATTTAATCTTCTTTGTTGCTCAATCGACTACTTGCCTTCATCTTGCAACTTGATCTTGTGCATGCAAAAAGATGGACTAATACATCAAATATTGGTAATACTCCAAGCAATAGCTCATTTATGTTGCTTAAGAATATGGACCAATTTTTGTTCTTGAGTTACATCCAGTGTTGCGGTGGCAATAATTGGGAGAGTATTATTATCACCAAGAAAGAAGTATTTAAGATGAGTAGGTAGTGGTTTCAATTCCAGAGTAGGAGCTTCGTCGATAGATGATTTGAAAATTGGAGTTGTTCTATTAGCTAAGTCTAAGGATTCAATCTGTCATCCATGCCTGAGTTCAATATTATTAGCGTCAACCATGTTATCACAATTATCTAAGAATTCATCATTAGATGTCACTGCAAACTTCTCAGAAAGTACCGTGCTTTGGTCATTGAATTCCTCCGCAATTAAATCATCTAGCATATCAATAGTATGCCATTCTTCTTTATCCTTACATTGAATATATTCGAAAACACTGAAGGTAACATGCTCATTATTAAGTCACATGGTTAGTTCACTTTTGTAAACATCAATAAGAGTTCGCCCGGTGGCTAAAAATGTTCGTCCCAAGATTATGGGAAATTTCTTGTCTGCCTCACAGTTAAGTATGATAAAATTAGCCAGAAAAACTAATTTATCCACACGAACTAAGATATCTTTAATTTGCCCTTCAGGTTGAGCCAAAGATCGATCAACTACTTGAAATGTCACTGTAATAGGTTTCATGTGACCAATCTCCAACTTTTTAAAGTTGATAGCGGCATTAGGTTGATGCTAGCTCCCAAGTCGCATAAAGCCTTGCCCAAATAATGGTTGCCAATTGAACATGGGATAGTAGAACTCTCAGGATCTTTCATTTGAGGGGGAGGGCAACTTATTTGTCAAAAGAGCACTACCGCCCTCTGTGAGTGTAATTGTTTCCATATCACTAAGCTTCTTCTTCTTGGACAAGAGCTCCTTCATAAATTTCTCATAATTCAGAATTTGCACAAGAGTGTCTACTAAAGGAATATTGACCTGAAATTGCTTCAGTGTATTCAGGAACTGTTGGTATTGCTTATCCTACTCATTCTTCTTGAATCTTTGTGGAAAAGGTAAGGGTGGAGATACATCTGATTGCACCAAAATGTTTGGTTGTGCCGATAGTTTCGAGGGTCAGACATTAGGCATATGAGTGACAATTTGTGGAACTTCTTTATCTGATGCATCGACATGCTCTTTAGATTCAACATTTTTACTAGGGATCATTTCACCAGTAGTTTGAGGTGTGACAGTAGAGTCTATAGTCAACTCGCCAGTTTGTTTACCACTCTTAAGCGTGATAGCCTTGTAGTGTTCTTTCCTCCTTGGACTAGGGTTTTTCATGTCAGTGAGTAGTGTGCCTGGTGGTTGAGTATTTAGATTCGAAGCAAGTTGTCCTAATTGTACCTCCAATGCCAGAATGAAAGATGAATTCCCTTGCACAATTGCTTTTGTGCAAGTCATATGCTCCCGCATTAAAGCCTCAAGAGCAGCTAACAGGTCAGAAGGAGAAGCTTACGTGTACTATTATCGTCGATGTTCCGGAGCATACTGATTCAACATTGAAGAGTGTGATTGCGTCTAATTTTGGTGTGGGTGCATCTGGCTTTGTTGTGGCTTTATCTGAGTGTGTTGATTGTAGTTCTACTGTTGTTTATTGTAATTCCCTTGTTTTGAATTATAATTGCCTTATGTAGATACATTCTCATATCGGAATGTCACAGCATTTTGTCCAACATTCTGAGTTCCCCAATACTGTTGATTGCGTGAAGAATTATTATAAGAGTTGCCATAAGAATTCTTGAGGATGTTACTGACATAAAGGGCATTCTCTGTATGTTGTGGACAATCTTCATAGCTGTGGTTGTCACTGTAAATCTCACAATAAAAGGTAGGAACATCAACTTGTTGAGCGACTTGTATAGGTGCAACGTCACTAGTCCCTTGCATGCTTTTTATCATATTTGTAAGGGAAGGAACTTGAGCACTAAATGCAGATATTGCATCCAATTCAATAACTCCCAGAGTAGCTTTTACTTGTTAGCTCTAGAGATATGGTATTGATAATCATTTTGAACAATTCTCTCAAAAACTCCAATCTCATCATTATAAGTACATTCAGCAAAGGTCCATTGGTTGATGTGTTGACAGGATTCCTCGTGTGTGAATTTAGCCCATTATAAAAAATCTCATTTTTTTCCTGTTGAATGTCGTGCATGGGACAACGTTGAAGAAAAGATTTATAACATTCCCATGTGGTGTGAAAGATTCTCATCGTCTAGTTGATGATAAGCTGTAATACCATTTTAGAGACGACCATTCATTATTGACAGGTTAAATCGCAAAACAAACTGTGTTGCTAGTGCATTCCAAGAAGTAATTGATCCCGAAGGTAGCCCAAGGAACCATATACGAGCTCTTCCCTGCAAGGAATAAGAAAATAATTGCATCTTCAAAGCGTCATTAGGAACGCCTTGTTGACTAAAGGAAGCACAAATCAATAAAAAAATTTTAAGATGTTCTCGTGCATCTTCATTTAGCAGCCTGACATATTGCCTATTAGAATTCAACATTTGAAACATTACTGGCTTGAGTTCAAAATTTCCAGCTTGGATTGCTGGCCTAACAACTCCTGGTTGTAAGTCATCCAAGACAAGTACTACAAAATCTCGTATAGTCCTATTTTGTATTTAAGTGTCTTATTGCAATGGTGGGTCATTAGCATTTTGGTTCTACATCGGGGGTATGACTGCATTGTTTCTTGGCAAAGCCATATTCTTTTGTTCTCGAAGTCTCCTCCGAATGGTTCTTTCAATTTCTGGATTAAAATCAGCAATAAACTCCGAATTACTTCAGGTCATACAACACCTAAAATAAAATGTGCAAATAACGACAAAAGAAAACCAGTTGGTAGCAACTAAATATTATGAAATAAAAACAAACAAAAATAAACATCAAACAAATGCCATCCCAAGCAATGGTGCCAAAACTTGATCGGCTGTTTAACATCACAGCAATAATGTGCAAGCGTACATTGTCGATGCAAGTATAGTAGACAAATATGAGTCTGTCAAATACCGATCCCATGAATATGGTTGTCCTTTTTCTATCAATGTTAGTGCAATAATTAGATAGGAATGAGATAAATTGTGAATGTAGTTTCGAAGAAATAACTTGAAAACAATAAGATAAAATATGATACTAATAAACTAGGATCCCCAACGTGAATATTCAACAGAATGTTAAGTGCTTACAAGGTATAAAAGGATAGGTGATTGTCGATGCATTAAATTGCAATGAATATCTTACCAAGCTTAACTTCTATATTTAATCAAAGACTTAAACATGCACATTAGCCACATCTTCTGGTGATGGCAATGGAACACTACTAAGAACAAGTGGATTAAATTCCTCTAATCTTCAAGCAACTTCCATTGTCATGCTTGTTGGCTTGAAATGTCACTGCACCTTCCAATGTCAGTAACCGCAATAACACTTCCATCCTAAAAACATTCAAACCCAAAGATTAAACCGTAGAAGCAAGATTGAATAAAATAAAAATTAACCCAGAAATCATGTGTACTTCCATACTCATATGAAATAGAAAGTAATCACCAGCGTTTAGAAAAGAAAAATAAAAGAAACAAGTGGAGAATACTATTCCTAGACAACTCGACTTGAATCTATCTATTCCTTCTTGTGTCGCACTCAAGGCTCCTCGTCAAGAGCTAAGCTGCATCCTTTCACGTCGGTTCACCCGTCGGAGCTTAAGTCGCCATAGTTGAAAGCTTCAAGGGATAAGTTGAAGAAGATGGTCCAAAAAGCTCTTTCCCCTATTTTTTTTCTTTTTATGTGAATATTTATATTTTTCCCCAAATAGCCCAAGTGTCATTTCATCAGAATCATGTTGCCTCTGTATGTACAAGTTAGTTGTACCAGACTGGACAACTCATGCATTTTTGTTCCTATCCAGACAGCTGTCAGGTGCGGTGATAATTCTGGGCACAATCTAAAATTACTCATGCAGTGACATCAGTACCAAAATATGATAAAATTAAGGGTAAATAAGCTAAGATCCACTAAGTCATAAAATGTAAATTACTGAATTGAAAATACTAAAATATGTGTTAAAGATAACTAAAAGGGAACAAATTAACCAATCAGTATCTCAGCTTTAGTAGCATCCTATCTTCATATTTTCTTTCATCAACACAACATCCTTGCTCACCGTAATTTTCTTAGAAAAAGGGTCATAGATCTTATACCTCTTTTTATTACTGCTATATCCAAGGAATATCTAAGGCTACAATCTTTTCTCGAGTTTGCTTCTTTTCACATGCATAACATGAAAAAACAAATACAACTAAATACTTTTAAGTGAGTGACTAAAGGTTTGTACTTGAACCAAGCTTCAAATTGAGTCTTCTCCTTCACAACCTTTGTTGGCAATCTATTCAACAAATAGATTGAACTATTTACTGCTTTAGCCCAAAATTCATTTGACAACTTGTTTTCAAAAAACTAGCACCTCGCTATGTCCATCATAATATTGTTTTTCCTTTCACACCCCCCATTTTGTTGTGGAGCATAAATGTTAGTGAGCTGGTGATGGATCTCAACTTCTTCACAATAGCTTTCAAACTTGTCTGAAGTGTACTCGGTTTCATTATCAAACCTGATCATCTTTAGTTTGCTAACTATTTGATTTTCAACCTGCACTTTAAACTTCCAGAAAACTTATGCTGCATTAGTTTTTTGTTTCAAAAAAATTATTTTTATTCTGAGAGCTTAACAGATTGATACTTAAACTATATCATGATTTCCATATTAGTTTTTTTCTCATAAGTGATACCTCAACTATTTTTCTTTTCCCAAGTTGGTATCTCTGTTAGTCAAACCATTAAGTCTATTTTTTTAAAAAGGTTTAAACACACAAATTAGTACCTAAACTATACTCTTTTCCCCAAATTGGTACCAAAATTTTGATTCGGTTACAAGTGGTACCTAAACTATTATTTCTACCCACTTTATACCAAAATGTTATATTCGTTAAAAAAGTTCTAGCAAATAATATAAACACTTAATTTTTTAATTTTATTTCTTTCTTTCTTTTATCTTATTTCTCTTTCTTTACCTTTTTTATTTATTTCCTTTTTTTTCTTAATTCTTCCTTTATAATATCTTTTAGTGTCATGAATGCTCGAAATTCACCCTCCTAAGGTCAAGACGTTGGCAATTAATTTTGTGTTCGAACTTCACCATCTGCTTGCTCAACCTAATGGGATAAAAAATGTTTTTTCATCGATTAAAACCTCTATTTTCAAAATTAGACAGAATTGGCCAGTCCACTAGTTCAATTGAGAATCGGTTATGGTATTGGTTCGGAGATAGGATTGAACTGAGTTAAAAGACCTGGTTGAACCAATTTTTTCTATTTTTAATTTTTAATTTATTTTTATAATTTTTTTAATAATTTATTTGACCTAATCAAACAACCATTTAAATCGAGATTTGGCAACCTGACTGGTTCAACCATTGGTCCAGTTCTAAAAACCTTGATTGACTAATAGTTGAACTAACAAACATACCAACTTGAGAGAAAAAGTAGTTTAGGTACCAATCGTAACCAAAACATATTTAGTTACCAAAATTGGGGAAAAAGGCAAAGTTTGGGTACCAATTTGTAGGTTAAGCCTTTTTTTTTAAATAAACTTAACTGTTTGACTAACAGAGGTTCCAAGTTGGAAAAAAATAGTTTAAGTGTCATTCCAGCAAAAAAAAAAGTACCAAGATGGAAAAAAGAGTATAGTTTAAGTACCAATTTATGAATTTAACCTTATTCTAAGCGTAAAATAGTCATCTTTATCTATTCCTTTCTAATCTATAATGATATTTTATCCAACCAAACAATAACATATCAATTACATGTCTATTCCATTCCACACAACCAATATGTTTTTATATTCATTTTTGTTATGAGCATTCCGTTCTCACATGATAGAAATAAGTCACAGTTTCATTCTATTCCATCTAACCAATCATAATGCAAATAGATTCAAATGGAAGGCATATCCAAAACTAGAAAAGTCACGTGCAACCCTTAAGATTACCAGATCTCTCACCCCACTAGATTCAAAAGACAAATCCTAAAATACCCAAAAAGAAAAAATGTCTAACTAACACCAATCGAATTAACTATCATCGACCTATAAAAATTAACCAGGAGTCGAGAGACTTCTAGCCAGACTTCTAGCCATATTCAATGAAATCCTCCAATCATGCCTTTTAACATAGTCACATAACATGTCAAAGATCTGATTTCAAGAGTGAGGACAGATGCACTATGAGATCACTATATAAAGATCACCAACACTCAACTAAGGTGTCATTCCAACAATTACAAGCATCCCAAAAGAGACTAGACTCGCTCAAAACCATGCACAAACCCCATGTTAATGTCCTAAATAGAAACTTCTTGTGCCCAATTGCATTAACACCCACATTCCACACAAATAATAATAATAAAACAATTACAAATTGTATGAAAAAAAATCGCCCCACTTAATCTTTTGGTTTCGATTTGGATCAGTTCCAAGATCACCTCACTCTCATGCCCATCACTTCACAAGCCTTTTAATTTCTCTAATTCCCATGCTCTCTCAGCTTCCCTTAAGATTATCTTCTTACTATATATTTCGAATACTAGAATCTGATAGAGACCCATTTACCACTTGACTAGATTTTAGACTTCCCTTCCTATTAATTTTTTTCTCCAGATTGCCTTTCTCCTTTTTTTCCCCTTTGACATCAAAAATTGAGTTTTTATCCCTCAATGAATCTTAGTTTCCGATTGGCACCAATCACCTTCATCGTGTTATTAGAAGCAATTGACAGAGAAATCTAACCAAGCCAATTTTCTTTCCATGTTTGTTCTTTTTTTTTGTTTGGAATGACAACATTGACCACCCGACTTTCAACTTATGTATATCATTTCTAAGCAAGAAGAAATAAAAATATGGTTTGGATGTAGTGTATAAATCATTTTAATACCAATAGATATTCTATTTTATATAGTTTCAAAAAAGGAATGATATTCGATGCACTTTAGTGCATGAGTTTCATTCAGAATTAGTTAATAACAATACAACACCTTATTATTGGGTAAACTAAAAAGTAGTGGACGATTTATATATAAATAATAAATTTATTTAAATATAAATATTTTTTTGATATCTTCTATATCCATTTTATTATTCATGTTTGGAGTTCGTGACTGCTCCATTCATCCATGTCCTCTCCAAGGTTAGAACATGCATTCTCTCCTTGAGAGTGCAATGTGCCTTATCGTTGCACTCAACACTTATTGATATAATTAAATATTAATTGTAATTATTATTTTTCTTGGGTTTTGAGCTTAGAATTTATAGTTTAGGATTTAAATTTTAAGTTTTATATCAATTTTTGAGTTTAAGGTTTATGGTTTACATCGTGTTTTGAGTTTTGGATTTCAAATATTTTATTTATGTTAAATAAGTTTATTTGTATATATCTATATATACCCACATTTTTTTTATTTACAAGTAATAAAATTCCATATTATTATTCATTAATGGTTAATCAAATATTCATAATGTAGAAAACCACATTATAAAAATCAAGAGATTATATATTTAAACTCAACATAACACAAAGACTCTAGAAATATTATTCTAACATACATAAAATTCACTACTAGAAAAAATACAAGTATCATTACTAACGACCTATTTTATGTATTATCAATTGCTTTAAACTTAAACGATAGGAGAGAAGAATACGAGTCAATATAATGTGTACATTAAGTTAATTATATGAATGATTGATTCATATTAAATATACAAGACTCGAGACATACTCATAAAGTTTGTGAAAATTTTGTATAATAAATATATTCATAAAATTTTTATACCAAAAATTAAAATTTTAGCTAAATCGGTAAAGTTAAAACTTAAAAATCTTGAAGGTTTATGTTCAAATCTTATCACCTATTGGTTTTATTATAATATAAAAATAATTAAAAAAGGAGTTTATAATTTACTCATCACACTACTCAATTGGACATATACATATTATATAATATAAATTTGTAAAAGAGTTGTATTCAGATAAAGTCCTTTCAATAATGATAATTTCAAGATTTGAAATTAGAACAAATTCTTAGGGAAGAACTTCACCGTCACTTCTTCCAACTATTTGTTGGTTGGTAGACTAATTTTTTGTAACTCATCATAATGGTTAAACATTTAGTTTAATGTGAAAATCATTTAACATATCCTGACATGTTTTGAGAAAATGAATATATGCTTGATTTTGGTTGGTTTTGTTAGAGCTTCATAAGGGTATTATTTTCTTCATTACTTTGACCTATTTGTAATACTACTCACTGTATCTTCTGATGTATGACAATGCCATTTATTTCTAGTTAAAGGTAAAATTTTGCTTTCTGCATTAATGGGTGTCGATGGTCACTCTTTCTATTGTTTTCTTCAAGAATTTCATTTACTTTTTTTTATTTAATTCTAGTGAAAAAGTTGCTATTGAATATTTGAACCTCTGTGATTGGGACGTTGAAGCATCTATTGACTATTTCTACGACACTCCGGTTCTTGTTGATGACACACTTTTGGAAGAGCTTTATAATAGATATAAAGGCAAGCTTCTTTTCCAATTTATTGCATTTTCTACTTATCGTAGGTTGTACGCATTTTCTTTAGGGCCTTCACGGTTAAGCACGTCAATAGTGTAAATGGAACATTGATAGACAACACTACTAAGGGTGAGTTTGGATGGGCGGTACGTTTAGCTGCGGTTAGTGTAAAAACAGCGGTGGCGGTGAGATTAGATACTGTAGCGATACTGTAGCGTGAGATAAAAAGTAAGCTAAACACACCGCACCGCACCTAATCACCCATCCAAACCCACCCTAAATCACTTGAAATAGTGATATGACAATATATTTTTATTGTGATAAAATATAGAAATTCATTATTTGTTGCTTACTTTCCGTTTATCTATACTTGGCTAAATTTAGTAGCTTGTAGGATCCTTTCTAATAAATTACTTGTGTTAATGTGTTACATAGATCCCAACAAAGATATGATATTGGTTGATGGTATTACTCTACTATGCAATGACCTTGAGGTAATTTTTTAAAAATATCAAATAAAGCATTGATGCCTAACATTTTGTTAACCCCTTTCTCTTTTATGTTTCTTTTCTATTTTTCCATAGACGCATAACATTATTTCTATTTCAAAATTTGAATCTTTTAACAGGTGGATCCCCAAGATATAATTATGGTATGTCTACACCCTGAAGGACAATCTCTTATGGTAAAAAGGCATTGGTATGAAGAAGGTTTTTTGTTTTTTGTTTGCATGTATGTTCTCCTCCTTATCTTACATACCTATAATTGCTAAAGGTTTTAATGTATTAACAAGGAAATGGACAAGCTCATAGTCCATGATTGCAAGGACAATTTTAAGCCATTGATTTTTTTTATATATTTTGTTTTATTTTTTAATTAAATTTAGGATTTAATATTAAAAGTTGAGTGCTTTAAAGAATAGGATCTATGGTTTTAGGATATAATATTTCAGCATTTAGGGTTTTATTTTTAAAAAATATTAAAGTAATTTTCTAAATATCTTAAATCTAAAAAATTATAAAATCTCCATCACCATCATCTAATCACTTACATTTGTCCATGATTGCATGGACTATTAGCAAAGTGGTACCCTATGAACAAAGGGTTCCATAATCCAATTGACAATTGATTCCTTTTATCACCCTCTCATTACACTACATATGTTAATGATCATGTTATGTGTTTTTTGTTGTTCTAAATAATGAAATGTTTCGTTTGGTTGAAATACCTTTTAGTACATCACTTCGTAATTTTTAACCATTCTCATAGCTTGTTTTAAGCAAAAAGGAGGAAAACTCTTTATTTATTTTGAAAATGTCTTTTTTTTTGTAAAAGTTTTATACATCATTCTAATTTAAAGTTTAAATTTATACTAATTATTTCTTATATTATAATTGTATTTTAGTAAATATATCATACTTAAAATTTTCTTTTTGTTAATATACTAGATTACCAAATGAGACATAAGTTTTAAAACTTACATCCTACATAGTTGTACTAATGACAAATGGTGATCAAGATTTTGTCTCTATAAAAGCTAATGTGGTATAAGAATAGAAATATATAAATTTTGGTCCATTAATGTTGGCTAATGAGGTTTTGTAATTATTTTAGTAGTGTTTGATAAAAATTATGAATGTTTTGGGCATTTGATGTCAAAATATTATGCTAAAAATTAAGGAAATTTGGACAATACTACAAATAGTTAGAATCTTGTAGGAGGTCTCATGAAATGGAAAAGAAGGATAGTTACAAGTTTTTTCATTTGATTTCAAAATTTTATGGATAATTATGTTAATATTTTAATAAATTGCAGTTAGTTATTTCATGGCACATGAATGCTTCTACAATGTGTGAATATTCCAAGATGGAGTTTCTACAAGGGTTACAAGAATTAAGGTGGAAGTTTACATCCTTTACTATATCTTCTAAGTTTTAAGTGATATTGGATTCTATGTTTTACCTTCTATGATGAGAAATATTGATAGAAAGATTTACTCTTTCATGGCAGTGTAGATACTGTGGAGAAGTTTCGTGATAAAATATCTTACATTCGCTCTGAGCTGAATGATGAAAGTATGTTTGGCATTCCATGGATATTCAGGAAATTTATTTTAACTTGTCATGCATGAAATGTAGAAGAAATGAATGAAAAATTTAGCTTGCAATGCTTCCATCTTTTTTCAATTTGTCTTTTATTATTTTTAACCCAATTTGGCAATTAGTCTTTCAAAAAAAAATAGCTCTTTTTTTTAATCAAATTTTTTAACGATGTTGGCATGTTACCCCTTATGACATGTGTACTTCATGTTAATACAAGTTCTAGAACTACCCATAGCCCCTCCCCAACCAATAAATAGGAGAACAATACACTTTAGCGCACTCGAACCCACGTCCTCCTACATTGGTAATAATGCTCATACCAATCAAGCTAAGACTCAATTAGCCATCAACAAATAATTTAAAATTATAATTATATTTTAAAACAATAAAAATCAAAAATTATAAAAAGTTCATAAAAACTAAAAAAAGGCATGAGGTATACATGGATTTTCATACAAGTAGTCATGTTTAAAATTTTAATATTTTAGTCAGTATTTTTGTTAAAATAGAAATTCAACTCTTTTAGGAAGTTGAGCGCCAAATTGACAAAAGATGTAAACTTTGAGAGCTAAATTTATATTTTGCTAAAAATATAGTCAAACAATTTTATTCTTTTTCAAATCATTTAGGTTTATTAATATTTTGTGACTTAGTAGTATGTTTTTTCAAGATTCAATTTTTTTTTTTGGGTGATTGTAGATAAGTTTCATGACATATACAACTTTGCATTTAGCTGGGCAAAAGAAAAGGTATTATCTTTTCCTGACAACTATCCCTAATAGTAAGTTTCCTCTAGGAAAAAAGACACTTTAGAGTTGATTGAGTAAATAGTTTTTAAGTAAACTTCATTTGGATCCATGTTACATTTTTTTGGAATGGTTTTTTTCTTTATCCATGTTAGCAATAAACCATTTCACATGCTTTTTTATTTAACTTAGTCAAACATATGTTTTGGTAACTGAACTTGGCCTTAAGGTTCAAATTGATACCTAAACCTTTTTTTTTGGTTCAAATTAGTACTTGAACTTGGCTTTATAATTCAAATTGGTTCAAATAAGTCATTTAATGCTAGTATAAATTTAGACAAAAAGATAAGTTCAGGAAGCCAATTTCAAGTACTTAATTTGACAAAGAAAAACAGTCTTATGCACTAGTTTGAACCTTGAAGCCAAAATCAAAAACAAAAATGTATATTTACCCATATCTATTTTGTTAGATCTATTGCTTGATATTTAAGTTGTAAAAGAACAATAAAAAATTTGTAAAAATACTTTTAACCTTTAGATTAATTCTCTATTATATATATTTAGCAATAAATATATTTTAAGATGTGATTATAATTCTTTTAGAATTTCAATTAGAATGCTAATGTGGTTAAAGTATACATTTCATTGATAATAACTTTATGTAGTTACTAATCTTTTATTATTTATCTTAGGGCCAAAAATCTATGGCATTGAATACTGCAATTGGTATGTGGCGTTTGTTATTTGCTGAGAAGAAGTGTCCTTTGCTTGACCATTGGTGCCAATTTTTACAGGTACTTTTGAAACATGGTGTTCTTTCCATATTATTTTTTGTTAGAAATCTTATTAGAATATGCTATAAGAAATATTTGTTATTGATTCTAGAGAGCTACATCCTAATTCTTAAAGACACTATGAAAGAAAACATCTACCCAAAGTACTACCCTTTATATCATCTTGTAGGACATGACTAACAACCAAGAGAGGACGGTCAAATTTGCATAAACCTGGCCATCCATTTACTAGAAAGTTTTGCTATTTAAGTATTCCACCAACTTGCCTTGAGAAACACATGCACCAGTCATTGACGTTCGTAGAGCTCTTTAATGCTCCTTACAATGGAAATAGAATTCAACTGTACAAAATAATCAAACAATAGTTTAATCATTTCAGAATCATCAAACTAAAAGAAATGAATTGTTTATATCATGCATCCTATGCTAAAGAGAGGCCATCATACACAATGGAAAGCACAATTTGAATCATTTTCCACATGCATATGTTCCTGTTAAACCTAGAATCCACTAACCCTTACTGTCATGAGTCAACCCTGCCAAAGTTTGATTGGTTCTCAACTCCATACCTTCATTCGTATTAACTTTTTTCCAACCATCCTCAGGAGGTTTTCATGCCACCTATACAACTTGCATTTTCGTTGGCTTATTCTTAGAGTCACTGGCACAATGTTCCTAAACCAACCAAAGGGCAATTATATCATCCAGACAAAAGAGTCACCAAAGATAATCAAATTTCTTATTTCCATTGCCAATAAATAATCCTAAATAAATTCTATTCGCATTATTCACCGTAAAATTAAAATTATCTTGAATATTATCAATTAACAAATAGATAAAGATAGAAAAGAAGTGATATAGAATGAAAGTGGTAAAACTTTCTTCCATATGAAGCAACAACTTGACAGTCTTGTAATTTATGCAAGCTATTTTCCTTGTTGTTACCACAAATAGGACATGAGGGATCACTATTCATCCCTATACTAAACCATTCAACATTCGTTAATAATTTGTCTCTAAACACACACTTCATATTGCATCATCCTTTGCTTTCATTTATATTTCCACATCATCTTCCAAGCTTTATCCATCGAATCCCAATTATCTTTAATGCATCTGCTACATAGAAATATTCAATTTTCAACTCTATCTAAAAATATATATTCTGCCTTATTCGATAGTTCAGTGAGTGACTACTCACAATATGCAGCACAATAACTTAGCTAAGATAGCTTGCAAAATCATTCCACTTCCAATTACCATTCCCATCCACCATATGTTTGACATAGACAATGTCCTCCATTATATCATTACACAAATAATAATTTCTTAATGGATCAAACTCAGAATCCATCTATAGATCCAAAATTTTTCATCCTTCTATCACCAATTGCCAACCTAAACTTTTTCTAAGTTCTTTTCACACTTTTTCCAAAGAACGTTATACAAATGAACAATTAGACTCTTTAATGTGTTTAGGATATCCCTTCCAAAACGTATTTATTATGAAGCATCTACACTCGATAAGCCTTTCATTTGTAAGAATATTGAATCCCGATATTAATAAGAAAGATCAATTCTACTATCATAATATCTTTCACAAGCCTTCCACTATCAATAGGTTGACATGTCTCCTATTTAACAAGAGAAGGCTTTCGCTTTCTCCCAGTAGCTCTAAAGAAAAATTCCTAACCAACTTTTCAATCTTATTATAAACTCTCACAAGAATCAATGAAGAATGCTTAAGATAGTTTGGAATCTCCGTAAGAACCAACTTCTTTAAAGTAATTTTGCATCTCACCAATTGAGTTGCTTTTTAACTTTACCAATAACCAACTAGAAAGTGTCTTTAGTAATCTATCTGCGAAAGAGAGGAATACCTAAGTGCTTGCCAAATACGTAACCATTTGGAAACCAAATTTGCTCTTAGAATTCATATTCGTATTCGTATTAGTATTAGGAGAAAAAATAATTGAGTTTTCGATGAATTGATTTCGTTGTCTAAATAATGACAAAACTATGGCCACCACTTTAGCTTGTTCCAAATCTATCTTGCAAAAATGGACGAGATTGTATTCGTAAGAGTGATGAAAGATAGGGGACAATATTTTCTCCCTTATTGCATTGTGAATGTTGTGACCTAATATTTTCATTTCAGGAACAAAAAGATAAGATGAGAGAGGGTCGTTTTGCCTAATACCATAGAATTTGCATTGATACGTATAAGATGCATTCAAGAATAACTTGGATTATCTATTGAGGAATTCTAGCTTCGTAAAGAGTATCATCAAGAAAGTCATATCAAACCCAATCATAAGCCTTCTCTAAATCAACCTTAATGACCATCCACCTTTTTTTTAACAAATATTCACTCAAAGAAAAACTTATTATATGGTCAAGATGTTATTTGTAATGTTTCATTCAACCACAAAACTAGCATGATTAGGGGAAAATAGGTATGACATTATCCTTTCAAACCTATTAACAATTGTTTTCATAATCACCTTGTAAAGAATCAAACTTGGACTAATAGGTTAGAAATGAAACATGGAATTTGGGTTTACCATCTTTGGATCAAAACCAACAATGTTTTGTTGAGACTTTAACTTAATTTTCATCTTTAAGACCCTCATTTCACCATACTAGAAATCAATGCACTAACAATATTCCACTGGCTCTCAAAGATATGTGTATGAAGACCACACAATCTTGGTTCTTTTAGAGGTACCATATCAAGCAAAGCATGCTTAATTTCCTCACCCGCTATCTTGTACTTCAACACCCTCATATCATAATTTTCGAAAGGCATCCATGTAAGGAAACTTTCTCATTATAATGCCTTCAACTTGTAAAAGTTACCAAATAAAGAGACAACCTCAACTTTCAATATTTCCTCATCATTGCACCAATCACCATTACCAATCCTCAATACCTCAATTTGGTTTTCTTCTACAAGGTAAAGTCTGACTATGAAAGTATTTAGCATTTCAATCACCCTGAACCAACCTACCAGCTTTAGACTATTGTCTCTACAAAATCTCCTATTGCTCCAAACCCTTTCCAATTGCTCTCGTAAGTCAATATCCAACAAAATTAAATTACTAGATTTGTAAGTCTCTATATCTTTCTATATGTAAGTAAATCTCCTAATAACCTTCTGTTAAAATAGATGACGATAATGGAAATAGAATGATCGCAAAAATAAAGAAAAATTAGAACATACAGATTTTATGTGAAAACCCTTTCCAGAAAAAACCATGGGCAGATCAGAGAAGAAATTCATTAATCTTGATAAATGAATGATAAAAGAGGAGTTTCGACTACATTTAGTTAAAGGTTGAAAAACCTTATTCTAATCAATGTCAAATAGAAGAAGTGTAGTTCTATACGTATTCTACTTGTGCGACATGTCCGTAACGCGGAGGCCTCTGGTAACATCATCATCTGACAAAAAAGAAGAAGCGATGGCTGCATCACCAGTAATAGTTGAACCTTGCAAAACATATAACTTGGATGTCTTTCTTTGTCATTTCATCACAATGAGAGAACACTTGCTAATCTTCAGAACCTCATTTTCAACTGTGTACTTGTACCCTTTTGAATCAAGAGTACTCAACGAAATTAAGTTCCTTTTCAATTCTGGTATATGGCGTATGCCACTAAATGTTCTAACAACTCCATTGAACATCTTAACTTTGATCATTTCAATACCTACGATTTTACATGAAGCATTATTTCCCATCAAAATAACACCTTCAAACACTGTTTCATATATTGTAAACCAATCCCGATTAGGACTCATATGGAAAGTACAACCAGAATCAATGATTCATTCCTCGCTCACTTTAGAGTTGTCGATAGAAGCAACTAGAAGTTCACCATTGTTGTAGTCTTCTACAACATCAGTTTCACCAGATTGTTCTGATTGCTTTTCCTTTTGATTCGTTGCATTTTTTCTTTATCCTGTTCTACAACTTATACCACTCAGACTTAATTTGCCTTTTCTTTTTGCATAATTTACAAGTTTTACCTCTGTTTGAAGATTTCGATCTACCTTTAGGTTTACTGCGAGGATTTCGTTCTTGTGTCCTCCCAAGATTATCATTAGTATTTCATTCTTATCTCCCACAAATAATAAGACCCTCCCCTTGAAAGTCAGATCCAGCCACAAGATACTTCATCTTTTCATACGATGTTCAAGAAGTATAGACTTCATCAACTGTAAGAGATTTGTGACTATACAAAATCATATCTCTAAAGGTTGAATAAGACAGGAGTAACGAACAAAGTATAATTAACCCTAAATCTTTTTTATCATATTGAACCTCCATGGCCTTTAGGTCCGAGAGAATTTCTTTAAACACAGTTAAGTGTTCGTGTACAGATGCACCTTCCTCCAAATGATGAACATAAAGATGTTGCTTCATATGTAACTTGCTAGTTAAGGTTTTCGACATGCATAGCTGCTACAACTTTGCCAATAATGCAATGGTTGTCTTCTCTTTAAACACGTCTTGTAAAATTTCATTTGACAGATGCAGATATAATTGCATTAAAGGCTTTTTATCTTTACGTTTTTTCTCTTCCTCCGTCATTGTCGAAAGCATCTTATCTAACTATAGCAAGGCATCCTCCAAATCCATTTGCACAAGAATTTCCTGCATCTTTATCTGCCACCATGCGAATCTAGTGTTGTGATCCAACAACAAAATATCTTACTTAATTGTCACCATTACCATGATCTAGACAAGCAACCCGAAAAGCTTTGGTACCAGTTTATTAAAATAGATTCCAATAATGGCAATATAATGATTGCAAAAATAAATAAAAATAAGAACATATATTTTACATGGAAACCCTTTTGGGAAAAAACCAAGAGCAGAGGAGAAAGAAATTCACTAATATTGAAAAATGAATGATACAAGAGGAGTTTCGACTACATCTATTTAAAGGTTGCAAAACCTTAATCTAATCAATGTCAAATAAAAAAATAAGAACAAATAGATCCCCTTATTTTACCACTTTATTTTATTTAACAAGGATTCAAGTCACACAACTCTAACGTCTTCCTTTCATGAACATTAATAAAACCAGACACATCTCTATTCCATAGGATAACCATATCAGTGAAAATTTCAAATATCTTCTCCATACTTTCATCAAGTTCCTAGTTATTCTTTACAAATTGTTTAAAACCATTATGAGCCACCCAACTCAAAAAGGAGTAAAAAGGTCTTTTATTTTTTTGCCTCTTTTCTAACCTATAGTAATAAGTAAACGCCGATGATCAAACTTCAACTTAGGCAAATGTCGAGTTATCATTGAAAAGACACATCCCACTCCATGTTACAAATTTTGTAATCAAGTCTCTAAAAAATTGAGCCATGATTCCATGTGAAATCAATTCCCGTGAAACCCATATCTCATATATTGTGCTAAAAAAAGAGAATCAATTCTCCATAGAATAGAAACACAAAGGTTTTCAAGTGGGATTTGGGTTTGTTGGAATACGTCAGTTTCATTTTATGTGTTCATATAGTCATGGTCAATTTGTTCATGCTTGTGTTAAATGTAGTAATGTAGTACATAAATTTTGTCTTTCAATTGTATATGTTATTCATCAATTTGGGTTGCTTCTAATGAATGTTGACGGGTTGTTCTCTCATGGATTGTTTCCAAGGATTTTAATAATGATTAAGAGGTAAAGCTTACGGTAGAAATAGTTGGTGTACTAAAAACCAAACTTCTCAACAACACTATCAACCTTAATTTTAGTTATTTTTTCATTAAACAAAAAAAAATCAAGATTGTGCTCTTTATAGTACTCATTGATTAATTGATCAAATCTGGAGTGTCTATACCTTTGTTAATTTTAAATAGTAAGATTTAAATTCATAATCATAACACAGACATGAGGAAGCCTATTCCTACATGATCAAGCTTTTAAGTTGTCATCTTGAAAATCATCTTTCAGCCTTTCTATTTCATTCTCACCATCCATGACTACATTATTATCATCCATAGCTTTGGTGATATTTCTTTCAATAAACTCCATTGCATTACTAGCTAAGAGCACCGGGTGACCTTGAATTCATGACTAAATTCATTTTCATGTACACTCTCTTCTTATATGTTCTCATTTAACCATTCATTTCTTAGGAGAAATCGAATAAGATGAGTCTTCAATATGTCTCTGGTTTTCCTCTCATCCATTGCACCTAAAAAGGCTATTTCCCAAATTTTATTAATGTTTTCATCAATATAAATCGCCAAATGCTTAATCTTGTTGCACTGGGCCTTTAAATTCATTATGTTTGGGATTTCGCTATTAGCTTGGCCTCATGGCACTGGGCTCATCCCCTGCTATTATTTGCACGAACAATCTGGGTAAGGCCTATAATACCTTTTCCCTTCTCATTTTCCTTTTTCAATGACCCAACTCAATTTGCATTAAAAGGTTATTACTTTTTTTGCTCCAATTCTTCTTGTCTCCTCACATGTTTACCAATGTTATCAATAATTTTCTCTTCTTATAAATTTGTAAGAGTTTCAAATCTTGAATGACCTATATTCATGCTTTTATTATTGGTTGATTCTCCATTTCATGTTTGTTTGAGTTTTCAAGAATGATGCTCCACCAATACGCATGGTTCTTAACTTCCAATTTCAAATTGACAAGTCTCGTGTGGTTTGGTGCCAACACATAATCTAATGGCTCCTTCTTTTCCTCTAGTCTTGAAATTATAGTACATGCTTATTGCAAATTGCCATATCTACCATATTGGAAAGATAAATTTGGGAAACCCTCACACTTCACCCTCTGCAAATACTATTTAATTCTTATGGGGTGTGCCTCGCATTTCCTGTCACTTTGTAAACACTTGGCGCAACCAAAACTAAAGTAGGGACAACGTCGCAATGAGGAGGCATGCGATGTCAAGACAGCGTGATGTATTTCCCAAGTAACACAACCATATTTTTTACAGCTAAGTAGGACTCTTTCTTCTAGTCAAGCTCTGATTACTCCAGGGAAATTTTAGTCATATTATTTCTTTAATCTTAGCTTATTTAAAGGGTCATTACAATAGAGAAAAATAGAGTGTTCTATGATAATGTTGTATTTAAGAGAAAGTTGTGTGTTCTGGGTTCGAGTTTTACACAACTAGGGTAATTTTTCTCCATCTTGTATTCTCGTTTATTTAGTTAGTAGTGAAAAGTCGAAGCCTACTTTTTATTTTTTGTTGTTTATTCAGGTTTTTTAGCCTACTTCTCCATCATTATTATCGCGATAATTTCTTTAAAACATGACACAAAGTAAGGCCGATGTTGCGATGAGAAAACTCGGGATATTGTGACAACGCAATGAATTTCTCACTTACATTTGGCTAAAGGTTCTTTGGAGTAAAAGGAGGATACTGAAGTCACTCCAGATCAGTCAGAAACTCCATTTGATTCATAGGTATCTCCTACATCTCAACTATAAAATTATTACCTAACTCATAACAGGAAGATATGGGAGATCAAACCATTGTAGAGGTTCTGCAATGGAAATCTAGTGGTATATGCTCTAAGCATTGCCGAGAGCATTGGTTCAGCTGATCCTTGGAATTATTCTGAGGTAGTTCAAGCTTTTGATTCTAGTAAGTATGGTAGCTTTGTGTATCTACATCGCTTAAATGATAGGTCATTTATATATTTACTACTTTATGTTGATGACATGCTGATTGCTGGTATGAACTTATTTGAAATTAATCAGTTAAAGACCATCATTAACTCTAAGTTCGATATGAAGGATCTTGGTGCAACCAATAAAATTTTAGGGATGGAATTTTCCAGAGATAAACACTCCAGGAAGTTATTATTGTTATAGTAGAGGTACATCAAAAAAGATCCTTGAGTAGTTTACAATGCAAAATTCAAATCTAGACAGTACTCCCTTAGTTGCACACTTCAGACTTTTGGCTTTAGATTTGCCATAGATTATGGACGAAGAAAAGTACATGTCTAAGGTTTCCTACGCTAATGCAATCGATAGTTTGATGTACACAATGGTCTGCACTCATCCAAATATTTCACATGCTGTTAATGTTGTGAGTAGATACATGGCTAGACCCGACAAGGTACACTGACAAGAAATTAAGTGGATTCTCAAGTATTTGAGGCACACATCTAATACTTGTTTGGAGTTTGGGAGAAGTTCAGAGTTTCTATGCAAGATATTTAGACTAAAGGAGATCTCTCATAGGTTATTTGTTTACTTTTATCAACTACGTTATTAGTTGGAAGACCACGCTACAGACCACCATGGCGTTATCGACTATAGAAGTAGAATATATGTCAATCACAAAGGCTGTGAAGGAAGCCATTTGGTTGAGAGGTCTATTTGGGGCGCTGGTTAATGAAAAAAGAGCGATTGTTGTTTATTGCAATTGTTAGACTATTGTACATCTCACTAAGAATCAGATGCTTTATGGGATGACGAAGCACATAGACATCAGGTATCACTTCGTTCGAGAGGTGGTTGTAAAATGGGATGTTAAAGTTCATAAGATTAACACAGAGTATAGTCTAGCTAATATGATGAATAATATTTTTCTAGTTTCCAATTTCAAGCACTACTTGGACTTGGTCAGTATCCTGCAAAGATTGAGTTAGGCTCGTGACGGGGCTTGAAAAGAAGGCATGTTAAATACAAGTCAAGGTGGAGATTTGTGGAGTGTGCCTCGCATTTTCGGACACTTTGTAGGCACTTGAAATAACTAGAACAAAAGTAAGGATGACGTCATGATGACGTGACGTATTTCCCAAGTAGTGCAACCGCATTTTTTTACAACCAAGCAGGACACTTTCTTCCAGTGAAATCTAATTACTCCAGGAAAATTTTAGTCATATTAGTTCACTAATCTTAGCCTACGTAAAGGGTCATCATAATAAAGAAAAATAGAGAATTCTATGAGAACGTTGTATTCAAGAGAAATCTGTGTGTTTTAGGTTTGAGTTTTGTACTAGTAGGGTAATTCTTCTCCATATTTTATTATTGTTTATTTGCTTATTAGTGAAAAGCTTAAGCCTTTTTTGCCCGTTGTTTTTTATTCTATTGGTCATATTGATTAGAGGAGTTTTTCCATGTAAATTTGTGTACTTGATCTTCTTTATTTTTTCTTTTTCATTGTTTATTCGGGTTGATTCCCAACATTTCTCACCTTGAAGATGAGTGGCGTACTCAAATCTAAACACACTACCAATCATGCAAATTGAACATTTGTTCCATTATTCATCTTACAATTGATTTTGATAACCTGCTCAATAGTCTCCCTAATGGAACAAAACAAGATTATTATTAGTTTTTGTTTATTCACCAAGAAATCCGACAATTTCATCCAAGCCACCACACTAGGTTAAAATGGCTAGGACATGGAAAATGACAATGTCCAAGGCTAAATTGTGGGGTACTACCTGTAGACAACCTAAGGCCCCTTTTATAACATTCTAGTGTAATCCTTTAACTATCTAAGTCTATCCATATAATAATCATTTCCCAAGTCCATGAGTTGGACCGATTGCAAAGGATTCCATAAAGCCAAAATCTTCGCATAACAGTGTATTATAACCAATTCTCTTTCTTAATAACTTAAAGATCACATTTTCGGACATACTTTTCCCCACTAAAAAAATGTACACTTTAAGAGAATTTGATCAATAATATACCATGTAAAACATTTGTTACCACATCCCTATCAACCAAATGAATCATCATTGTTCCCACCCTCATCAGTGATCATAGGAACTTCAAGGGTATTCAAAAAAATTTCCTTGAATAAGACACTTTCTCATTTTAATACTTCAATTATCATCATGCCCTAGAATCAAACATTCTTATTTTCCTTCTTCAACCCTTATTCGAGCTTGACATTCTCATAGGATCGTCATTTCTACCAAAACTCATCCTCTTATAACCAGATACAATTTTTTTCGTTAAATTTTTGACTTGTTAAAAAATAAGTGAACTCTTTTCTTAAGATAATAAGTTGAATAATTTCAATGGTGAAAATTGGTTGAATATGTAAAAGCATGAGAATATATATCCCATTATTACTCCTTAGAAATAATCAAATTCCTTATGTCAAGGACAAGGAATAAAGTACTAAAACGTTAAAACTATCTTCCTAATCTCTTTTTAAAATAAAACAAAACCAATTAAAAACTAAAATCTAAATTTAATTACTAAAATGAAAATGGCTAATCTAAAGTCTAGTGATTTACTTTACAATTCAAGCAATTGCTAAACTTTAGTAAATAACTTTAGTAAATTTTTAGCCATGATCATTCATAAATAGTTAGAGCTAAAGCTCTATGTTTTCCCCCAATATTGCTCTTGAAAAAAAAAACAAATTGTTTCTTTCAATGTTAAGCTACCAAGTTTGATCTTCAATTTGAAATGAATCTTGCCTAATCATCATTTGAGTATACTTCAACTCCCTTAGTTATTTCTTCTTAAAAGATTATCTGTTCACAACCAGTCACCTTCAAACATAAAAAATATGATAAACTTCTTCAAGGTTTTTTTTCATGAATCTTACAGCACTAACAAGGAAAATTATGTCTTACCTTTTCTAGTACTGATTAATAAGCTTTCCTAGAGGACATTGACATATTCTAATATCAATTTTTTGTTACTAGTTTCTTTGAAAAAAAATTGTACTTTTTATTTTATTTGAGTGTTTGCAACCTTGCATCTTGACATTACACTTTTTTTAATAAGATGTAATCATCTTGTGAAACATGTAACACTCTATACCCGGCCTAGATGTTAAAACAATGTCTGGAGAGCTACATCAAAACATCTAAGAAAATCCAACCTTTAATTATATAAAATTTTTCGTCCAATAAACATTCAAAGCATCTTGAAAAGCCAAAGCTACAACTAAAATTCAAAGAGAACGTACGATAGTATTAGTTTATTTAAACTATAAAAGTAATCAGAAAGGAGAGATAACCAAGCTCTTGATACGCCGAGCCTCCTAGGGCGAGGGGTGACCTGAAATCTAGTCAAGCAAACTAAATGAGTTTAATACTCAGTGTGTAACAAACATAAAATCAAAAAAACAATTTAAATATAACAGTAATTTCATAAATTCGAATACAAAATTAGTAACAAAAAATATCCAATATTATAGCAACGGATCAGATAAAATCACAGAACAGATCAGATAAGATCGCAGAACAGACCAAGTACAAATTCAGTTTCCTACCCCGATCCACTACACACCATCTCCAACAAATCCAACACACCATATAGGGTATCAAGTACACATCCAGACCTAAACACCACTAGGTGCCGGTATGTCACATTCCAGAGTAAGTGTAGACTAGCTGCCAGAGCAGCATGCAATGGATCACCAGAATCAAATGCAGAATTGTGCCTTAGCCACTCAATTCGGTAGGTCTTTAACTGCCAACACTTTCTTTTTTACCGTTCCCACCCAATGCAGATGCAAAAGACAGATGTTAAATGTCAAGGTCGTACATACAGTTATCCGAATATAGTTCATAATCGGATAATTCAGATCAATATCGTTTAACAGTCATTGCGTTCATTATATGTACAAAATATAAATTATTCAAGCTTAGAACATGGGATACCAAGTTATAAAGTCAAATTCAGATCATACGGACTCTTTGGAAGGCCTACATTCAATTCGAACGACACTTACGGTCCTAGAGAAAATTTTAGTATTTTGGCCCACACACCCGTGTAGATTCACACAGCCTGGGTGTCTGGCCCATGTGGTCCACATGGCCTAGCACATGTTCGTGCGACCCTTCTTATGTCACACACAGTCCATCACACTGCTTAACACACGACTGTGTGGCTCAAAAAAGTGAGTTACACGGTCAGGCACACGGCCAAGCGCATGCCTATGTGAATCAAATCTCACAATAATGCTCACACGGCATGGACGCACACCCGTGTGACTCTACTTCACAAACAATAAGTTACACGATGTATCACACGGCTGTGTGACCCACACGGACTACCACACTACCATATGAGGTCAACAGCCATGTTTTTTAGCATTCAAAACTTACAGAAATTTGAGTTTTTTGTTACACACTTAATATGGGTTCAACGTATAAACAATCGAAGTGAATCCGAGACCTAAAAAGACAATCCAGTGACCAATTACACAAGTATTCACAACAAAACGCTAAAATTCAAAGTATGAAATGAGTTACGACAAAAAGTTTTGACGAACCCCCAAACTCTAGGATTCAACCCTTTACTTTCTCAAAACACAGAAATCCATAGAACTACAACGTTTGAGGAACATTGTTCTCACCATCTTCACCTAAAAGAATACCAAATGAACAATTAAACAAAGAATTCAAGCAATTAAGCAAAATCTACTTTGACAAAATGAACGAACAATACTAACAGGAATTGACACCAGCTTACGCAATTATTCTAACAATCAAAGACAACAAAATATGGAGTTTTCCCCATCTTAACAATAGCAAAATGACGAAAAATTAAAAAGAAATAAGGCAATAAAAGGAATAATAAAATAGAAGGAAAAGAAGAAAAAGAAAGAAAGAAAGAAAATAAGAGGAAGAGAATAAGGAGAACGTACAGGAAAGAGGGAGAACTTCAATTAATTGGTTTTCAAAAAAAATAATCACGCTTAACAGAGTAGTAACAAAAATTATTTCCTTATTGGACACATAGAGACTCTAACATAGAACTAGAAGGTATACAAAAGCTTAACCATCGAACTAGCAGGCTCATTTTTGACACAAAATTATACAAAATTAAACTTAAGTTGATAGTTCAAGGATAGGGATTAAGTCAATTTAAAACATAATCACAAAACTTCTAATAGTGAGAATCAAATCCCTGACCCTGAACATATAAGCAGAACACTTAACCACAGATATCGAGACTTAATTAGTGACAAGCATTAACAAACAAACATTCAAATTTTTTGGGCGTTACAACTCTCTCCCCCTAAAAGAAATTTCGTCCTCGAAATTTACCTAACTTAAACAGATGAGGGTATTGCTGACGAAATGAATACTCATGTTCTCAAGTAGCTTCCTCAGTACCATGATTCTGGCACAGAACCTTAACCAAAGGAACAATTTTCTTTCGCAAGACTTTAACATCTCACTCTAGGACCTGAACAGGCTCCTCCTTAAAGGTGAGATCGGGTCTTACCTCAATCTCCTCAACAGGGACGACATGAGAATGGTCAGATCGATACCATCTCAACATCGATATGTAGAATAGATCATGAATCAGATCTAACTCAAGAGGTAACTCCCGCTAATAAGCAACAGGTCCGACATGTTTCAGAATACAGTAAGGTCTAATGAACCTCAAGCTTAACTTGCCCTTAGGTCCGAGCCGGAGAACCATTTTCCATAGGGAAGCTTTCAGAAACAATTTATCACCTACAGAATACTCAATATCTTTTCTTTTTAAATCCACATACAATTTCTATCATTCGAAAGTTGCCTTGAAGTGGTCAAAAATCAGTTTAATAGTATTCTAAGTCTCGAAAACAAGCTCAGGACCCAAAACTTGATGCTTACCTAACTCGACCCAACATAGAGGGGTACGTCACTTATGACCGTATAGAGCCTTGTAAGGTTCCATCTGAATGTTAGACTAGCAGATATTCCTCCCAACTACCCCAAAATTCAATGACACAGCTCCGTAACATATACTCCATAATTTGAATCACTCGTTCAGATTGTCCATCGGTCTGAGGATGATACACAGTACTAAAATCTAATCAAGTGCCCAAAGCCCCGTAAAGTTTCTTTCATAACTGATGCGAATCTTTATCAAAGATAACTAAAATTGGAACTACGTGTAGTCTTACAATTTCAGAGGCATACAACCTAGCTAGTTTCTAAAGCGAATAATCTATCCTGACAGGTAGGAAATAAGCAGACTTGGTCAATTGATCGACAATGACCCAAACCGAGTCTGTCTTAGAGGGTGTCAAAGGTAACCCACTAACGAAGTCTATTGTCACACGCTCCCATTTCCACAGGGGAATCTTAACCAGCTGTACCTGAACAGAAGACAACTGATGATCAGCCTTAACCTTTTGACATGTCAGACAGTAGGAGACAAATGTAGTAACCTCTCATTTCAAACGAGTTAACATCTCTCTCTGATCGGTCACTGCTATAGAACTGAGAGCTTCAGCCACAACATTAGCCTTACCGGGATGGTAACCTATCGTGTAGTTGTAATCCTTAAGCCACTCAATCCATCTATATTGCCTAAGGTTTAACTCTTTTTGAGTTAGAAGATACTTGAGGCTCCTGTGATCGGTGTAGATGATACACCTTCCACCATATATATAGTGCATCCAGATTTTTAAAGCGCCAACAACTGCATAAGCCATTACCTTATCTTCCTGCATCAGAACACACCCCAAACCGACATGTGAACCATCACTATAGACAATAAACTCCCTACCAAACCCAGGCTATACCAGAACATGTTCCTGAGTCAAAACAAACTTGAGCTTCTAGAAGCTCGCTTATTGCTCATCAGACCACACAAATAGAGTGTTCTTACGCAACAGCTTAGTCGAGGGAACTGCGATAAAAGAGAACCCCTCGATAAACCTTTTCTACAAACCTGCCAAACTTAGGAAACTCTAAAGCTCGGACACATTCTTCGGTTATTTTCACAATGTCACAGCCTCAATTTTCTTGGGATCAACTCGGATCCCATCGGTAGTCACAACATGCCCCAGAAAGGCAACCTCGTACAACCAAAACTTACACTTGCTAAACTTAGCATACAGCTGTTTCTCAGGGAGTATATGCAGAACTATTTAAATATGCTCGTATGCTTATTCTCATTCTTTGAATAAATCAGGATGTCATCAATAAAGATTACTACAAAATGATCTAAATATGGCTGAAATACTCGATTTATTAGTTCCATAAACGCAGTTGAAGCATTCATCAACCTAAAGGGCATAACTAGGAACTCGTAATGTCCATAACGAGCCCTAAAAGCAATATTATACACATCTATTTCTTTAACCTGGAGCTAATGATACCCAAAACGGAGACTGGTTTTAGAGAATACAAATGCCCCGCAGAACTGATCGAACAAGTCATCGATCCTCAAAAGTGGGTATTTATTCTTTACCGTCAACTTATTTAGCTGATAATAATTTATACACATTCTCATCGATCCATCATTTTTCGTCACAAATAGATCTGGTGCCCCCCATGGAGACACACTCAGTCAAATGAACTCACGATCTGGAAGTTCTTGAAGCTGAGCCTTTAGCTCCCTGAGCTCCTTCAGTGCCATACGATGAGGAGCTATGGACATAGGAGCAGTACCCGATAACAGTTCTATGCCAAACTCAACCTCTCTGTCCAGAGGTAGCCCCGACAACTCCTCAAGGAAAACAACTGAAAAGCCTTTTACAATTCTAATATCTTTAACAGAAAGCTTTGTAGAACCAAAACCAGATACAAAGGCTAGGTATGTCTCACACCCTTTCCGAGCTATCTTTCCAGCTACAAGAGAGGTGATTATGTTAGAGAGGTATTCTCGACGCTCACCTGTCATAATAAACTCACTATTCTCATCAAACCTCATAGTAACTCTCTTAGAGGCAAAATCTAAGCTGACCCGATGTTCCACGAACCAATCCATTCCCAAAATCAGATTAAACTCTCCAAACGATAATTCCATCAAGTTAGCTGGAAATACCACACCCTAAATCTCTAACGGAACATGTCTATAAACTTTGCTAACTCGGATCGACTGGCCCAAGGGACTGATTATGGAAATCTCTCTAATAGTACACTTAACAGATATACCCAAGTTCACAGATATAGTACTAGATACAAATGAATGTTTAGACTCGATATCAATAAGAGCAAAGTATATAATAGTAAAAATAAAGAATGTACCCCCTATAACGTCAACGTCATCTCTATCCTACCAGCGTCTCACCGCGTACACAAAAGTAGGCTATCATTCCTTAGTCTAAACCGTACCTCTGCCCAATGATCGCTGACCTCTACCAGAACTGTTACCCCCTGGCCATTCCATAACCCCTATGTGGCTATTAAGCTACTTCCAGAGGCTGATCAGAACCCGAAGCTGGAGTCAGTGTAAGAGCTTGCACCTGATCAGATCGTTGGGGACAATCCTGAACATGGTGCTCCATCGATCCACATCGAAGACAAGTCCCATCTTCCTCCAGCACTCACTCAGATGGTGCCTTCCATAGTCTTTATAGGTCTTAATCTCAATCAATGCAACTAGAGCCTCAGTCCTCGGAGGCCAATCAAACCTCGCTCGTTTCTTGGGGTGCTGAATAGAATTAGAGGGACCCAAATCCCACTTAACCTTACTCTGGCCTCTCTCTCAGTCTCTCTTCTCGTGCTCAGTGTGCTTAACCTCCTCCAGTATCTTTACCTTGTCAACCAAGGTTGCAAACACTCGCTCCTGCTGAGGAGCTATCAAAACTCTCAGATCATACCGCAGACCTTCCTCAAACCATACACTCTTATCATAGTCGGTCACAGCTAGTGCTCAAGCACATCTACTCAATCTTAGAAACTCAGCCTCGTACTCAGCCACAAATCTCTCACTTTGAACTAAAATCATAAATTCGTGCCTACTAGCCCCTACATAACTCACCCCCACCTACTTGTTTTGGAAGGTAATCTTAAAGGAATCCCAGGTAATCTATTCGGGCTGAGCACACTATTCAGTGGTCAGCCACCACTAATAGACCTCATCTCTTAGAAGAGGCACGATACCTATCAATTTCTGAAAAGAAGTACAGTCGATGTCGTTCATGATTCGCTCAGTGGCCTCCAACCAATACTCGGCCACTGTAGGGGCGACTCCAGTGACACCCCTAAACAGCTCAACACCATTCAATCGGAGTCATTCAATAATCAACCCTTAATATTGAGATCAAGAAGGACTCTTAGTGACCTTCTCTAAAACTCACAGCATGGCCTGGGACAGTGCATCGTCCCAAGCAGTAGGAGTTTGAGACCCGGTCTCAATAGTAGGAGTGCTTATCGACTCACTAATATCAATATAGGGCAGACTGCCCATCGAGGAAAACTCAACTCGAGCTCTCCCTCAGTGCCCACAGACACCACGTCCACGCCCACCATGTAAACTCATGCTATCACTATATCTACAATGTCAAAAGTGCTCAAATTAGTTCAAAGTCCTTATCAGATTCCTTATGACAATTTATAATAGAATACTTAACTAAACAATAGAATCAAAGATTATAAATGTTCAACTAAATGGTATAACTAAGCAGGAATACTTACAGGTTTGAAGTCAGAACTCAATCTTTTACAAAATTAGTTATAAGAGTTTTCGAATCAGGATTTCATTTAAAACACATTTTTATCAAAGCAAAATCCCAAAAAAACACAACCCGAGTGTTATAAATCTGACTCTGGTACTACTAAATGTAACACCTCACATTCGACCTAGACATTAAGACCAAGTCTGGAGAGCTATATCAAAATATCTAAGAAAACCCAACCTTTAATTATATAAAATCTATCGTCTGAAAAACATTCAAAGCATCTTCAAAAGCCAAACTTAGAAGTAAAATTCAAAAAGAACGTATGATAGTATTAGTTTATTTAAGCTATAAAAGTAATCAAAAAGGAGAGATGACAAAGCTCTTGATACGTCGAGCCTTCTAAGACGAGGGGTTACCTAAAATCCAATCGAGAAAACGAAATGAGTTTAATACTTCGTGTGTAACAGACATAAAATCAAAATGACAATTTAAATATAACAATAATTTCCCAAATCAAGATACATAACTAGTAATAGAAAATATCTAGTATTATAGCAACAGATCACATAACATCACTGAACATATCAGATAAGATTGCAGAACAGATCAAATACAGATGCAATTTCCTACCCCCATCCGCTACACACCATCTTCGACCAACCCAACACACCATATAGGGTATCAAGTACCCATCCAACCCTACACACCACTTAGTGTCGGTATAATACATTCCAGAGTAAGTGCAGACTAGCTGCCAGAACTGTATGCAATGGATCATCAGAATCAGATACAAAATTGTGGCTTAGCCACTCAATTCGGTAAGTCCTTAACTGCCAACACTTCCTTCTTTACTGTTCCCACCCAAAAAAGATGCAAAATACAAATGTCAGATCTCAAGGTAGTACATACAGTTATCCAGATACAATTTATAATCGAATAATTCATATCAGTATCGTTTAACAGTCATTGCATTCATTATACGTACATAATATCAATTATTCAAGCTCAGAACATTGGATACCAAGTTATATAGTCTAATTCAGATCATATAGACCCTTCAAAAGGCCTACGTTTGATTCAAACGATGCTTATGGCCTTAGGGAAAATTTTAGTATCTTGGCCCACATGCTTGTGTGGATTCACATGGCCTGAGAGTCTGGCCCGTGTGGTCCACACGGCCTAGCACATGCCCATGTGTCCCTTTTTCGTTCATACACAGTTTGTCAAACGACCTGGCACACGGCCATGTGGCTTAAAATAGTGAGTTACACAGTCTATCAAACGACCGAGTGCATGCCAGTGTGACTCAAATCTCAAAATAATGCTCACACGGCCTGGACACACGCTCGTGTTCCTGGCCTGTGTAACTCTATTATGCAAATAGTGAGTTACACAGCCTATCACACCAGCGTGTAGCGTTAACAGTCATGGTTTTGACGTTTAAAACTTGCAAAAATTTAGGTTTTCGTTACACACCTGATACAAATTCAATGTATAAGCAACCAAGGTGAATCCAAGGCCTAAAAATGACAATCCAATGACCAATTACACAGTTATTGACAAAAAAACACTAAAATTCAAAGTATAAAATTGAGTTACGTCAAAAAGTTTTGACAAACCCCAAAACTTAAAGATTCAACCCCTTACCTTCGCAAAACACAAAAATCCACAAAAATACAATGTTTGAGGAATGTTGTTCCCACGATCTTCGCCTAAAAGAAAACTAAACGAATACAAGAAATTAAGCAAATTCCATTATGACAAAATGAACGAACAATACTAACAGAAATTTACATCAACTTATGCAATTATTCTGACAATCGAAGACAACGAAATACGAAGTTTTCCCCGTTGTAACAATAGCAAAATGACAAAAAATTAAAAATAAATAAGGCAATAAAAGAAAGAATAAAATGGAAGGAAAAGAAGAAGAGAAAGAAAGAAGATAAAAGGTAGAGAAGAAGGAGAACCTACAGGAAAGAGGGGGAGTTTCAATTAATTGGTTTTCAAAAAAATAACCACAATTAACGAAGTAGTAACAAAAATTATTTCATTATTGGACACACAGAGACTTGAACACAGAACAAGAAGTTACACAAAAACTTAACCATCGAACCAATAAGCTCATTCTTGACATAAAATTATGCATAATTAAACTTAAGTTGATAGTTCAAGGATAGGGATTAAGTCAATTTAAAACATAATCACAAAACTTCTAATAGTGAGAATTGAACCCTTGACCCTGAACATATAAAAAGAACACTTAACCACATATACTGAGACTTAATTATTGACAAACGTTAATAGACAAACATTCAAATTTTTAGGGTGTTACAAAACTGACAATAATATCTTCAACATAAACTATGATAAGAGAAACTTTCCTATTAGAAAAATATTTTATGAACATTGTTCGATCAACTTGACCTATAGAATACTCATGTTTCTTGGTTACCTTAGTAAACATATCAAACTATGCTTTAGGAAATTGCTTGAGACCAAGACTTTAAAAGCTTAAAAACCTTATTTGCATTGCCTTTTATCTTAAATCTTACAAAAATTCCTCTTCAAAGAAACCATTGAGGAACACATTTTCTCTTCTAGCTAACAACCTTGGTTGGTAGATACATATAGAAAAAACCATATCGTATTTAACTTCACAAAAGGAGAAAACGTGTCTTGATAATCAATGCTAAGTTTTGGGTGAACCCTTTAGCAATAAGCCTCATTTGTAATAACTAACATCTCCACATGGATATGCTTAACAATAAAAGTAAAATTCCATACCACATGTTGCTTCCCCTTTGGAAAATCTAAAGAGCTCACAATCAATATTCCATTTAAGAACATTTTTCTCTTCTTCTATAACAACCCTCAATTTTGATTGCTCAAAACACCCTATTTGTTATGGAATTTCTACATTAGATACTTAGTAGCAAAAGCATGATATTTTGATGATAAACCATCTTTGCAAACAAATATGTAGCTTAAATGTTTGGCTCATGATCTTTACACCTTTTCTCAAAGAAATAGGAATGTTTGTTCTTTTTTTTTTTGTTCGTCCAAAAGAAGATTTTATTAGCAAAAGAGTATTATTAAAGAGAAAAAGATAAACAATAAATGAATGCTAAACCTAAACAATGAAATAACAACTCCATAAGCTAAACCAAAGAATAAAGTAACAACATTATAGCATTTTTAGACAAGCAACAAGCCAAAAAATGTTATAACCAAGCTAAAAACAACTCTGATCTAGTAGTTTCACCCCTTGCTAACATAATTGTGAAGTTATTCTTGCCTTTGCACATGATTGAAAATTTAGCATCTGCAATTCGACCAGTGCAATTATCAATTTCAAAAATCACACTTCCAAAAATGTCAATGCATATTCACTTTGTTCTCAATTCATACAATACATGCTCACATTAAGCTCTTTCCTCGTCAACTCACACAATTAAATTCAACAACGACACACCATCATTCTTTGTCGCTCCAAAATATTAACTCAAGGTTCATCTATAATTTATTTTTCGCATTAAGCGACAGCAGATAAACGTTACACATACAAAACATGAAGTTCTCCACTTATTAACATCAACTAACAATTAAAAATTATCCACAAAAATAGAGCTCTCCTCCATAAAATATTTCATATATAAAGCCATTATCAAACTTTCAAATGGACCCTTAATTGGAAACCACTCCTAATCAAAATTAAAATCCAGACACATTGTTTGTATCTTAAAATCATCATACTGAGTAAGCTTACTTTCTTGTACTAACACAATTTTAATATTGAGATCCAAAAATAGTTTTCTTAGAAAATTCTCTTTTAAACTTGAACATGCCCATCTCATATTCCAATACAAAATTCTCATCCTAACTACGCTAATATCCCCAATCACCAAATTACCATGAAACTAAACCCTGCAAATTGTGATAAATCAAATAAAAAATTTTAAAAAAAATAAATCACAAAAAACCCTCCACACCTTTCACCAAGAGGACAACAATAGAGTAAGATAATAAATGAAAACAAAAAATAGAGTTTTCGATTAACAAATGATACTTTTAGCTCGATGACCTTGTAAGAAATAGGAATTTTAATATAGTCATTAGCAGTAATATAAATTTAAAAAAGTCTTATGTAGATTATCTAGACTTGGTTTGGTATCATTTCTCTATTCGAAAATTATGTGTTCCTCTATTTTTTCATGAGCCTTTCTCATTCGATAAATAATAATCACTTTATAAACTATAGGTTACCTGTAGACAAGAATAGAGGTGCTAGTGTTTGGCTTGAATTGTAAAAGTGTTTCTGGAAGGGTTACTAAACTAGCTTAGGGGGATAAGCTGATTTTTTTTTGGAGGGGTAATTGACATGGCTTTGGTTGGGATGAAATTGTTAAGCTTTGATTTTAGAAGAGTTTAGGAGTCTAGGTAAAAGAAACAATCTTGTATAACTGAATTCTGCCATTGAATGAAAGTTTTCGAGTAATATGTTTGTTTTTTTATAAAATGTAACATCCATAAAAGTGTAGAGTTTCATATTGATATGGAAGTAATACTTGCCTTTTAGGATCTAAGAAGAGACATTTAGTTGCCTTTAGTTCAAGCTTGCTTCGATGTTGTTGTTGTTTATGAACACATGAGATACTCCAAAATGGTTTTGATAGAAAAGATGAGATGATTCTAGTATTTGAACAAGATAGAATATTTTGACACTAACTTACTTTAGAAGGTTTGGGAATAGTTTTTCTTTTTTGAAAAAATTGGTTTGGCAACTTCAAGAAGTAGTCTATCTTTTTAACCTTGCCACCTCATTTTGTTTACGTGTGTCAACACATAAACTTTGATACACTTTTCTTGATCCATCAAATTTCATCCAGTATAAAATAGAATTGAAGTAATCTTTAACATTATCTTATTGAAAAAAAAAATTAAATTTTGGTCAGATCAATTTCTTGAAATTTTTGAAGATGATGATTGCCTTTGGATTTTCTTTCAAGTATAAGCAAGCATCAATAATGAAACATACCAACAAGTAGTCAAGATATTTTAATCTCTTGAGAATCCCATATGTCACTATTAATCATTTCAAAAGGATGAGATGTTTTTGTAGCCTTGCATTGAAACACTATTGTTAGAATTAAGTGACCCGAATCCTTATTAAAATAAAATACAGTGGTAAAATAAAATAAAAGTAAAATCCATATAGAACTACACTTCTTTTATTTTATTTTAGAACAAGGTTTTAAACCTTGTTAAACTTCATCTATTTGATACTAATTAGAATAAGGTGTTTCAATCTTACTACACTCCTTCTATTAGAATATGGTTTTACAAACCTATAAATAGACATAATCTACTCCTCTTGTAACCATTTGAACTCGACATAGTAAATTATCTTCTCCTTTGCCAGTGGTTTTTTCCTAAAAGGGTTTCCACGTAAAAATCTATGTGTTTTTTATTTTTTCTTTCTCTTTTCTTTGCGATACATTGTCATTATCGACGTTCTATTTTTTCACAACTATTTTCTACATGAAGAATGCTGAGATCAGTCTTTTAAAATATTTGAAATTGACATGGACCGTATATATAGTTCATAACATAATTCAAAAACTCATCAAGATCAATGCCATGAAGAATGTCAGGATCAATCCTTTTAAATATTTGAAATTGGCATAGACCTAACATATAGTTCATAACATAATTGCATTACCATTGGTGGATCAAATAGGAAAAATTGGAGTTGACACACTTTTTGCAATCTGAGCTTATTCTCTAGGATTATTAAGATCGTAAAAAAAAAAGAAAAAAAAAGATATTTCTTAGCTTTACCAATTATCCTCCCCAATTTCAAGTAACAGAATTCACAGTAATTCGGGGCAAAAATTATTGACACAGTTGAAATCATTGGTGAGTTGGTGAACAAGCAAAATTTTTCACTAACCTCACCTTACAATTAGCTTATTGGTAATAGTTACTAGTCCTATTGTTATCAGTTTAGACATTGAAGTATTAGTACCAAATCATGATATGTAGGTATTGAGTAGTGTATCTTTACTCATTGTATGATATTACATCGGAGCTCACTATCGATGAGTTATGCTTTTGCATTTAGTTAAATAAAGCCATAAGAAAATATCCTATTTGCACAACAAAAACATGTTCCTATGGTATTTTAAAACAACGTGGTTATTTATTTATTTGTTTGTTTAATATGAGAAGATTTTGCATTGATGATAAGTTCAACCAAATTGCATTTATACTTGATACAAATATTAGATCCTATAAAGTCAATGACTGATGTAGGTTCACTCACAATTATGTGATAAAAGAAATGGCAAAAATGAAAGGATTTACTATCTTTTGAATCATTAGGATTTCTGCCTTGGTGGATCTTTCTTGTTTAATTGCATTTTATGCTATGATGCCGCTTGAACAGACTCGACATAATAAAGCAATTTCAAGGGACACATGGTCTCAACTTTTGGAGTTCTTTAATGTAAGTTAAAAGCACCTCTTAATATTCCTCTTTCCATATGCAATTTGAATATATTGTATAGCTTTATACTACCAGATCACTATGTTGCTCTGACTTTGAAGATGGGTGATATGCAGATAGTTATGTTGTTTAGGCTTCATGCTGATATCAGGAAATGATATAAACCTAAGAGTATAGATCATCAAAATTCAAAACCTTTAATATGAAATACTAAAGAAAACTAGTCAGGGGTACTTGGATTCATTTTTCCTTCAAAAATTACGATTGAGATTAAGTAGATGCTTTTTCATTTTATCACCAAGGCATGGATAAACATCACTTCTCTTTGATCCAAAAGAATTCCATCTTTGTCTCTCGTTGACTCCTCCCATTTTACCCTTTAATTTAGCAAACAAAAATGATTTTCCAATTAGAGAACAAACTATTGATTGCGATGCAGTTTGAGCAATAGAACTTCCAAATAGGTTGTTATAGACAACATTTGCTTCATTTATTTGGAATGTATGTGTTTTCTTCTCTCTCTTTTTACTACTCACTCATATAAATGGCATATGTTTTCACAATATTGAAAAATACTACTTATAATTATCTTGTAGAAAGTAGACACTGGACTAGAAAATTATGATGCTGAAGGTGCTTGGCCCTATCTTATCGATGAATTCGTGGAATACTTGAACGAGAATGGCATCAATCATTCTAAGATGGTAGCTCACTAACTCGCACTCGAAACAATGAAAGGACTGTTGGTTTATTTATTATTCAGGAACTTTCGCAATCAATTGTTATATTAATTAATATGGGTTTAAAGTTGTAAATAAACATAGTGTTCCATGAATTGTTTCTAATTAATTTGATTTTTACTAATTTATCAAGCTGATTGATTATGAATGAAATTTCATGGTTTGTTCATTAAAAGAACAAAGCTCAAACTACACCTTCAATTATTGATGTTTATGAATAAAATTACTTAAAACTATATTTATATTGTTTACTTTTGGTTAATGATATAATTAGAATTGTTAGTGTTTTATTTTATCTTTAATAATATAATAAACAATATTACTAATTAGTTATTACATATAAAACAAAAATATTTATTTATAGATTATTCTTGAATAAATTTTAATTCGTAACAAATATTTTTAAAAAATTGATATAAAAATAAATAAAGTTTTGGTTGAAATGGTAAAATAAAATATTAAAGAACATAGTTTCTTAGGTTTGAATCTTATCATGACTATATTTTTTCTAGATTTTATATAAAAATATAAAAGATTGGAGAACCCTCGTAGCTTATTTGTTCTTTTATAAAACGATTGTGTATTTAGTTATTTTCTAACTAAGTTGAGACTTGGTTGATCGGTGACACTAACTTATTAAGGTATTTAAATGGGTTTTTTACCTAAATAATATAAAAAATAATTAATTACGAAAAAGGTATAGAAAATAGAATAATTACGAAAATAGGCATTTGCTACAGTATTCTGACGGTGCTGCCTGACATATTGGAGGCACCAGACTAAAATGTGATGATCTAAAAACTCCAGGGATCTTATATGGAAATTTTCCTTTTTAATTTGCAGCTGAAAAAACCGTTTAAGGGTGCAGCCAATATGGCGGCACCAAATTTTAAAAGGGTAAATTCCACCCTAAACCCCTTATTTATTTTTAATTTTTTTTCTCCTTTAACACCAAAAATAGATTGACCTCTTATCAATTAGTTTAAAATGTTTTTCTACTAAAAAGTATTTTTGTAAATAAGTCGATTTCAACTCGAAATAAATTTTATTTATTTTTCAAAAAATATTTTTGTTGTTTAAATTATGTTTGACATAACAGTTAACGGTATTTATAATAGTTTTCTTTTACTCACATTATATTTGGAAACTATAAATTTAACTAATAATTATAATTTATACATAATAAGAGTTTTCTAAACCTTTTATAATTATAATTTTATATTTTGTCCGTAAATCAAATTAATAATAAAATTATAAATATTTTTAAAAATAAATAAAATTTATTTCCATTGAATTGGCTTACTTACAAAAATACTTTTTGGTAGAAAAACTTTTAGACTAATTGATAAGAGGCCAATACATTTTTGTTGTTAAAAGAGGATAAAAATAATAATATATAAGGGGGTTTAGGGTGCAATTTATCCTTCTAAAGTTTGGCGCCGTAAAACTGTCAGGCGGCACCCTTTAAAGTGTTTTTTCAGCATCTAATTAAAATGGGAAATTTTCATATAAGGTCCCTAGAATTTTTAGATCATCACATTTTAGTCTGGTGGTGCCAATATGTTAGGCGAGAACACTGTAACAAATGCCTAATTTCGTAATTAATCCTATTTAAATAATAGTATAGATATTGATAATAAATTATATCTATAATTTATAAATTTATATATAAAACTAAAAACTATGTATAATTATTTATATCTTGTTCATGAATAAATTTTTAATTATTGGATAATATTTTGGATTATAGATTTTATATAAATATATATAAAAGAAAAATCCTTGTAGTATATTTATTATTTTGTAAAATGATTAGATATTTAACAATTTATTAGTTAGGTTGGAATCTAGTTGATGGGTAATGCTAACTTAATTAATATTTATATTATTTATGAAAAGAAAAGCATTTAATATTTTGGATGCAAGTGAGAATATTATAGCCGAGCAAGTGATGACTGACTTTATAGTCGTTGAATGAGGACATTTGATATGATGGAAAGATGTCATTTTCCAAAGAATTTAATTGATTGAGATGTGATTTAAATATTTTGTATTAAAAATGTAGTTTATTTTTTTTGAAATGTAAATTACCTTTAAGAGTTACATTCTTGGAAATAGTGTAAAGTGATTTTCACGATAAGTATGTGAGAAAGTTTAGTCATTCATTTATTTGTGTTTAAGGTATTAACTTACTCATAGTAAAAAGATAAAACACAATTGTTGCTTAATCCCTTTTTTGGCCTCTACGACTTCATTTCATTATTTTAAAGTAAATATCTATATTTTCTTTTGTTATAAATATTTTAAAATGCATATTTTCATTAATATTAAATTTTATTATCAAGATAAATTCAAGTTATATATGCAATATATGAATACACTTGAATTTATACATGCAATTTAATCGAAAAAATAGCAATTTTCACATCTTCGCAATCTCGAGTTAATATCAAATTGTTTTCCAAATGTATTCATGTAGTCATGATGTGAGAAAATCATACTTTGTAGATTAATTCAAACATTTGCTAATGATAAAGACTATTAAAAATATTATTAAAATTTTAATTCAAATATTTGTTAATAATAAAAAGTAATAAAAAATTTTAAAATACAATAACATTATTTTTTATTAAGATTAATGTTGTAAAATAACATTACATTCCCAAGAAAGTGCTGATGTAACACCTCTTGCCCGTCTTGACGACTGGTACGAAAATGAGATGTTACAGTGATACTTTCAAGCTTATACAAAATTGAACTATTATTAAAATAGACTTTCCATCACATATTCTTGTTCTTAAAAGAAATCGATCGCATTTAGAAGATTTGGGGTTAGTTTGAAATCATTTTTAAGACATTAAATACTAATGGGGACAAGTCCCGAGCACATTTCATAGAAAGCCTCAAAAACCTTTAAGAAATCAAAGTTGAGAAAAATTTAATGAAATCAGAAAATTTAGGTAAAAATGAATTTGAAGTTTTATGAACCTTTTTAAAATAATTTAAGAACACTTTTTTAGGTGATTGGAGGTGTTCGGGGTTAATTTCGAGTCACTAAAAGGACAATGTGGTGTATGATGTTGTGGCATTGCATAATGTCGTAGCATTACATTACCTATAATCACGACATCACTCTTTGTGTGATCAATGTTGCGACATTGTGAAGGACGATTTTTCGATGCCACTCTATGTAGGCTTAGTGCCGTGACATTGTAGCAAAGCATCCCAAAAACACTTAAAAGCATGCTCAAACATCATCAAATCAAACCATTGAATTCCAAATGACTTAAAAACATTATCAAGCACATTAATCTCAAATTCATTTTAAAAAACATGTTTAAATCATACCAAACATCAAAACTTAATTGGAACTAACTGAAAGTTTCATAAACATTACGAAATGACACTAAGTTTATAAATTAAGAGTAAACGTACTTAGCCTATGTATATGTCAGTACAAAATATTCTAATACAAAATAATACAAACTAACATCACTATGTAATTCCAATCTCACATGATGATGTGATCCTTCGAAGACACAGTCTCTAGCTTCTTGAGAGGGACTTTTACCTACACGTTTAAACCACTAACGTGTTAAGCTAGAAGAGCTTAGTAATTACATTAGGAATCATACTTCATTGTTCTTTACACGTAATGTTGAGTCTTTTTATAAATTAAAAGTTTCACTTTGACTAAGCCACTTACAAGTCACCAATTCTTCAGCTCATTGTTTGTATGATGTTCATTTTTCACTAGTGATTACATAGCTTCCTTTATTACAAAATTTATGAATATGACACATATGTTATTTTCACTTGTTTGTCACATAGCACTTTAGTGTTAAAATTCTTATTTCTCTTATTCAAAGTATTAATGAAATCAATGGTTTAACGCCATTACCCGACCTATTCGCCGAGTTTGGATATGGAGTGTCACAATTGAACCGGTTTGTTCTAATACTTCAATCAATTAATTCGTCAAACAACTTTATTACTATATTTCGAATGTTTCTTAAAATAATATCCTTAAACCAAACTTAATTTGACTACCTTGGAAATTCTAATGGAACTACTTAATTACAATATATCTAACCCCGAGGCGAAGCCTCTGAAAGTACTCCTTCCTATGTGTATGACACCAAGCTGACGATGATCCTCGATCGAACACAATCTCTCTTGGTCCATCCACAAGCTTTTTACTCAACCACGAGTCCTGCAGACATAAGATCTTGTAAGTTCGAAAGAATTTAGTGAGTTTCTTTACTTCATTATTCAAAAGTAGACCCCATCTTGTAGGGGTCGTAAATGAAAAGAAACTAAATACATTTAACTCCCTGATTGTTTGGGGATGATTTCTCTTAATCTGAAATGGTAGTCTTCAATTCATTTTCCAAGCTTATCTATTGGCAGATAGATCGCTAAACGATCTTTCCCTGATCGATCCTACATTCATTTAACTAGTTTGGGTGGTTTCTCAGATGTTTTTCCCTAACTGCAGACTATGTCCTTTCTTCACATACATTTTTTCTTTCAGCTATTCTCTATACAAGATATACATCTACTCATAACTTTTATGTTACATCCTTATTTACAAGTTAATGATCGATTACCAGCATGGATCCTCTTTTCCATCATGTATTTATAAAGTCATTCTCCTAAACTTCCACCCTAAGCACCCTTTGGATATGTCTTCCTTGACAAACATTCCAAATCTGACTAGTCCTTGGTGGATTCATTTTCTTACTATAATCTTGAAAGACTTGCTAACCTCTTGTTGATTAGTTCAACTAATAAGGATCCATGCCATTCTTGCAGACTAAATCTCATTTCACCCCACACTTGGGTTGAAAAGTTGGTTGAATTACTTCTTCGTAATCCGCCCAATATGCAATACCTTGCTTTTAAGGTATAACATTTCCATCTGTAGTAGACCGTTTGGGCCTACATTGTCTAGTAGACTGTTACCTAAGCAACCATTTGAGTCTACAATTTCTTTATACATGATTGTTCCCTACGGATCTAATTCTATGGTGTTTATATTTACAATAGATTCCCCTCAAAGAGGAAAATTCTTTACAAACATAATTATCACTTGGATAACCCCTATTAGCAACTCTTTCTATCCTTAGGTTCCAACTAACCCCTCGTTACCGATTATACTATCTGGAGTATATACATTTGTGCCTCCTCATATAAACTACGGTTTCATTGAAGCCTTATGCTAGGAGTAAATCTTTCGTTACACTTCCAAGACCTTATTCTAACATACCTAGTTTCTTGGAGCACTTTCTGGTGGTTCTTAATGGCGGACCCTTACCTACGATCCATGGATAAATCCTCTTGTGTTTGCCTATATACAAGGCATTATCGACACGACATTACCAAAGTTGATTCTAGCTGGGTTACCACCATATGCCCTACCGACTTCCTTTCTTACCATTTTGGCAGACTTTTCCATTTATAATGATTTTGCCTTTTTGGCGGATTCCTCAAACCCGTTGGCTAGCTATCACCTCTTAACACTTGCAAATTTCCTTACTTGTGTGATATTTCCATAATCACCGTCTTGTCAGACTACCCCATTTTTATTGTCCCAGCGGACTATCCCTTGTTTATCATCCTGGACTACCCCACGTTTATTGCCTTAGCAAACTCCATATACTGCCATAGCTGAGCTATGGTCTTACACTTGAAATCCACGTTTTTAATGTCCTGGTGGACTTCCCTATTTTTCCTATACCTGTGGACTACCTCATGTTTACTGTCCCAACAAGCTACCCTATTTTTACTGTCCCAATAGATTATACCGATTGCCATAGCTGAGCCATGGACTTACACCTTAAGTCTCCATGTTTAATATCCTAGTAGACTTCTCTATGTATTGTCTCAACGGACTACCCCGTGTTTACTGTCCCAACGTACTATAATGGATGTTATAGTCGAGCTATGGTCGTACATCTTAAACCTCTTTGAAGTGTTGCCTCATAAAGTCTATAGAACCTATAAACCATCATCATGGTGTAACTCTAGCAAGCCAGTCAATATCTTTTCGTCTCACATCTAACCTTGATGGTCGAATACCGCATGTGTCCCCTCCGCAAGGCTCGAAACTTCGCACATCATGTTTTGCATTCAAAAACACCAAATTGTGGAATTTGATTAAAATTCCATTTCTTTATCCATCTTCCTATTCCTCCATTCCTCTACTTCTAACCTTGATACTCGAACTCCGTAGTTTCCCCTCTAAAAGGCTCAGAGCTTTGCACATCACGTTTTTCACCCAACAATATCAGATTGTGGAATCTAATTAAATTCCACTTCCCTATTCATCCACCAAAACCTACTCAATCTATCCCTTCAATAATTTTTTCCTTCGTACTCCACCATTATAAACATGCAATACAAGCATTTCATAAACATATTATCATGGAGTACGCTACTTTCTAGGCATAGAATTATAACTATTTCATGCATATCAAAATACATTGGAGGATGCTTATGTATCTACACAACTTGTACATGCATAGCAAATTTCATTCAACAGAGACCATACATCATCACAGAAACTCAACACAAATTCATGTCTATCATACAACATCCCAATAATGGAGTTTAGAAACCCACATGATACTTCTTTGCCTCATCAACTTAGCTTTTCCGAACATCAGAGCTTTCATTTTCCTAACAGATAAGCATGGCAACCAAAGTCATAAATTAAACTTAACATTCCAGCTTAAAAAGTCAATTTCTAAAAAAATGCAAAGCCCTTTAAAGGTTCTAAAAATTCTTAACTTTATTTCTTAAATTTATGAACATCGAAGGATTTAGAACTTTACCAGCTCATTGGATTCTCTACTTTTTCGACTCAAACCTCATGATCGTCGTTCCAAGCATAGCTTCCTGCAATTATCTCTTCTTCAGAGCAACCAAAAAAGAAGATGAAGAAAAGAAAATAAAGTAGAATTGAAAAGAATTCCCTCCAGAAATTCACTTCTCAGCTATTTACAACCCTTCATGCACAATCTTCGACCTTATCAAAATAATCCATTGGTAATAATTTTGTCTCCCACTAATAAACCAGTTGAATCTCATCCAACTGAATCTGAATTGGGACTCAACTATGTCCAAATCAGCCTCTAAATTTTCCTAATTTTTTAGTAGAAGCCTCCAACTTACATTTTCTTTCAATTTAGCCCCAGTTATTCCTTAATTCCAGACTTAAAGAAAATCAGGTGTGACAAATGGTTACACTTAGGTCCACTCATTTTCAATTATTTACTTTTAAGTCATGTCACTTTATCCATTTCCATTTTAACACTCATTGTGATTATAAGTCCAATTACCATTATTTATGAGCACATGGAATATATCAATTTTGTTTCAATTTTAGCAAGACATGTTCATCAATGATTCATATTAGTAAAATTTTAGAACACTTACCCCTTAGTAAACCTTAGCAAAATACACTCGGATACTCAAGATTCCAACTGAACACTCTAACACAGGTTGCAATAAAGGTGCACCCATCCAAACACCTTGAAAAATGGGCCCAAAATGCACTTACATGCTATGCAATAAGGCATATATCGTTGTCTTCACACTAAACACTATCTTCAATACAAGTGTACACACTAATCCCTATGGCATGCCAATTATATCCTAACTATTTCAACATATCTACTAGGGCACTTCACAGTTAATCACTTAAGCAACAAGAAATAGTTTATGCATTTGTAAATATATCAATAATCACTTTTAAGTTCTCATTGAGCTATTCCATTAACATTCCTCTCCAATTATTAATGAACATTTCCCCCTTTCACAACACAATCACATAAGCACTTATAAGCAAAAATCATGTTAAAATTGAGTGACTCGAATCCTTGTCAAAATAAAATACAATGATAAAATAAAATAAAAGTAGCATCCATATAGAACTATACTTCTTTTATTTTATTTTACAATAAGGTTTTTCAACCTTATTACACTTCATCTATTTGATATTGATTAGAACAAGGTGTTTCAACCTGACTATACTCCTTCTATTAGAATATGGTTTTACAAGCCTATAAATAGACATAGTCTACTCCTCTTGTAATAATTCAAATTTGACATAGTAAATTATATTCTCCTTTGCCAGTGGTTTTTTTTCCCGAAAGGGTTTCCACATAAAAATCTATGTGTTCTTTATTTTTATTTCTCTTTTCTTTGCAATATATTATCATTATCGACGTTCTATTTTTCACAAATTTGTATCAAAGCTTTCAGGCTGTTCATCTCAATCACGGTAATGGCATATTTAAAGTATGAAATTCTACTATTGGTTTACAACACCAAATTCAAGTTGTGACAAATAAAGATGTAGGTAGTTCTTGCGCAGATGGACTTAAAGGATACCCTGCTAGGCATAGATAAGATGTCTTCGACATTGACGGGGAAAGAGGCATAACAATCGAAAGGCATTAACACAGTTACATCTGTATTTTTCTAACGAAATTTTACAAGATATGATGAAGGAAAAGAGCACCGCTACATTATGGAAGAGGCTGGAACAAATATGTATGCCGAAAACTCTAACCAGCAAGCTGTATATGAAGCAGCATCTTTATGCTCATCGTTTAGACGAAAGTGCGTCTGTACATGAACACTTAACAGTGTTTAAAGAAATTCTTTTAGACTTGGAGGCCATGAAGGTTAAGTATGATAAAAAAGATCTAGGTTGATTCTACTTTGTTCGTTGCCCTCGTCTTATTCAACATTTGGAGACATGATTTTATATAGTCGTGAGTCTCTCACAGTTGATGAGGTTTATAAGTCTTTGACCTCGTATGATAAGATGAAGCATCTTGTGGTTAAACCTAACTCTCACGGAGAGGGTCTCATTGTTCATAAGAGACAAGATTAGAATGTTGATGATGATTGTGGAAGGACACAGGAATGGAATCCTCGCGATAAATCTAAGGTTAGATCGAAGTATTCAAACAAAGTTAAAACTTATAACTTCTGCAAGAAGAAAGGACACATTAAATTTGAGTGCTATAAGCCACAGAATAAGATCAAAAGGGAGGATACAAATCAAAAGGGAAAATAACCAAAAAAATCCAGTGAAGTTGATGTTGTAAAAGACTACAGTAATGGTGAACTTCTAGTCACTTTTGTCAACAATTCTAAAGTGAGCGAGGGGTGGATCCTTGATTCTGGCTACACCTTCCACATGAGTCCTAATCGGGATTGGTTTACAAGTTACGAAACAATGTCTAAAGGTGTTGTTTTGATCGGAAATAATGCTTCGTGTAAAATCGCAAGTGTTGGAACGATTAAAGTTAAGATGTTTGACGAAATTGTCAGAACACTTAGTGGCATGCAACATGTTCCAGAATTGAAAAGAAATTTGATTTTATTGAGTACTTTTGATTCAAAATGGTACAAATATACAGCTGAAAGTGGGGTTTTAAAGATTTTCAAAGGTTCCCTCGTTGTGATGAAAAGGCAGAGAAAAACTATCAAGTTATATATTTTGCAGGGTTCTACGGTTACTAGTGATACAACTATCACTTCCTGTTCCTTACCAGATGATGATGTTACTATATTTTGGCATATGCGCCTAGAGCATATGAGTGAGAATGACATGGCAGAATTGAGCAAAAAAAGACTTCTTGATGGGTAAGGAATTTGCGAAATGAATTTTTGTGAGCACTGCATTTTTGGGAAATGAAAGAGAGTTTGATTCACCAGAGGAATCCATAACACGAAGAGAACATTGGAGTATATTCATTCTGATTTGTGAGGCCATCCAGAATGCCTTCGAGAGGTTGAGCTAATTATATGCTAACACTTACTGATGATTTTCCTAGAAAATTTTGGGCATTTTCCCTGAAGCAAAAAAGTAATGTGTTTTCTGTATTTAAGTTTTGGAAAACTATGATTGAAAAACAAACAGGAAAACAAATAAAACTCCTCCGCACAGACAATGGCTTAGAGTTTTGTTCTGATGAGTTTAATGAACTGTGTAGGTCAAAAGGGATCGTGAGACACTTGACAATTCGTCATACTCCACAGCCTAAACGGTGTTGTAGAACGAATGAATAGAATAATCATGGAGAAGGTTCGATGTATGTTGTCGAATGCCAACTTACCAAAGTCATTTTGGGTTGAAGCAGCCTCTACTGCATGTTTTTTGATCAACCGATCTCTATCCATTTCCATTGAGAAAAAAAACTCCACAAGAGGTATGGTCTGGTAATCCTACTAATTATTCTAATTTAAAGATCTTTGAGTGTCCTGCGTATGCTTATGGTGATAATGGAAAATTGGAACCGAGATCCATTAAATGTGTTTTTCTTTGTTATAAAGCTAGTGTAAAAGGGTATAAGTTATGGTGTCTTGAAAATAAAAAAGTCGTGATTAGCAGAGATGTTGTTTTTAATGAAACTGTTAAGCTACCTAACTTATCTATTAAAGACTCTTCCCATAAATAACAGCAAAAGTAGGTGGAGCATTAGATTAATCCAGAATCTACAACAAAGTCGACTCCTCAAGTCAATACAGAAATCCATAATAGAGTTGCTTCTTCACCACAATACGCTATCACCAAAAATAGAAATAGAAGAGAGATTAAACCTCCAAAGAAGTATGTCAAGGTTGACCTAGTTGCTTATGCTTTAAATGTGGTTGAAGATATAGATGCAAACCAAGAGCCATCTAATTATTCTGAGGTTGTTAGTTGTGAAGACTCAGAAAATTGAATGTTTTTATGCAAGAGGAGATAGAATTTCTCCACAAAAACAAAACATGGGATCTTGTGAAACTTCCTAAAGGCAAAAAGGTTGTTCATTGTAAAGGGGTGTTTAAAAATAAAGAAAGAACTCTAGGAGTTGAAGAACCCAAATATAAAGTAAGGCTTGTTGCAAAGGGTTACAGTAAAATTCCAAGAATGGGCTTCACAGATGTGTTTTCCCCAGTTGTGAAACATAGTTCAAATCGAGCTTTGCTTGGTATTATTGTCATGCATGATTTGGAGCTTGAGTAGTTAGATGTAAAAACTGTAATTTTGCATGAAGGACTTGAGGAGGATATTTACATACAACAACCAGAAGGTTTTATAGTCTAAAAAAAATAGGATTATATTTGCTTACTGAAAAAGTCCTTTTACGGTTTGAAACAGTCACCAAGACAGTGGTACAAAAGGTTTGATTCCTTTATGACTTCTCATAATTTTAAAAGAAGTAGCTTTGACAGTTGTGTTTACTTTAAGAAAAACAGTGATGGTTCTTTTGTATATCTACTCCTCTATGTTGATGACATGTTGATAGCAGTGAAAGATAATTGAGAGATAAGAATGGTCAAAGTCCAGCTTAGTGAAGAATTTGAGATGAAAGATTTGGGAACAGTAAAGAAAATACTTGGTATGGAGATTCTAAGAGATAGAAAAACAAATAAATTGTACCTAAGTCAGAAGGGGTATATTGAAAACAAATTTTGCAAGTTCAGTTTGCACAGTGCTAAGCCTGTTAGTACCCCTTTAGCAGCCCATTTCAGACTTTCATTGACTTTGTCTTCACAATCAGATGATGAGATTGAGTACATGTCACATGTTCCATATTCTAGTGCAGTGAAATCTCTCATGTATGCTATGGTTTATTCACGTCCAAATTTATTATATGCAGTCAGTGCAATTAGCAGATACATGGCAAATCTCGGTAAAGAACACTGGAAAGCAATTCAGTGGTACTACTAATATTTGCTTACAGTTTGGAAGAACTAGAGATGGATTCATTAGGTATGTTGATGCTGATTTTACTAGAGACATTGATAGAAGAAGATCTCTCACAGGTTATGTCTTTACAATCGCAGGTCCTGTTATCAGTTGGAAAGCCACTTTGCAAACTACAGTCGCTTTGTCTACCACTGAAGCTGAGTACATGGCAATTAATAAGGCTTGTAAAGAAGTCATTTGGTTGAAGGGACTCTTTAGTGAACTCAATGAAGACCTTCAAATCAGTATAGTATTTTGTGATAGTCAAAGTGTCATCTTGCTTACAAAAGATCAAATGTTTCATGAGAGAACAAAACACATTGATGTTCAGTATAATTTTGTTCATGGTATTATTGCTCGTGGTGATATTTTTGTGAGAAAAATTAGTACTCATCAAAATCCTGCAGATATGATGGCTAAGTCACTTCCCATAACCAAGTTTGAGCATTGCTTAGAGTTGGTTGGCGTTCATTGTTGAAAAATACCCGTTAAGGGGTTTCATGGAAGAGGTGGAGAACTTGTTCATTGAGAGTTCGTGGTGAAGAACTTATTCATTGAGAACTCGTATCAAGGTGGAGATTGTTAGAATTAAGTGACCCGAATCCTTGTTAAAATAAAATAAAGTGGTAAAATAAAATAAAAGTAAAATCCATATAGAACTACACTTTTTTTTATTTTATTTTAGAATAAGGTTTTTCAACTTTATTAAACTTCATCTATTTGATATTGATTAGAATAAGGTGTTTCAACCTTACTACACTCCTTCTATTAGAATATGGTTTTACAAGCCTGTAAATAGATATAGTCTACTTCTCTTGTAATCATTCGAATTCAACATAGTGAATTATCTTCTCCTCTACCCGTAGTTTTTTTTCCCGAAAGGGTTTCCACGTAAAAACCTGTGTTCTTTATTTTTCTTTATCTTTTCTTTTCGATAAATTGCCATTATCGACGTTCTATTTTTCACAAATCACTTCACAGTTATATATGTATTATTGACTATTACACTTATCACTTGTGTGAGCTATGTCACCAATTCACCTGCACATGATCATAATATTAACGACTTCCATTAACGCCTCTTAATTATTTCTTGTTTTCTCTTAGCAACCATTTGGGTACTTAAAATTTCACACATGTATATAAAAATTATAATTATATTTTTCCCCTTAAGCATAATTTCTAATTTTTATGTTATCGAAATTACAACTTTTATCGTTAATTCACTTCGCCATATCAAATTACTAAAATTTTCGCATTTATAGTAAATATAAATTCATTTCTTCTCATATAACACTTTCAATATACTTTAAGAACAAAGATCTATTTAAATTTATAAATTTGATTATTTAGAAAATAATTAAAAACTAAATTTAAGAATCGGTTGATTTTAATTTTGAATATTCATTAAAATAACAATTAAATTATTTACACAGAAATATTGAAAAAAAGTATTTAAATTTATTATATTCTAATTTACATCATTTACTATTTAAATTTTAAAATTAGTTAATGTTAACTTTTAAGTTTACTTTCAGAAAAAGAAAGAAAAAGTTTAAATTAATGTTAAAAGTAAAAAATTAGTTAAAATATTTTTCTAAATAAAATTAAAATATAACTTAATATTTTATTTTATTTTATTTTAAAAATGTGTTTTAAACTTATACAATTTTATGTATCCTTTAATTTTTTTTAAATTAAACACGGTTGTAATTACAATTATGTATTCAAATTTTTAAAAAATATATAATATCTTTAATTTTTTTATAATTTTCTGTATGTTAAATAAAAATTTATTTAAATAAATTATATCTTTATTTTAAGATTTTCTTATTGAATTAAATTTTAATGTTATAATGTTAAATTAATGAATATTAAATCATTAAACTTAGAATATAGTCTTAAAAATCATATTAATAACTTTTATCAAATTAAATTTATATTTTTAATATAATAAGATTAATTATATTCATATATTAAAGTAGAGGAAAGATAAATATAAAATTAAAAATAAATTTTAATATTAGAACAAATTAATTTAACAATATATGTTATAAATATAATCTATAAAAATTATTAATAAGATTATTTAAATTACAATGTATTAATTAATATTAATATTCAAACCATGATGAAATTTTGTATTATTTTAATATTAAATATTTTTAAGATTAAATAATATTAATATGCCGATTCTAAATTATTTAAATATTTTTATTGCATTACTTTTTCAATTTATTAATGAATCTTTTGAAGAAATTTATTAAAAATATTAATGATTTATTTAAAATTTAGTAATGACTTTTTTCAAATTTTGGTTGTTGGTGTTTGTTCTCGAAATAGAAACTGGGGTTTAAACTTTCCATTGTTTGGTTTGGATTGAAACATTGAGAAAGAGAAAGAAAGAAAGAACTGAGATATAGACAAGGCCGGGAAATGGCAAAGGAGGAGTCACCATTCAAGGCAGATGTAGTGAAAGGAAAGGTTTGTTTGATCACAGGAGGAGGGTCGGGCATTGGTTTTGAGATTTCAACACAATTTGGAAAACATGGAGCTTCAGTAGCCATAATGGGTCGACGCAAACAAGTCCTTGATGCTGCTGTCTCTTCCCTTCACTCCCTTGGAATTAATGTATATTCTCATCACCATTTTCCTCTATTTTCTCCAGTCTCAATTCACTTCGCTCTCTTTTATTTATTATATTTATGAGAATTGCTTGAATCAACAACTCTGGATTCATTTTATTTATGATTTACATGCAACCCAAGACTCGATCCATGTTCTTTTCCTCTGAATTCAATTAATCTTTTTTTCTCCCTAATATATGATCTTGAGTTCCAATGTGGGAAGTGGTCTTATCTGATCCCATAAAAACCAAATTGAGCTCCTGATTTTCGAGTTAGTGTCCCTTTTCCTTGGGACTTGAGTTCATTTATCTTGAATTTTTGTTTTTGTTTTGCCTTGTTGCTTATCTTATAAGTTATCAATTAATTCTCCTTGGTATGTGTCATCTATAAAAAGAAAACAGTATGAATAATTGGAAAAAACCAAGCACCACATATTGTACAAGATCATCTTATATGATGTCATATGCATAGAGTTAGAAGCCAGGAATTGTCAAAAACTATGCCATCTAATTTGTTTGTACTTTGTATTCGCCCCATCAATTCTTTTTCCTTTTCCATACTTCAATCACATGTTACGTATAAATAAGCTTCAATATATAATGTGAAACTTTCACATGCATAATATATACACATACACTCAATTAGTTTTAATTAGTTAATTGATTCCTGATGCCAATTGTTTGTCTTTTTCAGTGTTACATTCACTGTTGATTTCATTGAAGTTTAAGAGCCGGTCAAATTGTACTTGTTTGGTTCCTGAAAAGACAGATTGTTCACCAGTATGATTGATAATGAAAGAAGAAAAACAAATATATGAATCAGAAGATAAGGCTTATGACGAGATATATAAAATTAACGCACTGCACAATTCTTTGGATGCTCAGTTCTCACTTTGTTGCACCTCCAAGTTTCTGATGATATAAGCATTCAATTGAATCAGTAGCTTGCTTGTTTGTTTTTTTGTTATTGATCCACTAAATGTTTTCATGCTGGTTTTTTGACTTTCTGCTGAATGTTACAGACATTTCATTTTACTTTCAATTGTTTGTGAAGGCTGTTGGCTTCGAGGGGGACGTTCGCAAGCAGGAAGACGCAAGAAGAGTGGTTGAATCAACTGTCAAGCATTTTGGCTGCCTCGACATTCTTGTGAATGCAGCTGCTGGCAATTTTCTTGTGTCTGCTGAGGATTTATCCCCTAATGGGTTTAGAACCGGTAATTTGATAAGGTTTGCAATGCCCACAGGGTCATCTCGGTTCTAATCATATTGTCTATTGGCGAGGGCAAATTTTAGGCTCAAGTCAATGATCTTTGTCCCTGTCTAGTGAATTTACTTCAGATTTTGTTTTAATCTTCTTTGAGAGTTAAATAAGTCATGAAAGATCCTATCACCACTATCTCTCCTTTTATTCCTTAATAAAAAAACCACGTTAAAAGTTATTCGGCTAATTATTTAAAATGATGGTAATTAGGCTTTTCAAAAGCAGTTTTTCCTTTATATGCTCTGTAAACAACTTAGCTAAATGTATTTGTTCTTACCTGCACATCCAGTTATAGATATTGATTCAGTCGGCACATTTACAATGTGCCATGAAGCACTCAAGTATCTCAAAAAGGGAGGACATGGAAGGAACTCATCTAGGGGTGGATCAATTTTGAATATTACTGCTACTTTACACTATACAGCTTCTTGGTACCAAATACATGTCGCCGCAGCCAAGGTTTGTCATATAAATTTCTTCCACGGATGTCTCTGCAGCCAAGGTTTTACTCTTCATTTATGCTTATTTCTAGAGTTTCATTATGTTAGGCAGCCGTTGATAGCATTACTAGAAACTTGGCACTTGAGTGGGGAACTGACTATGATATTCGAGTCAATGGTATCGCCCCAGGTCCTATTGGTGATACTCCTGGCATGAGTAAACTAGTACCGGATGAGATTAAAAGCAAAACTCGAGAGGTCATGCCTTTGTATAAGATAGGGGAAAAATGGGATATTGCTATGGCAGCTCTCTACCTTGTTTCTGATGCTGGTGAGTTACTTTGATCCCTATTCTAGCTTATTGTCATTTACCAATACCTCTACAAATTATATACCCTAGAACTGATTCTTAATTCACATATTAATAGAATGATGTATTATAAAATGCATCTTTCTTTATGGATATTTCATATTTAAATTTCTGTTGGGAACATTTCAGAGCTTATAATCCATTTTTTCTTGCTCGTAAAATAATCAATTCTATATGAAAGTTCAATTTCTTTTTTTTTTCAATATTAGCTTCAATATGCCTAAGCTCAACATATCCACATGCTTGTATCACGGGGCTAGAACTTTAGTTTGCCAAATTGTGTTGCCTTAAGTAAAAGTTTAGCTTCAAATTCGCTTGAGCCAGTCCAACTCTCAAAAGATGAGAATTCACAAAAGAAATTATCTAAGGCACCGAAATAAAGCGAAAGCAAACTCAAAGACAAAGAAACAACAAACATACAGAAAAGCCACAAGAAAACTATATACAAAAGTGTTTGATTAAATGCTCTCAAATATATTGTATTACTCAATAATGGGATGATTATAAATGAGGAACATCTCTACTTATAGTTGAGTTTTCCCAGATCTAGTGGTACAATTTAAATTACATTGATGATTGAGATTAAAACCTTTCTACAAGATGAGTGTCATAAGAGATTTAAATACTATATAATCTTATCCTTTAGGTTACAAAATATTCACCATGGTAACTCTAATTTTATGGGAGTGTTTCATTAAGCTACTAAGGCTTCAAGTAGATGGGTTTCTGCATGTGTTCCATGAATCAAACCAATTCATGTGAGTTAAATGGGTCTCACTTGATCAATTGATCTCTATGATTTTGTACGCAATGTTCATGGGTTTTGATTCGCAGCCCATGACATTCTTCCCCCTATTCTTAAGAGGCCCTCGTCGCATCCTCAAAATGATATTGGTGTTACTCGTCTCAAAACTGCCTTAATGCCTCAGTCGATTCTCAACTAGTCTTTTTGTTGGGTAGTTCCTTTTCTCAAAACATTTGCCTCGTCTTATATCTCTGTCGTTGTTTAACTCAAACTGTTTCTCTACTTTGTATATCTCGATCAAAAGAGACTACCACTCTTTCTTGTGTTGAAAATTATAGATTGCAAATTAATTATTCATGTGCACTATTCAAATTAAAAGTGATGATTTATCATCCAACGGATACATTTTCATGGGACATGTTTCTCTTAAGAAGTATGTCCAATATGAAGGGTTGTGACTCTTCAAAATTGTATTCATTGAGTGCATATAAATAGAGGCATTATGGTGCTCACAAAATATACAATTACAATCAATCTTATTTTCAGAAACTAAAGTAAGAGTTAGGGAATTCCTCGATTTTTCTAATCAAAGGAAATTCAAAACTTCGTTGTATCTCGGGAGGACCTTTGTCTTAACCCTCTAGTAACTTTGTGTGAGGGAAAATAGTTATCTTTGGAAAGCGTCATCTATGCCTTGAAGTGTACTGTTTATTTCCATATAAGTCTCCAATTCTATCGTCTTCACTCAAATATCCAACAATCAAAGAGAACTAATTTTGGAGATAGCGACAGAGTCTAACACCGCATTCAAAGTGATGAACCAAGAGTTTGTGAAACTTGACCGATTTGACGGTTCAAACTTCAATCGTTGGAAGGACAAGATGTTCCCTCTTGTTTTAAATGTGGCGTACATTTTGGATCCAAACCTACAACTCGTAGAGGATCTCACCCCCAATGCAAATTCTGAGAAAATTGCAAAAGTGGCTGAACTCAAGAAGAAGCGCGAAGAAGACAATTTCACATGTCAAGGACACATCCTCAACACCTTGTCTGATCAATTGTTTGATCTTTACATGTCGATGCAATTCTCGGTAGAAATATGAAAAGCTCTTGAAAAGACATACAACACCAAGTGACAAGGTACTGATAAATTTTTAATGATGAAGTATTTCGAATTCAAAATCCTTGATAGTATCCCGATCATGGATCAAGTTCATGAATTACAAGTCCTTGTAAGCAGGCTTCGTGACTTGAAAGTTGTTATTCCAGAATTGTTACAAGTTGGGGCTATCATCTCAAAGTTGCCTTTGTCTTAGACCAATTATCGAAAGAAACTTCTGCATATGGCAAAGGACTTCACTGTGGAGAAAATACTTAGGCATTTGCATATTGAAGAGGAAACTCGGAAGCGTGATACGGTGTATCTTTCCCAAAGTTCTAAAATGAACCATGTGAGTGAGTCCATGAACTCTCGAAATGGTAAGTGAAAGGCCACATTCGAGACCAATGACGTGCAAGACAAGAAGAAAAAACTCGCAATTGTTATAATTGCAATAAGAAAGGACACTATATAAAGGATTGCAGACTTCTCAAAAAGAAGCAAGATGCCACAACTTCTTAAGCCAATATGGTGAAGGGCATGGACTTAGTGGCCATGGTTACAGAAGGGATCAAAAGTTTAGAGATTGGTATGATTACTGAACTCAACATAACCATGACTGATAAGTCCTGTAATTTGTGGCTTAACTTTAGAGCTACTATCCATGTGTGCAATGACTGACAACAATTCAAAAGTTATGAACTAGTGGCAAACCATGAAGTGCTTATTAGCAACTATCAATCGGTTAAGGTGCTTGGTTAAGGGACAGTGGAACTCAACTTCACATCTGGGAAGAAATTGACTTTGACTAATGTGTTGCATGTTCCCGATGTGAGAAAGAATTTAGAGGTTCAAGATTATCTTGGAATCTGATAAGTTTGTCTTACTTAAGGGTGATATATATGTAGGAAAAGGATATTGTAACGAGGGTATGTTCAAGTTGAGCATTGATATGAATAAAGTCAATTCTTCTCCTTATATTGTTGAATCTTATCCTTTGTGGCATGCTCGTTTAGCATATTTTAGTTTTAAAACTTTACAATATATGCAAAAGAATGGTTATATAAGTCTAAGTAATGATGAGTTTGAGGATAAATGTGAAATTTGTATTCAATCAAAAATTACTAAGAAGTCGTTTCCTAATAAATCTGAAAAGAATCCACAAGTGTTAGATTTAATTCATTCAGATGTTTGTGAATTAAATGGAACACTAATAAAAGGTGGAAAATAATATTTTATCACTTTTATAGACGACTTCTCTAGATTTACTTATGTGTATCTCATGAGAAGTAAAGACAAGGCTTTTGATATGTTTAAATGTTTTAAAAATGAGGTTGAGAATTTGTTTAGTAAGAAAATCAAAGTGCTTCATAGTGATAGAGGTGGTGAAAATTTTTCAAATAAATTTAATATATTTTGTGAGGAATAAGGTGTGGTACATGAGTGTTCCGCGCCTTATACTCTGCAACAAAATGTTTTGGCAGAAAGAAAGAGCCGTACTTTAGTAGATAAGGTTAACTCGATGGGTGAATCATTATTGACTGTGTTATATTTTTAACAAAATACCATCGACAAAATTCAAAGTATCTCCATATGAGTTATGGAAGGGTTGGATGCGAAACTTAGATTATTTCAAAGTGTGTAGGTGTTTGGCTTACTATAGAATTCTTGACCAACAGAGAACAAAGTTAGGTCCAAGAGCTATCAAGGGTGCATTCGTTGGATATGCCCAACACCCTAAAGCTTATCGTGTTTTTGACTTAGTGTCAAATATGATAATTGAAACAAGAGATGCTGTATTCATTAAGAATAAGGCTTTCAATGATTTAATAGATTCAAAAAAAGAATATCAACCAACGATCTCAAGTGATCAAACCAAAAGAAGTCTTTGTGATAATAAGGATATGAAGCCGAGGAAAAGTCAAAGAGTGAGAAAAGTAAAAGACTTTGATCCTAATTTTATTTCCTCGCAATCTCTAGCATTCATTGTTGAGGGAAACAGAGAATCCGTAATTAGGAAGATCCTCATAATGTTTAATGTGGATGGTGATCCACAATCCTATGGTGAAGCCATGACTTCTAGGGATGCAGCATTTTGGAAACAGGCGATCAATAATGAAATGGACTCAATATTATCCAACAATACTTGGATTCTAGTTGATCTTCCTCAAGGATCGAAGCCTATCGGGTGTAAGTGGGTGTTTAAAAGGAAGAATGCTCCAACAAGGGGGTTCTCCAACCTTTAAGGCTAGGTTGGTGGTTAAAGGATTTAGGTAAAAAGAAGGCCTAGATTATTTTGACACTTATGCACCAGTGGTTAGGAAAACCTCAATTCGAATTCTTATAGCACTTGTATCTATCCATAAGTTACATGTACATCAAATGGATGTTAATACAACTTTTTTGAATGGTGATCTCGAAGAGGAAGTCTACATGGAGTACCCAGAAGGTTTTGTGCTTCTTGGAAATGAACATAAGGTGTGTAAGTTGATCAAATTATTATATGGTTTAAAACAAGCGTCTAAACAGTGGCATAAGAAATTTGACTCGGTTATCTTGTCATATGGTTTTTTACATAATGGTGAGGATAAATGTATTTACACTAAATTCACCGATAGGTATGGTGTAATTATTTGTCTCTATATAGACGATTTGTTGATTTTTGGAACGAACATGGAAGGTCTTCGTGAGACCAAAGAGTATCTAACCTCGAAATTTAAAATGAAGGACCTCAATGAGGTAGATACAATTCTAGGTATAAATGTGAAAAAGTATGAAAGGGCTTTACACTAAGTCAATCTCACTACATCGATAATGTATTAGAAAAGTTTAAACACTTGAATATCAAGGATTCGAACACTCCATATGATTCAAACTTCAAGTTAAGTGAGAATAATGGCAGTGCTATGGCACAACTTGAGTATGCCAGCGCAATCATAAGCCTAATGTATATAATGCATTGTACTAGACCTGATATCGCATTTGATGTGTACAAATTGGCGAGATTTACACATTATCCTAGTATCGATCATTGGAAAGGCATTTGTAGGATTTTTGGCTATCTCAAGAAAATAAAAAAACTTGGGATTATTCTATAGTGATTATCCTGTAATACTAGAAGGTTACTCGGGTGCAAGTTTGATTACAGGTCTATGTGACAATAAGTCTACATCGAGATGGATTTTTACAATTTGAGGTGGAGCCATTAGTTGGGCCTCTAAGAAACAAACTTGCATCTCACATTCAACTATGGAGGCTGAATTTATAGCCTTAGCAGCTACAGGCAATGAAGTGGAATGGCTAAGAGATCTCTTGCTACATATAAAGTTCGCTATTTCCATAAATTGTGATAGTGAATCTATCATGTCTCGAGCGTACAATAAAGTGTATAATGGAAAGTCTAGACATATAAGTTTGAGACATGAGTATGTGAGACAATTGATTAGGGACGGTGTGATAACTGTTACATATGTTAAGTCAATTGACAATTTAGCAGATCCATTGACAAAAGGTTTGTCAAGGGATTTGGTTAAGAGTACAATCACTAAGATGGGACTAAAACCATTCTAATCACGTAATTGATAATGGAAACCCTACCTTGTTCTAGACAAAAGTTAGTTTCAAGGTTCAAAGGGTAACAATAAGTTATCGAATGACAACGTACACTAAGGATCAGGATTTAGTGTTTATATTTTTGGAGGATGAGTTTTACTCTTAATGAATGAAAATTAATTGTCATGAAATCCACCTATATAGACATGAAGTGGTGTAGCTTCAACGAGATTTTGTTTATGGTTTTCTCTCATATATGTTCATGAAACGGGATGAGTACATGGCCATAATAGTGCTAAAGCAAATTAAACTCTTACTCTAATACTTTACGATTATGTGTGAAATTTTTTCGGTATTGACTTTAAGAGTGATGAATTAAGTGACTAGCCACCATTCACGTTGTTGATACTCTGAGAGTTTGCACTAAATGATGGTTCAATCTGCGGACACCCTTCTTTATGCATAATCGTTGTGTACTTATTTTCTAGAATTTGCAATCTAGTGGGGATTATTGGAAATTATAGATTGCAAATTAATTAGTCATGAGCACTATTCAAATTAAAAGTGATGATTTATCATCTTACAAGTTTAATTATTCATAAGCACTATTCAAATTAAAAGTGATAATTTAACATCCAATGGATACATTTCCATGTGACATGTTTCTCTTAAGAAGTATGTCCAATATGAAGTGTTGTGGCTCTTCAAAATTGTATTCATTTAATGCATATAAATAGAGGCACTATGGTGCTCACAAAATATACAATTACAATCAATCTTATTTTTAGAAACTAGAGTAAGAGTTAGGGAATTCCTCGATTTTGCTAATCAAAGGAAATTCAAAACTTCGTTGTATCCCAGGAGGACCTTTGTCTTAACCCTCTAGCACTTTGTGTGGGGGCAAATAGTTCTCTTTGGAAAGTGTCATCCGCGCCTCTAAGTGTACTGTTTATTTCCATATAAGTCTCCAATTCTATGGTCTCCACTCAAATATCCAACATCTTGCCCCATTGTAACTTTTCTCAATTGTGATTCTCTTGATCCTTACAAATAGGCTTAGACATGTCCATATCGAACACTAGGTTAACCTTAAGTATTGTCGTTAATTCTTCTTTGTAAGCCCTTCGAATTTTCCGTTTCAAAGGTTTGAAATGTACCTTATGTCTTTGCCAAGACAACAATAAGTCATAATGGAAAACACTAGATAAGTGTTTAAGATGTATCCCATTCAGCATTTACTTTGTTTAATTGTTTAGTGTGCATCACTTCTTTCCCCATGAATTTTAATGAATAACCCATCTCTCTTATAGGTGGTGCTCTTATTGATAACTCAATGGGTTTCGTGTCGATTTGTTGCACCCTTAACATTTCCAATACGGTCTCCTTAGCACTACAATATTTCAAGTCAATGTTCTCATTGCACAGAACATCCTTGGCTAACTAGAATGTCAAAATTTTCTTGGATTCACTTATCATATTTTAACTTATCGGCACAATGCATTGTTTTTTTCAAGTATCCAAAATACACAGAAATTGGTAGAAGTAACGAAAAAAGCATCAATTTTGTTAAGCCATGAATAAGGTCATAATAATCTAAATGAATTACCTCAAAGTCTTCTTTTTCTTTCCACTAACTAATTTGTAGCTCAACTTTTTATGTTACTCCCATAGTTGAAACCTCTTTGGAATTAACAGTCTTAATCCTCCTAGTTGTCTTACAAACTATGAAACCAAGTTTACATGCAGCTTTTTCTAAAATGAACAAATCAGATGTTTCTGTATCAACAAGAGTACTTCTCATTTGACTTGCGATGTTGATGTCCACAAACATCAACAATTTTTTTCTTGTAACCCCTCTTTACTCTTTTGTAGAATTGAGTATAATTGACCCAAGCTTTAAAGCCTCAATATTTGGCTCCACTTCTTCTTTATTAATTCCGATGAACTTAGATCACTATGGATAATTTTGCATTATATGCGAACCACAACATAAGAAACATTGTATCTCACATTTCTTTTACATTAGTTTGTTATTGGGTTTCCCCTTCTCATTATGTGGTGTCCTATTGTAACCATTACCATTGTCATTCCCGACCTGTCTCTCTTTATCTCTCTTACCATTACCATTCTTTTTGGGCTTGGAAGATTTGAACTAATAAACTCTTTTACTTGGGATCCCTCTTTTCGCTTTAGCAAAATTGAGTACCATTGATCTAAGATTTAAAGCCTCACTCTCGTCAGACTCTACTTTCTCTTCTTTAGCAACTGCAAACAACTTAGATTGTTCTAAATAGTCCCACATCCTATACAGACCATATCATAAGCACTTCGCTAACTTCTTCTCATTTCCTTTGATCTCTTGGCTTCGACACCACTCACGATCGAATGAAGCTTCATGAGAGTTCTTTTTAGCTCATCATTCCCTTTGATGGCAGAAAACATGGATCGTTGCAAACAGTCCCTTCCATATGCGGATCGCCACATAAGTAACATTGTATCTCGCTCTTTTTTCTCGTTTTGGTTGTTGGAGTTTACCTTTCCATTTCGTGGTTTCCCATTACCACCGTTATTCTTTCACTCAACTTGCATTTCATCTTCCCCACCATTACCTTTCTCCTTGGATTGGGAAAACTCAAACTTGTCTTTCCTCAAAACAAACTCAATTAAGGACTCTGCCACGATCATGGCTTTCAAAAATTCTTAGACCTCTCAACATTCTAATTCTTGTTTTTTACTTCAACTCATCTATGAAATAGAATAATGCTTCTTTCTCACTTAGATTATTGATTTGGAGTATTAGTTCACTGAATTTCTTCACATATTCCCGAATTGTGTCTTATTGCTAGAACTGACACAACTTAGACTGAGTCTTCTTCTCGACATGTTATGGGTAAAATTGATCCTTTAACTCTTTTCAAAACTCCTGAGTCTCAATTGTGGCTTGACCACGCCTTTCATCTGTGGATTTACACTGCCACCATAAAAAAATGAAATTAGTGAAATATCTAGTAGCAGTATTTATCTTAGCATCATCATGCTTGATACCCATGACATGGAACTATTGCTCCATCTATCACAAGAAGTAATCCACCTCTTTTGTGGACCTTGCTCTTTAAAATTTTTCAGTTTGGGGATATCTATCTCGTTGTTTATAGCTTGGGACACAAGCTCTTCCTTGAGCTCCTCAATTCTTATGCTTAAAACTCTCTTCCTGACCTTAGTTTCCTCCTTCAAAGTCATCATCATGGCCTCGAAAGCATCGTCCCTTACTATCGGTTTATTCATAGTAGAATTGAGCACTCCTCTTATCTCTTCCATATTGTAACTGAGAGACTCCAGCGCGCTTTCCTTGAGTTTCCCTTCCATCGAGTCCAACTTTGCAGTGCGTCCCTCAACTACCTTGAGTGTCCCTCATATCCCCCATGGACTCTTCGAGATTGACCACTCGACTTTTCAAAGCTGATAACATATTTCTCGATCGACTAGCTTTCCTGGCCCTCCCACGGATCTCCATTGACTCAACCTGTTTGTCTACTTCTTTCATTATCTCAATTAGTGCCATTAAAACCTTAGCTCAGATACCAATTATCACGAGGCTAGAACTTTTGTATCATAATCCGTGTGGCCTTAGGCAATTTTTTGCGCTCAAATCCACTTAAGTCAACCTAATTTTTGCAAAGTGAGAATTCTCGATAGAAATTCTCCAAAGCACGAAAAATAAAGCGGAAGTAATTCAAACGAAAGAGTAGAAAAAGAACAGAAAATGTCACAAGAAAGGCCAAGTGTTTAAGTAAATATTCTTAATAGTATTCAATTATTTTGAAGGATTACAACTAAGTGATTACAAATGAGGGGAATACCTCTATTTATAATTGAGCTTCCCCAGATCTAATGATATAGATTGAGTTACATCGACGGTTAAGATTTGTGTCTATCTATAATATGAGAGTCCTAAGGGATTAAACACTATACATCTTTATCTTTTAGGATTTACAATAATTACCTTGGTAACTTTAGTTTTACTAGAATGTTTCATTGGGCCACCAAGGCTTCAAGTAGATGGGCTTCTACATATATTCCATGAGTTAGGCTAGTTCAAACGGGTCAAATGAGTCACATTTAATTAATTGACTTCCACGAGACACTCTTTGCGCATATGTCACAGGCTTTGATTCGTGACCTGTGAGACTTGCACTTAGTTGTATGGCTTTTACATTTACGTATTCTTCTATATGTATGAGCAACTTAGTTTTCTCCTTATAACTTTGACACTTTTTGTAATTGTTTTTATTTTCTCACCCTTCTATTCTTTTGGTATATCACTAACCTATAGTAAAAAAAAGATAAAATTGCTTCTTTATTGGATTTAATTTCTATGCTCCTATGGGTACAATAGTAGTGCCCTCTTTATGAAATATAGAAATATAAGTGTTGTATCAACTGTCAACCAATAAATTGTGATTGAAGTTCAATAAATAGAGTTTTAACTGTTGTATGAGTTAGTGTGGTTAGTTATCAGGGAATTGCAATAAGGTACACAAATAAATCAATATTTCTTTTTGTGTTTATTTTATCAATAGCCTCTTTCTTTGCCTTTCATTCAAATAAGAAACTGTCGTTCAGGTTTAGGATAAATGTTCGATATAGGTGTATTCAATTTTTTTAAATGTTTTGTTTTTCATAGTTTTAGAGGATCATGCTCATGTCACGAGGCTAGAACTTTAGTCTGACAAATCGTGTGGCCTTAGGAGATTTCTTGGTTTCAAATTCGTCTAGGTCAGCCTAACTCTCGCAAAAGTAAGAATTCTCGCAAAAATTCTATAAGGCAATGAAGCAAAGCGGAAGAAAACTCGAAAGACAAAAGGAACTAGGAATGAAGAAAAAAACCACATAAAAATAACGCAAACCAACTATTTGAATAAATGCTCTCAAAAGTATTTTATTACTTTAAAGGTTTACAACTGAGTTATTAAATGAGGGGGAAGACATTTTTATAATTGAACTCCCCAATATCTAACGGTACAAAATGAGTTACATCAGTGATCAAGAATGGTGTCTATCAATAAGATAAAAGTCTTAAGGGATTTAAATTATATTTATCCTTTAATATTTACATAAATTACCCTAGTAACTCTAATTTTATTAGAGTTCTTACTGAACCACCAAGGCTTCAAGTAGATGGGTTTCTCCATATATTTCACTAGTCAGACTAGCTCAAGTAGGTCAAATAAGCTCCGTTTAATAAGTCCATGGATGTTCTGTGCACAATAGTTATGAGTTATGATTCGCAGCCCGTGACATTTTCCCCAACCCGTTCTTGTGACACTCTCGTCGCGTCCTCGAAATGACATTGGTTTGACTTGTCTTGGAACGATCTTGATGTCTCGCTTGATTCCCAATTAGTCTCTTTTTCGGGTAGTTTTACTCCTCGGAACATTTTTTTCGCTTATAACTTTGTTGTCGCCTAACTCGAATTGTATTTCTCACTTGTACATCTCGATTGTAAAAGGTCACCGTTGTTCTTACTTACCTCCATTGTGTCTTGCCTCAATTGGGATTCCTTTGATCCGCACAAATAAGCTTAGACACTCATATTTAGCAATGACTTAACCTTGAGTATTGTTGCTAACTCTGATTTGTAAGCCCCTCGGCTTACTCGCTTTAAAACTTTAAAAGGGCCCTTATATTTTTGCCAAGCTAATGGTAAGTTATAATGTAAAAAACTAGATAAGTGTTTGCGATGTACCACGCTCATAACGTTTACTCGATCCAATTGCCCAATTGTTATTATTACATTTTCCACAAAGTCTGATGCATGACCCACCTCTCTCATAAATGGTAGCCCCACTGATGGCTTAATAGGCTTCACATTGGTATCCAACCTCTCTAGCATTTACAATAGGGTATGCATAGCACTTCGATCTACCAAGTAAATATTCCCACCACACTGAATATCCTTTACTAGCTGGATTACCGACAATACATTAGTTTCACCTCTCGTGTCTCGACTTATCGGCACAACGCATTATTGTTGTCGAGCATCCAAGATACAAAAATAATTGGCAAAAGGAATCAACGAAACATTAATCTTGTGAATGAAATTCAATCCAAGAACGAAACCATAATCATCTAAGTGTATTATCTCAAAGTCTTCCTTCCTTTTCCATTGCCTGATTTGCAGCTCAACTCCTTGTGCTACTCCTACAATTAATACCTATTTAGAATTAACAGTATTGATCTTATTGGTCGATTTGCTAAACGAGAAACCAAGTTTACCCACCACTTTTTTCGATATGAATAAGTCTGACGCCCTCATATCAACAAGATCACTCTTTCTTTGACCTATAATGTTTATGCCCACATACATCAACTCTTTGTTTCTGGTTCCTCTTCACCTTAAAGCCTCACTCTCAACAGGCTCCGCTTCATCTTCTGTAATGACTGTGGATAGCTTAAATTGCTCTGGATAGTCCTAAATCATATGCAGACCACAACATAAGAAAAATTTCACTAGCTTCTTATTATCTTTAACCTTCTTAGCTTTGACAGAATGAACAATTGAACCAAACCTCATTTATGCTCTGTTTGCTCGTCGTCCCCTTCGATGGAAAAAAGCACAGATTTCTTTAGACAGTCCCTTACCATATGTGGATTATCACAAAGGAAATGTTTCATTGGCTCCTTCGATTTGTTGTTGGGTTTCTATTTCTCATTATGTGGTCTCTCATTATCACCATTTTTATCGTTGACACTATTGCCACTTCCATCTACCTTATAGTCTCCACCATTGCTCATCTCTTTGGGTTTGGAAGACACACTTTTTTTCCCTTTGTTCAAGCTTAATAAAGGATTTCGCCTCGACATGACTACAATAAACTTAGTGATACCTTACCGATGCAACTCTTGCTTCACCCAAGACTTCAACCTCTTTCAAAGTAGTAGTAACCTTCTCACTTAAGTCAAAAATTTGAAACATCAACTCATTAAACTCTCAAATTTGCTTTAGAACAATGCTTTGTTGCATAAGCTGACGCAACTTAGGTTGAGTCTCCTTCTCGGCATACTGCGGGTAAAATTATTTTCTTCTCTTTTTGGAACTCCTTAAGTTCCAATTGTGGTTGCACCTCGTTTCTCATCTATACAGCTATGACACCACCACAAGAGAGTAGCATCAGTAAAATAAACTACAGCAGTGTTTACATTAGTGGCATCATCCTCGATGTCTATCGCACGAAAGTATTGTTCCATCCTTCAAACAAAATTATTCACGTCTCTCACGAGCCTTGTCCTCTTGAACTATTTTGCCTTAGGGTCATCCATTTTGCATTGTTTAGGGATAGAAACTAACATCCCTTTTCCCACAGTGCTCTACACACAACAAGCTCTCCCTCAAGCTCCTCAATTTTTGCCATCATGGCCTCAACTTCTTCCTTTAAAGTCATGATCAAAGCTTCAAGAACATCATTACTCTTAGACATTCTCTCAGTCTGGTCTTCAATAGTGACAATGAGGGTCTCCTTCATCACATCCCAATTAGCACTAAAAGCCTTTGCCTTTTAGCCTTTAAGTTGCTCTCTCATCGAGTCTAATTCATTAATGCGTCCCTTAAATACCTTGATTGTTTCTTTCGAATCATCCATGGGTTTCTTGAGATTGGTGACTTGGCTTTCCAAAGTTGACAGCATATTCTTCGATCTATTTTTTTCTTATACCTCCCATGGGTCTCCATCGAGACATTCCGCTCATCTCCTCCTTTCATAATCTCAACCGGCGCCTTTAAACAGTAGTTTAGACACCAATTGTCCCGAGCTTAGAACTTTAGTCTGACAAATCATGCTACCTTAGGTGATTTCTTAGTTTCGAATCTGCCTAAATTAGTCTAAAACTTGTAAAAGTGAGAATTCTCGCAAAAATTCTCTAAGGCATAGAAGGAAAGCGGAAGCAAACTCGAAAGGCAAAAGAAGCTACGAAGGAATAAAAAGCCATAGAAAAATAGCGCACACCAAGTGTTCGAGTAAATGCTCTCAAAAGTATTTTATTATTTTGAAGGTTTACAACTGAATGATTACAAATGAAGGGGAAGGTCTCTATTTATAGTTGAGCTCCCCCAAATCCAACAATACAAATTAAGTTATATCGACAGTCAAAATTGGTGTCTATCTACAAGATAAGAGTCCTCTAGGATTTACATAAATTATCCTAGTAACTCTAATTTTACTGGAGTTTTTACTGGACTACTAAGGCTTTAAGTAAATGGGTTTCTTCATATATTTCACGAGTCGGGCCAGTTTAAGCGGGTCAAATGAGTCTCATTAATAAGTCCATGCAACGTTTTGTGCGCAATGGTCACATGTTTTAATCCGTGAGCCATGACACTCATACCATGATCAAATGTGTCAGTTACAAGTGTCAAAACATGGGGTATTTTTTATGTAGTCAAGAAGGTATTTACTAATAATATAAGATAAAAGCTGTAGTCGAATAGATGAGAAACTAAAAAGAAGTAAAACCAATAAGATGAAAGTGTAAAATTTGAGTGGCACCTAAAGTCACCATTAATGACCGATTAGCATATATTTCCCCATCCTGCCATTGCTTTTCCAGCTTTAATACTTTTCCTAGGAATTTTTGTGCTATTGATTCATTTGAATGTGAACTTTTTTAAGGTAAATATGTGAATGGCACTACCCTTGTAGTTGATGGAGGACTTTGGCTGAGCCAGCCTCGCCATATACCAAAAGAGGGAGTAAAGAAGCTGTCTCGGGACATTGAAAAGAGATCTAGAGATAAACCCGTTGGAGTCCCTACCAGCAAGCTATAATGTTCATCTAAATGCTTCAACATATATTATTTAGGTAAAAAATTCGACTTTTTTTTTTATCTCTCAATATATGAAATAAGAAAAATGTTTAGTAAGATAGACGGGGAGTAAATTACTTAGCAAAATGGTTAAAGTCTTTAAAGTCGACACCTGCTGACTTCATATAATTGTTTTTTCTGCTCAAATGAAAAATGGAAAATATCATGAATAGTCTCTCATATTTTATCAAATTTTCATGATAATATATTGTAGTTACTCTCAATTGTTTTTATTTTTCAATTTTAATACAATATTTAATAGGTTTCAAACCTAGACTTACGTAGGAAATACAAGTAAATATAATATTATTGTTTTATTAATTTTTCCTATTCTATACTTTATCTTGAAGTTTTGATAAAATTATGTGGGACCATTTGTGATATTATTCTATTTTTAGTTGAGTATAACCTCAAAAAATGGCTTGTTTCTATGCTTTAAACTTAAAAATGGAACAATGTCATGAATGGTCCTCATAATTTTTCAGAATTTCAAGATAAATATTTAAAAGAAGAAATTAATAAAACCAATGTCATATTTACTTGTAGTTCCCACCAAAGTATTGAAATCTATTAATATTGTATTCAAATTGAAAAAAAAAAAAAGTAACTGCAATTTGTTATCATGAAAATTTGATGAAATATGGGGGACTATTCATGATATTTTACCAATTTGTATTTGAGCAGGGATATAATTATATGGAAGTCAGCAGCTGGAGGTGCCGACTTTGAAGTTGGGTCCTTCAACTTTAATCAGTTTGCTAAGTAATTCACTTTCCCATCTATTTTGCTTTTTTTTTTCTTTCTTTTTTTTTATATATATATAAAAGCCAAAAAATTCTATATAGCAATTCAATTAAGAGTTGGTATTTGGTACGGTGTATAGTGTATTTTTTTAACTTTACAATCAATACTAAAAATTCGGCATGTGCCTCACTTTATATATATATATATATATATATATATATATATATATTACTATATCTTATAGGACATTTGTCTTTACCTCAACCTTATTATGGAGTTTAAAAACTCTACTTGCAGTATATCAAATATTATTTTGGTGATATTTTGCGTATGTTATGAATTTATTCATTATATTTGAATTGGATTAACTTTAATCTTTGTACTTTTAACTTGATTAATTTTAATCATTATACTTTTAAAATATTGAAATTCAATATTGGTCCAAATTGTAGTAGTTAAATACTTTAAGTTAAATTCTACAATTAGTTATGTCTTGTAGATTTAATACATTATATCCGATTGGATCATTCTTAGTCTTTATATTATTTCAACCTTGACGTAAATGATAATGTTAAATCCATTAATTGATTTTTTTATAAGTAATATGTGAAAATAGTAAGTGGCATAGTATTATTAATGTGATAATATATTGTTGCATCAGAATTTGGAATGGAAAAGCTTAATTTAATAAATTTTACAGTTACCATGTAGTCAGGACTAAAATTTTAAAAATGAAATAGTACAAGGATTAAAATGACCAAATTAAAGTATAAGGATTAAATTCACAATTTAAGCTTTGTTAAGGGTGAGTATTTGCTTTGGAGTGTCTCACTCCCTCAATAGGGTGTCTATGCTCCGTTTTAGCTTGAGTTTTTTTCTCCCTACTCTAAGGAGAGCCAAAGGGGTTCATGAAGTTTCAATGGGAGCACCTAAGTCCACCAAGGAAATGTTTTATCAATTGCCTTTACCTTTGGGCTCTCCTCGAAGTAAGGAGAAAGAAACCTAGGGCTAAAATCAAACATAGACACATCGGGAACGATACCTCCACCATTGAGGGAATGACTCATTCTAGAGTAGATACTCCCCCTCAAAATAAAAGGCGCCTATTATGAATTCAAACACCACCAAGTCCAAATGATAAATCATTTTCCTGATGGACCTAAGCGCTTCCACTGAAACTTTGTAAACCCCTTTGGGTTCTCCTTGGAGTAGGGAGAGAAAAACTCGAGGCTAAAATCGAGCATAGACACCTTGGGAACAATACATTTACTGTTGAGGGAGTGAGACACTACAAAGTAGATACTCGCCCTTAACATAAAAGGTGGCTTTAATGGGTTTGAATCCCACCAAAGCTAAATTATAAAATATTTTCTTGGTGGACCTAAACACTCTAACTAAAACTTCGTGAACTCCTTTGGGCTCTCCTCGGAGTATAAAAACAAAAACTCGAGGCTAAAATCAAGTATAGACATCTCGGAACAATATTTCCACCCTTGAGGAAGTAAGGCACTCTAAAGCAAATACTCACCTTCAACAAGCTTAATGCAAGAACTCCTTTGGGCTCTCCTCAGAGTAGGGAGAGAAAAACTTGAGGTTAAAATTGAGCATAAACACCTTGGGAACAATACATTTACTGTTGAGGGAGTGAGACACTACAAAGTAGATACTCGCCCTTAACATAAAAGGTGGCTCTAATGGGTTTGAATCCCACCAAGGTTAAATTATAAAACATTTCCTTGGTGCATCTAGATGCTCCCATTCAAACCTGTGAACACCTTTGGGCTCTCCTCGGAGTAGAAAAAAACACTCAAGGCTAAAATCGAGTAAAGACATCTTGGGAACAATATCTCTACTCTTGAGGAAGTTAGACACTTTAGAGCATATACTTGCCCTCAACAAACATAATGTAAGAACTAATAATAGCATTTAGTAAAAATGGTATATATATATATGGTAAGTTTTGAATTCATAAATACAACTTTGAATAGTATTGCAAATTATATTGTAATCAAAGAAAAGACTGTTATGAAAACATAATCAAATCTTAGTTAATTAAATGAAAAACTTTTGCAACAATTATATATTAAAGTGAAACAATATAAAATATGAATAAAATAAAATAAAATAAAATTGTTATTGAAAATAGAGAAAAGAATATATATGATAAAAGAATGGAGACTTGTGTTTCATCTCTTGACTTAGTGTATTTATATATAAGTCTATATAGTGTATGAATAAAGAAAGAAAAATAAAAATAAAATCCTAAAATCAATACTAAAAATTTGTAACACTCTCTTCAAGCTAGAGCATAAATATTGATCATGTGTAGCTTGTTACATAGATAGTTAACACAATTCCCATTAAATGCCTTTGTGAACATATTAACAAGTTGTTCTCTTGTCTTCACATAACATGTGGAGGTTGACTTATCCAAAATTTTCTCCCGAATAAAGTGAAAATTAACCTTGATATGTTTGGTTCTTTCATGATAAACCGAATTTGAGGCGATATGAAGAGTTGCTTGATTATCGCTAATTCACACTAAAGCCCGAATTTGAAGTTAATTACAGTAACTGAAACGAGTTAATCTTCCTTATTGGTTTAATTGGCTTAGTTGTTTGTTTAATTTATTGTTTATTTATTTTAGTTACTTAATTTCTAATTTTTATTTCTTTAATGATTCATTGTAATATTTTTCAATAGATTTAATTTATCCTCCCTTGGGTATGATGCTCGGAATATTTCCCTATGTTCCGTTGTAACACAATATTACATTACAATTTGATTTGTATATTTGCGAACACCACTACTTTGTTTCTTATATTTTTGATGCCGTATTTTCTAATTAAACATTCGCATGTTTGACGGTGGTGAGTGCATACTAGATAATTAAATAACTTGTGTAGTTTGAATGTTAAAAGTAATTTTCATAAATCTCAAGTCATGTATGGTTTTATCCTATCCGTACGTGAGGTGATGTGGAAATTGGAATGTGGCCAAAAATGCCAAAATTTATGGAGTAAGTGAAATAAAAGCGAATAAAAACCTTACTAGGCAAAATGTTCATCAACCTTAAATATATGAAATTAGATAAAAGGAAACTAGTAGGGATAGTTTAAAAAATAACAGAACTTGTGGGGAAAATTTTAAAATTCCAGAAACTTATAAATCCTGAAGGCTACAAAAGGCAGTGACCAGCCACCCCACCCAGCGGCCAATTCTTTTATCCTCTGAAGCCTTTGTCTTCTAAAATGGCAATATCAGCCTGCAATAACCTATTTTCAACTCTAACTTTTCTTCCTAACAAAGTCTCCATTTTCACCAAAACTCCTCAGTTCATCACCGCTTTGAATGGTTCCAAAATGAGATTATACTCTTCCAAAGTAAGCATGAGCCTAAGAGCCGGCATTGTTGGTCTTCCTAACGTCGGCAAATCAACTCTCTTCAATGCTGTTGTAAGTTTTACTCACTTTTGAACTTTGGGTTTTCCATTTTTTCCCCTTCAATAGAACAGGTAAGATAGATTTTGATGAGTGATTTATTAAATTTTGAATAAATGTTGTAGGTTGAAAACGGGAAAGCTCAAGCTGCGAATTTTCCGTTTTGTACTATAGAGCCAAACGTTGGGATTGTTGCAGTTCCGGATCCTCGGCTTCATGTTCTTTCTGAACTCAGCAAGTCTCAAAGAGCTGTCCCTGCTTCTATTGAGTTTGTTGACATTGCTGGACTCGTTAAAGGTGCCAGTCAAGGGGAGGTAAAACTTCTTGTAATATTTGTTTTTGTTTCTATGGTACAATTTTTTTTCCATTGCAACAAATTGCATTTCATATGTTAGCAATTTTTTCTCTTTAACACTATTATCTTTGTTTTTAAAGATTCTGTTGCAAGTAGGTTCTTAATTTCTTATCTTTCATTAATTGTAGGGTTTAGGAAATAAATTCTTATCTCACATCCGTGAAGTGGACTCCATTCTTCAGGTTCTTTTCCACCATTTACCTGTGTTCTATTCTGCATTTGCATATGTTCAACTGATTGATTTTCTTATATTTCTTTACATTGTGTCATTTAAATGGAGCTTTCCTAATAGGAAACAAAGGATAAATGACGAAAGGCATACATATGCTAGCCCAACCATCATTTCGCTAACTAAAATTAATGGTGCTTCGATCTTGTAATCTTTCCTGAGAGGAGTTTAGCTTATGCACGAATGCATACTATGCTCTGTGTTAATCAGTACCTCACTTGAAACATTAATTCTCTGGGCGCCTACCTTTCTAATACTTACCCAAGTCTGAATGAGTATATATTTCAATCTCAGTAGACCAATAAACACAGATATGGATACAGTACCGCATGACAGGATATGGACATAGAATTTTCTAGAAGAATAGGACGCAGGACATGGACATAAAAATGTAAAATTGATGTTTTTCAATCAAATATAAGATGCAAATAGCTCTTCAGTTTTTTAAAATCAATTCTGAATTTAAAAGCTTGAACCTTAAAAAACTCAATGGCACCAAATAGCTCACACTCAAAGGCCAAAGTACTGGAGACTACTCGTATATTTAATAATTAAGGAATCCAACTAAAAATCCCTGCCCTTAATGATTTCTGATTCTTTTAATTGAATCTGATATTATTCTTTTGGAGACTTTGTTGAATTTTATGTGTTATCATTGTCCATTGAAAGCTGAGCTACCTTATCACTAATTTTTATGTTTTGAAAAAAAAATGCTGGTTTGATTACTGTTTCAGGTTGTACGCTGTTTTGAGGATAACGACATTGTTCATGTGAATGGAAAAGTTGATCCTAAGTCTGATATTGATGTTATCAATTTGGAACTTGTTTTCTCAGATTTAGATCAGGTATGCCCAATGGAGCCTTAATGCAACTTCTGCGTCTTTCTCGAAAAAGTGGGGATGCTGATTTAATAGTCTAGAACACATTATTATCATATGAGTGCATTGAAAACATCTTTTACAATGACCATTCTTTTTGCATTGCTTGTGCGGTGTCTAGTTTACTTGTTAAGAGAATTTTAAGAAGATTTTGCTCATTTACTGCTCTCATACACTTGGGGCAGTATTGATTCAAAGAGATCTCTGATTGCAAAAATTTCCCCCCTTTTAACAAAAAAAGGGTGGACCTATTTTCTTAATTCTTGTATTTATTTGAGAATCCTAGTTATATCTGATTGATAAAATACATCCCTCTGTTTAATGGCTTATGGTGATGTGAACCAAATTTCTACTTGTGTCTTTTGCATATCCATTGTATAATGTGGATACATACAGCTAAGCTATTTGCATACCATTGCATATTGCATCCTGTAAATATATGCAGGTATACAATTCATATCAGTGTCAGCTTTTCCCAACATCTGGTATGACATTAACTTTATGTACTCTCATATCCTTGTGCATGCTTGTGCTCCTTATCACGCAGATATTTGGTTACACACATTTATCCATAAATTCAAATTAATAATTTACTGTTCGTGTGTTATGTTTTTACTCATGCACTAATGGTCAATAAATTTGCTTGACTGTTCTTTCTTAATGAACCTCATACCTTAAATAGGTTTTCTTGAATGTTTTTTTCTCAATAACCTTTATGAACTCCTCTATGGCCTTAGTACCTTCCTTTGACAGCCTAAACCCAAATGGGCCTATATGAAAGTATTGTATCTTTTATAACAAATGCAGATTGAGAAAAGATTGGAGAAGCTTAAAAAGGGGAAGGTGAAGGATTCAAAATCTAAACTAAAGGTGAGGCTATTTTTCCTGTTCCAATTTTATTGTAAGTAGCCTCTTATCTTTTGCCTGTCGGTCTGTCCATATTTTCCAATATGGTGTTTGTTCGTGTTTAGCATTGACTTTTTTAAAGTTATATTATTTTAGGAGGAAGCAGAAAAGTCTGGCCTGGAAAAGATTCGGCAGGCTCTTATGGATGGAAAGCCAGCACGATCAGTTGGATTAACTGACTATGAGAAGGATGCTGTGAAACATCTTTGCTTGCTGACAATGAAACCAATCATATATGTGGCTAATGTAGCAGAATCAGATCTCGCCGAGCCTGGAAATAATCCCCATGTTAATGAAGTGATGAATCTTGCATCTGAATTGCAATCTGGAATTGTAACAATTTCTGCACAGGTTTGGTGATACTTTTGAAAAGCATATTATAGTGGCAAGTAATACAGAGCTTTGCATGCTTGAGCCTGTTGGCAGATGTTGATTCGGTGTCATATTTCACTAAAATATGAAAATCTATATGTTCATATAATGCCTGTTGTTGATTGATGCTATATCAGCTCTTATTCTATCATGCAGAGGAACTAAGGAAGCTTAACATTGCAGGTTGAATCAGAGCTCACCGAACTTCCATCAGAAGAACGAACAGAATATTTGAAATCTCTCGGTGTCAGTGAAAGTGGACTTGGAAACCTTATTAGAGAAACATATAGCCTTCTAGGGCTGCGCACATACTTTACATCTGGAGAGAAGGTGAAAAATACTCTCAGAATTAGTTTAATGGTTTTTATTTAATTCTATGAAAGTTAATTTCAAGTCTGCAGGGATCTTTATTTGTTGCATTAGTTGAAAATGTTGTTCTTAATGCTGCAGGAATCAAAAGCATGGACAATACTTGCAGGTAGCTGTAGCTATGCTGGTGTTTGAACCGTACTATGTGCAGGCAGTCTTATCTTTGTCATGAATCTTAAATATGTGTGCCAATGTTGTCCAATTTTGTTCTTTCTTGATCAGGAATGACTGCTCCTCAAGCTGCTGGAGTCATTCACTCTGATTTTGAGAAAGGCTTCATTCGTGCTGAGACAGTAAGCACCATTAATAATTTTGTGGAAGCAGTTTTTTATCATTGATTTTTATCCTCGTACAGTGTATAATCATCATACAGTGTGTGTTTTATCATTGATCATGAAGTGAAATATATGCTCATTTTCTTATAAACAACTTTCTTGTGCTTAATAGGTATCCTATGATGATTTCGTCACATCTGGTTCACTAGCAGCAGCAAGAGAAAAAGGACTTGTAAGTTGTTCCATTGTTCTTAACCTATAAACTCCGAATCCATAATAAATTTCTTGAATGGTATGTGCTTAATACCTACCATCAGTTTCACTTTTGCAATCGGGAAGGAAACATTGTTTTGCATGTATGTATTTTGCCTCAAAATGGTGAAACTCTTCTTAGGTTTCTATCTTTGTTGCTCTGGTTCTCTTCATTTTCCTTGAAATATCCATGTCCAACGCATAACTAACATGTGTATGGAGGTACGATCCTTAAAGATCCTCCAAATACATGGAAGGACTTAGAAAAAGTTAAATCTGACATATGCTTATATCTGACACTGAAATCCAAATCGGAGTAATAATTTCCTATTATCCCTATCCAGCAAAACCTACATCAAACTTGTATATAGTTTCATCTTTTCCCTCATTATTCTTTAGCTTCATGCATATTTCAGCTACCCGCATTACCAAATTTTCTTCACCTCTCTCAGACTTAACGCACTTATATTTTTTTTCTGTCTTGCTGATATTGAACTTTCTGCAGTTGAGATCCGAGGGTAAAGATTACATAGTACAAGAAGGTGATGTGATGCTGTTTCGTTTCAACGTTTGATGACTGTATTTCCGGAGCTGAAGGCAAATTCATCATTCTTTTACTTATCAAAGCACCAAACAAGAAATGTAAACGTCGATGGTTTTATATCATACAGCGGTCTAAGACCATGTTCAATATCAGAAATATAGCATAGGATTGCAATTATTCTTTCACCATTGCTAAACCGAGAAATATATATATTCAGAGATTTTGCTCGAGGAATTGCTTGTTTGTAATCCAAAAGTAAAACAAAGGTTCTTACAGCCACCCTTGAGTGTCGGGATTTGGAGTTCAACATTTATAACTTCTTCACTTAATACAATTCGCAGTCTCGTTTAAACCAAAAACAAGTTAAAACTTCTGTAATCTCATTCCTATTCACAGTTTAGTTGAACCCCGATATGTATTACCCTTTTTTCTTAACTTGTAATATTGCAGTCATAATGTGATAAAAGAACTATTTTCTGCTATTTTCTTTCTTACTATAGTTGTGTTTGTTTTCCGACAAATCTGAAATGCAATACGACCTTGAAAAGGTTGAATATAATACCTGATCAGAAAGTTGAACTTGAGAGCTTCTGAGACTAATATGGCAATGTACTATCCTTTTCTTTTTGGCCAAAAGGCAAAAGGCAAATTACCATCTAAAATGCATTTAGCTTAATTTAAATATCTTTAATATGCTAAAAGATTAATAGTGTAATCTTCTTTTTTGAAATAATAGGGTAACCTAATTAATTACAAATACAACTTTGAAAAAGAATTTGGAAACCAACTTTTTAGCTGTTGAGCTCATTTTTTACCACTTAAACATTTATCTAGTTCTTTTTTTATACACTGAATTAATTCAATGGATGTTGTGTAATCATTAACAAATCTATCAAGGAGCAATACAAAAATGGATGATTAAAAAAAGTGGAGGAAACCATACTCGAAACCCTACCATGCAGAGGCATGGCCTAACAGAACATTGCCTTTTTGTATGGAATAATTATAACGAGAGCCCGAATAAAATTACCGCGAAGTTACAAGTCAATAGGCACTTGGGACTGTCAAATTGCTTCGAGCATTTGTTTGCATAAAATTCCAGATTAAACCAGTCTCGGCTGACAAAAGTTGCGCTTTATACTACCATAGAACAATCTAGAAGCTCGCATATTAGATGCAATTAAAGTTTCAGAGCTTCCTCATGAGAAGAAATATTCTCTGGTCGAGTTCAAAGTGGGAGACATGAGAAGCTTCTCCCCTGAGCAGCATTAGAAGCCCTCCATATGAAACATAGAGCTCCCTGAAAATAAGAGCGGATATTTAATTCTAAGCTCAAGGAGACTATAGAAGCACAAAGAGTTTACATCATGTAATGTAGTGTAATAGCAACAAGTTCAATACTCTTGGATATCAAGTCAGTAACTGCAGCAATCAAGCAGCAATAATGGTGGAATACATAAGATACTAGTGAGACACAATAAGGTAATGGCTAAGTAGGTTAATAAACATACGCTTTAAGTCCTTTGCCTGAAGCGTCATCTGTTATCTTGTATAGCTTCCCATGCATGACATACTCGTACTTATCAGCAAGAGACTTCCTTCCCTGTAAAAGAAGTCCAATTTGTTAGGCAAATGACAACAAAAAAATTGCATATCTGAATGATAGAGGTTCCTATACATATATACATGTAATATATCGCAACATAGAGCTAATAAGCCATGGAAAACTCAATTTATGCTAATTTTCTATTTTACTTCCAACTGTGATAATGTTTTCATATAAGAAGGGAAACTAGAAACAAGATACAAGATGACATACAAAAATATAGGATTTTGGTGTCCTGGAAACATACTTTCGGAATAGCTTAAACGACAGGCAAGATGGTTTCACCTAGGAATCATATTAGGCATACAAAACACCCACTAGAACCAAATGGAAACTGAAGCATAGTTCAAGTTTGCAACTCCCATAACAAGTGGATGTGATAAATGCTACAATCAAACTCAAGCCCTGGAAATAATAGTCATGGTTATCTGAATACTTCCAAAAAGAAAGGATTCTGTTGCAGCAAAGAGACTGGAAAAGAGTGTTAAACGTTAAATTTCATCTGTAAGAAGACTACCGGAGTGTAATAGCCAGTGTCAGGAGTTCCATCCAAATTCAATGTGTGAGCTAAAGCCATTGTGAATTTGTCACCAACATGCATAGGGTATATCTCTGTATTCACATCTAGGTGCATGTACATGTCACAGTTTTGGCTCCGTGCTTCAATTCGAGTAACTGCATGATTTACAAACATGTAAATGGGAAGTACTAATAGAACACTTAAACTAGAGAAATTATAAGTGCATTACAAGGATGTTGGTGAACAGACTCACAAAGCATCTCCCAAGTATTATAGCAAAGAACCAGAGTGCTTTTGTTCATGGGAGAAGCATTTTTGACAATATATTGTTTGCTCAGGAGTTGGTTAGAGGATATAGTACAGGCACACTTTCACCAAGGTGTGCTTTGAAGTTGATCCTCCAAAAGTGTTTGATTCAATCAATTGGGAGTTCATAATGACTGTTCTGGCAGCTTTTGGGTTTCCTACACTGTTTGTAGATTGGATAGGAACTAGTGCTTCAAATCGAGGTTCTCAATCTCTGTGAATGGAAGTTTGGTGGGTTATTTTAAAAGTGGTAGAGTAAGGCAGGGGGGATTATGCTATTTGTCATTGCTAGGAATGTTCTCTCTAAGATGCTAGATTTAGCTGCAAGTCATGGTCTGTTTAATTACCATCCAAATGTTATAAAACAGAGCTGACAAACTTAAGTTTTGTTGATGATCTGATTATTTTCTCCAAAGGGAATCTGGGATCTATTATAGGTATCCAATGTGTGCTACATCAGTTCTATAATTACTCAGGATTGCAGTTGAATTCTACCATCAGGGAATGATCAAGCTGGGTTCCTTTCCTGTTAGGTACCTTGGAGTCCCTTTGGTTACAAGAAAGTTGACAGAAAGTGATTGTTCCCAACTGATTGAGAAGATAAAAAGAAGAATTCAAGGATGCAAAGCTAGGCAGCTTACTATGCAGATAGAGTCCAGCTCATACAATAAGTGCTTTTTCAATTTATTGAATTATGGTGTAGACAATTTGTACTTCCGGAAGCTGTCATTAAGACTATTAATCAGCTTTGTGCCAATTTTTTATGGAAGGGGGAGAATGTGGCTGCTAAGGAGAAAGGGTGGGATGGTCTGTAGTATGTAAACCAAAAGCTGAAGGAGGCTTAGTGAGGGAGTTAGAAATCTAGAATCAGGCCTGGATCATGCAGCAACTGTGGACAGTTCTTATTCAAGCAGGATCTCTTTGAATAGCATGGATAAGGGGCTGTGTGCTTAAGGAAAAACAATTGCTGCAGATTTCTCCTACTTCAACAAGTAGTTGGAGTTGGAGAAGATTGCTCAAGATGAGATGCTGGATTGGGCAAATGATTGATCTTCAAACAGGGGATCTTGTTATTTCAAGACATAAATACTCTGTTAGCAAAATCAGGAATCGGGAACGGAATTAGAAGTAAAGAAGAAAAAGTCCCTCGGAACATGGTTTCCTTTTCATATTCCCAAGTACTCTATAGTTGCCTGGATGGCAGTCCTCAACAAATTACCAACAAGAGATAGATTGCGGGCTAGAGGGATGCAAATTGATGGGAGTAGTAATCTGTGTCATGCTAAGATGGAAACAAGAGATCACTTGTTCTTTGAGTGCACTTAGGCAGTTCAACAATACTCAGACAACTGAACAAGAGCTTCTAACAAGAATCATGGATATGATATGTTGTAGGCATGGCAGCAATAATCAAAATAGGAGATGCTGTAAAAGATATAATTTGTATAGCTTGGGGTATAAGGGATACTGTTTATTGTCTTTTATTATTTTTTGGCAAATTGGCCAGTGTTATACTTGTAGCGTAACACTGCTTCTGGATAAATGAAATACACAGCCAATTCATCCAAAAAGAAAGTTCGATCGGTACCATTTATTCCTTTTTCCAAGAGATATGCAGAATTAAAACTACTCCATATCTACCACTGATAAACATTATTCCTACAAAGGTAGTACCGCATATGAAGAATAAACTAAGCAACTATATAAAAGCTTGACCATCAGTATAATTGCAGTATCATCTTATTTTTCCTGTATAGCTCACGTGTCTATTGTAGTTTTAGATTATTATTAGGGAAGTTTTAAACAAGTTTGATGCCATTCAATAATAAAATAATTGGGAAAACAAGAAATACTCGCAATAGAAAACTTTCATGCTTAGAAAATTACTTTATCACACCAAAGGTAAGTTGACCACACATACATATACTTGCAAAATATTACAAAGAAAAAGGGGGACAAAACCCAAAACGATTAAATTATAAAATGATGAAAAAAAAAGCGAAGGAAAGATTAAAGATTTGACCTTTATCAAACTTTTTACCATCTGGGTCAAGCTTATCAACCACAAAAATGTCCTCGAAAAGTATTATGCTTGACATCTTCAGCAAATTTTACTCTCTACACTAAATTCACAGCAAAAAGACTTAAAAAGGAGTTTAACAATGAGAGTGGCTCTGAATGAGAAGGGAAGGGAAGGTTATGTTGGTTTATGGAAAGCCGGAAACCATGCATTCGGATTCGGAACAGCTAATAAACTTATATTCTTAAAATTGGTAAATATTTTCTAAAGTCCCTGTATTATACCTCAAATTGCATTGTAATTCTTCTAGTAATAAATAAATAAATTAGTCCTAGATAAAGGAATAAAATAGTCCCTCCACAAAATTTGTGCAGTTAAATTATTATTTTGGTGTTTTATAAGTATGGTACGATAATAAATTTAGCCTAAACTTTTAAATTTGTATTTAATCTGGTTCTTACTCTTTTATTTGAAGCAAATTAATCTTCAACCCTTCATTATTGAGTTGACACTATTTTGTTGTATATGTCATATTAACAAATAAGTTAAATTTTATAAAATAATAAATAAAAATTATAATTCCAAAAATTCTAAAAATATTATAAAAAATCGTTAATAAAAATTATAACTCCAAAACTACAATTCAAAATTGAAAAAAACATAAAAATTTTAAAGAAATCATAAAATTATAAAAGTTTTTCAAAATTTCAATAAAATTCAAAAATTTTAAAAATATTATAGAAATGCTAAGGAATTTTATAATTTTTTAAAAATTTCCAATATTATGGAACAAAATTAAAAATCAAATATATATATATATTTTATAAAGTTAATTACATCAAATGGTTCAAATAATTTTATTAGGTCAATAATATTCCTACAGTTTTACTCTTAGATTTACCAAAACAATTTTATAATTGAAAATAAGGTTTAGTGATAAAGATTTTAATTTTACCGTAAGTCTCCAGACCTTGATGCTTATGTTTTGAGACAATAGGCATGTCTCGAGAGTCTAGATTGAATTTTCCCTAATTTAACTTCGATGTTTTATATCTCGAGATAATGTCACCATGTCTTGAGACTTGTCACCTTATGTATCTAGAAATGCATGAAAATATTTTTTGGGTTCCGAAACATGTTCTTGATGCCTCGAGACATCAATGTAGAAATATAGAAAAATGACATTTCAAGTCATGCAATTGATCCCCTAAATGCACCTAAATATGTTCATCATATAACAAAACTATTTCATACATAATTGACATTCCATAACAAGTCTAAAACATACATTTACATTACATATAACACATTAGACCAAAATCTCAATAGGCAAGTAGAATGTATAAACTATGTATAAGGCATATAAAATCACTTTCAAAATTCATCGTAAAGGTAAGCAAAAGCGGAATATGGTAAGCAAAAATATAAACTACATGCCAAAAGACATCTAAGAAGACACCAAAGTCCAACATTAAAAGACATAATCGTTAGGTACATGCCATCTTATAAAAGGCCTTAAATAACATTACAAACTCAAGTAATAAGATCACCAAACAAACTTGAGAGTATTTCAGACACTTGTAAACAAAAACAAACAATATGCAGAGTAAGCAATAAAAAGCTCAATAATGCGGTTAAACATGCTAAATGCTAATGTAACATAAAATTCATTTTTTATGAACATTACAGAAACATTAATCATCATTTAGCAAGTCCTATTCAAGAGCAAGTCAGATAAACAACATTCTCACTTAATATTCAAATGATCACATATGTCAAAATCGTCAACGTATCATATTCAAAGTTCATCATACATCATAGAATTTTAGAAAAATTTCAAGCCCTATGAATCACATGCATAGATTAGTGCACACAAGTACTAATACAAACGTGCACAAATACCTAATGAAATGCATACAAGTGTCAAATTCTTCCTCCAACATAAAGAAAATTCTATGATAGGTCAACTATGCTCAAATTATTTCTAACATTGCTTAATAGGGCAAATAAGATTAGAGAAATTTTTAAAGTCTTTTAATGCCACCAATTATCAAAAAATGTCATTTGTAATTAGTTAATATTTATACAGACATTCTTAAATATTTTCATAACTTACATCACAACTAAACCAAACATCAAAACAATTATTCATTAAACTACACACGTATCAGATATATATTACCAACATTCAACATTATCAACGATTTCTAAGCTACATTACCTAAAACAAAATTACATCCATAAATTCAATTAAGCTAACACAAATCGAAAATTGTCAAAATTCGACAACCTTCTCCTTCCCTTTAGCCCTTGAGAATTCAACCACTTCTTTCGCTACAATTAACAATCAAAATAATGAAACATAGTTATAAAAATATACTCAAGTAGCAACTTCAACTAGAACTAAACATGAGATAAGTGAGTATCAACCAATTAATTAACCAGTTAGAGGTCGGGAGGTAATAATTGGTTAGTTAATAGCTAATCCACCCTAAAACCCTAATCTGAAGTTAATTACAATCCCTGAAACGAGTTAATCTTCCTGAGTGGTTTTATCAGTTTAGTCATTTGTTTACTTCATTGTTTATTTATTTCAGTTATTTAATTTCTAATCTTCATCTATTTTATGATTTGTCATAATATTGAATTTAATACTACTATTTAGACTTATTATTGTAAATAGATTCTCAATAGATTAAGTCCATCCTCCCTTGGGTACGATCCTCAGAATACTCCCCTATGTTTCGTTGTAACACAAATACTATATTATAATTTGACTCGTATACTTGCGGCCACTGTTGATTTAATTATATATATTTTTGGTGTGATATTTTTACTATAAACGATAACACATTTATAGGCGGTTACCTCCCTATTTGAGGTTTGAATGATCCATCCAATCGGGATTGTAGGTATTTGAATAGGGATATCAACCCTTATTACCTATGTAGCTTGTTTTTTCCGATTGGTTTTCAAAATATGGCTCCACTCTCGTCGGCTTGATAGTCGTCTCCAAACGGTTAAGCTTCTCTAGGATTCTTTGGTATCAATCATCTTTGTTATCTTCGATTATAGCTTTTACCATTGGAGGCTTTGATTTGTATGTGAACCTTTCATTGGGCCACATATAAAAATTCATAGCCATATTATCTATGATTTTGTAGGATTGTTCGTACATGTGGAACATGATAGATCCTTCGGCTACTCCGTCTAGGCTGGATCTAATATTACTATCAACACCATTGTAAAATATCTGAATTTGGAGCCACGCTTGTAGTCTATGGTGTGGGGACTTCCTGAGCATCGATTTGAAATGCTATCACGCCTCGTATAGGGATTCACATTCTTATTTCTTAAAGTTGGCGATTTCTCGCCTAAGCTGAATGGTTTGGTTAATCGAGAAAATTTTGTGTAAGAATTTTTTTGCTAAATCATCTTATGTGGTGTTGGAACTTGGTTCTAATGAATCGAGCCAATCAACTACATTATCGCATAAAGAAAACAGAAATAATCAAAGGCACACAGCATCATTGGATACTCCGTTGTATTTGAAGGTGTCATACAATTGTAAAAATCACTTTAAGTGTTGGTTTGGATCTTCTATCATATTCCCCTTTAATTACAAAGTATTTTGGATAATTTGAATTGTGGTCATCATTATTTTAAATTTATTGGTGTTGATCGTCAGCCTTTCTATATTGCCTTGCACCGCTTTGAGTGTAGGTAGAGCGTATTGGCGCAATGTCCTTTGATCTATTGGGATTTCTTCCTAAATATTTGCTTGTTGCTCTCATGGATTGTCGAACAGCGGATTCTACCATTACCACGGGTGGATTGGTGTTCATCAACTAACGATGGCGTTTAAGTATCTACTCAAGGTCTGGATATGGCTCGATTGGGGTGTTTCCGCTTTGGGTCATAAACAACCTAAAAGTTAAAAAGAAATTAAACAAATAAAAATAATTAAAAAATTAAAAATAAAAGAATTAAAAATATTGTATCTTTAGTCTTTGATGTTCCTATTTATCTTATTAATTGCAAAGATATTTTTTAAAGTTAATGTCAAAATCTCCCTAGCAACAGCAACAACAACTTGACCACCTATAAACGTGTTATCATTTATAGTATATATATCACGCCAAATATATATAATTAAATCGGCGGTGTGTACAAGTATATGAGTCAAATTGTAATATAGTATTTGTGTTTACAACGGAACACATGGAAGTATTTCGAGGATCGTACCCAAGGGAAGATGGAATAAACTTGTTAAAATTTTCTTTACAATAATAAGTCTAAATAGTAATAATTAAATCCTATATTACGATAGATCATAAAATAGATAAAGATTAAAAATTAAGTAACTGAAATAAATAAACAATGAAATAGGCAAACGACTAAACCGATAAAACCAATTAGGAATATTAACTCGTTTCAAGTGTTGTAATTAACTTCGATTTAGGGTTTTAGGGTGGATTAGCTATTAACTAACCAATTATTACCTCTCGACCTCTAACTGGTTAATTAATTGGTTAATACTTGCTTTCAAAAGAAGCAACTTTGATAGTTTGTTTATTTTAAGAAATACAATGATGGTTCTTTTGTATATCTACTCATATATGTTAATGACATGTTGATAGCAAACAAGGATGGAGGAGAGATAAGAAAGGTTAAAGCCCAACTTAGTAACTAATTTGAGATGAAAGATTTGGGAGCAGCAAAGAAGATACTTAGGATGGAGATTCTCAGAGATAGAAAAACATGTAAATTGTACCTAATTCAGAAATGGTACATTGAGAAAGTTCTTCACAAGTTCAATATGCAGAATGCCAAGCCTGTTAGTACTTTATTAGTAGCCCACTTCAAACTTTCGTCGGCTTTGTCTCTGGAATCAAATGATGAGATTGACTCCATGGCATGTGTTCCATATTCTACTGTAATGGGATCTCTCATATTTGCTATGGTTTGCTCACATCCATATTTATCATATGCAGTTAGTGCAGTTAGTAGATACATGGCGAATCCCCGTAAAGAACACTGGGAAGTAGTTTAGTAGATTTTTAGATACTTATGAGTTTCTACTGATGTTTTCTTACAGTTTTAAAGAACTAGAGATGGAGTCATTGGGTATGTTGAATCTGATTTTGTTGGAGACCTTAAAAGAAGATCTCTCACCAGGTATGTCTTTACTATTGGAGGTTGCGCAATCAGTTGAAAAGCCACTTTGCAAACTACAATTGCTTTGTCTACTACTGAAGCTGAGTACATGGCGATTATCGTGGCTTGTAAAGAAGCTATTTGGTTAAAGAGACTCTTTGGTAAACTCGATAAAGACCTTCAGATTAGTACAGTGTTTTGTGATAGTTAGAGTGCCATCTTCCTTACGAAGGATCAAATGTTTCATGAGAGGACAAAGCACATTGACGTTCGGTATCATTTTGTGTGTGATATTATTGCTCGTGGTGATATTGTTGTGAGAAAAGTTAGTACTTATGATAATCCTGTAGATATGATGACTAAGTCACTTCCTATAACCAAGTTTGAGCATTGCTTGGACTTAGTTAGTGTTCATTGTTGAAGAATACCCTTAAGAGTTTTGTGGAAGAGGTGGAGAAGGTGAAGATTGTTAGAGTTGTGCAACCCAAATTCTAAGAGATTGCATGCAAGTCAAGTTAAACAAAATATTTTTTCTTTCTAGAAGATTTAGTATTTATTAGTATAATATATTTAGCATTTATTAGCATAATATAGTTGACATTGATTAAAATTAGGTTTTTTCAACCTATAAATAGATATAGTCAAAACTCCTCTTGTATTCATTCGAATTTGACATTAGTGAATTTTTTTTCTCCTCTGCTCATGATTTTTTCCCGAAAGGGTTTTCACGTAAAATCTCCCCGGCAACAGCGACAACAACTTGACTGCCTATAAACGTGTTATCGTTTACAATATAAATATCACACCAAATATATATATAATTAGATTGGCGATGTCCGCAAGTGTATGAGTCAAATTGTGATATAGTATTTGTGTTTACAACGGAACACATGGAAGTATTTCGAGGATCGTACCCAAGGGAAGATGTAATAAATCTATTGAAAATTTCTTTACAATAATAAGTTTAAATAGAAAGAATTAAATTCTATATTACGACAGATCATAAAATGGATGAATATTAGAAATTAAGTAACTGAAATAAATAGACAAACGACTAAACCGATAAAACCAATCAAGAATATTAACTCATTTCAGGGGTTGTAATTAACTTCAATTTAGGGTTTTAGGGTGGATTAGCTATTAACTAACCAATTATTACCTCCCGACCTCTAACTGATTAATTAATTGGTTAATACTTGCTTATCTCCCGACCTCACTTTCTCAACCAAGATAGATTACGATTTACTCGACAAACTTATCTCTCAAACTCGTTTAACCTATGATTACTTCCTAGGGTTGTCAAGCCTATGGTTGAGGAATGTGTAATTTAAACCAACGAATCCTATCGGGAAACCCTAAATCTTCCGTTAATCACGTCCCCATCCACTCGTTAATCTCCCCCTAAGGGATTTAGCTACTCATGATATTCATAATCTCAAACTCAATTGAAGTAAACATGTAGATAACATGAATAAATCAGAAGAGAGAAGAGATTAGAATAATCCTGATTTGATGTTAATTGGAGAATAGAGTAACAGATCTCTCGATTGAAATAATCAAATCTTGTTGCTTTCTAAAGAGAAATAACTAAATACTGCGATATTATAAAATAACTCTTGGATTGAAACCGATTCCAAGAGGAAAGAACAAAGCGTTTATGAAAAAAAAAGGCAAAACTAATCTAAATCCTACTCCTAAACTACGAGGGTTTTTGAAGGTGTCTAAGATGACTTAGTTACATCAAACCCCTAAGGTTTTATTTATAGGAGAGTTGGAAACTCGAATTAGGTCTTTGGCACATCCTAGGTCTTCGTATAAAGTTGATTATGCAAATGAAAATAACCCCGGAATGCTTGGGCACCACGCCAGGTCTATGTCGTGCCATGCAAGGCCTATGGCGCAACACGCCAGGTGTTTTGTGCCTTCTTTGTTTCGTGTCTTGCTTTCACGGCCTAGGAAGTTTGTGCATCACTCGTCCCTTGCTCCTACATCCATTGGGCCTATAATTCATCATCCTACACACTCAGTTACACAAATTAGAACTGCCTAAGGACTGTGTCGGCCTAATAGGTCACAAACACTCACAAATGTGTTAAAAAACACTTATTTTACTAATATTTAATACTAACTACTAAATACCAAAAATGTAATAATTAATAATAAAAGTCCTAGAAAACAAGCTCATTAAGTATAGAAATAGACTGAAATAACTACTACATTTGATGTTAGGTCAAGCACTGCATTTAAGTGCTTAATGAGGGCCCTAGTGTTTGGTGTGATAGTTAGGTTGCACCTTTAGTGCAATAAGTATATGATGTTCGATTGGAATCTCAAGTATCCTAGTGGATTTTGCTAAGGTTCGATAATGGCAAAATGTTTAAAATTTTGCTATATAAGAGTTAGTAATGAACATGTCTTGCTATAAGGGAAACAAAGGTGATATGTGCTAATTGTTTTAACTAATGATACTTGAAATTAAAAATGCAATGTGTTTAAATGGGCATGAGCAAAGTGCTATGGCTAAAAAGCGAAAGAAATGAATAACTGATTAAAAGTGGATCTAAGCGTGACCAGTAATTGTGGGATAAGAACTTGACTTTAAAGTACCATGTGAATTTCAAGGCAAAGAATTCAAATGATACATTTATAATATCTGTATTAAGGAAACTTAAAAGCATTAGTGAATAACCCATTAATGGTTAAAATGACCTTTACCTTAAATGAATGCTCTATAGAAAAGTAATCGTCTTTTAAGTTTATAAAGTGATTAAATTGAATGAAGTCAATCTTTTAGTGAAAGAAATCATTAAGTGAAGAAAATTTTCATTAATAAATCACAGATTAAGGTGAAACCTCATACATAAAAAAACCTCATATAAGTGTAAAAATGAGTAATTAAAATATTTTAATGTATTACCACGAGAGTTCGATCTTCGTCTTGGGTATGGAACATCATTAAAATTTGTGGCCAATATTTATTCCTCTAATGAATCTATAAAATACGAAAAATTAATTAATAAACTTATTTCAATAAATACCTTAAAAAAATTTAATGTCAGCTTAACGCGTTAATTTAAACGCATAAATGAAATACCTATCTAAAAAGTTTGAAACCATTTCAATGAGAGATCAGATTCCCATATGAGATGAGATTTAAAGAACACAGTGAATAATTATATTAAAAAGCTCACTGTAGCATTAAATTGGATCCTATTTATGCGGTGTCTTCGAGTCCATAGAAATCCTTGTCATAGTCGAACGTTCTATTAAAGAAAAAAGGGCAAAAAAAGTCAAAGCAAAGCTGTATATCTCTAGTAATCTATGATTATAAAGTTACTACTGACGTATATTTTAATACGTAGCATGCTGACATTTAGAGAGGTTCGATTTTGGTCCAGGTTGTCATCATTAAATTTATTTTATGACTTATATTAATTTGGGTGTTATTAAACTTGTTCATAGGTCGGGTCACTCAGCCCGAGTGACTTATATTAATGTGAGAGGGTTTGGGTAAAAGTATAGGTCCGAAAAATAAATTTGGACAAAAAAATAAGGTCCGTTTAAGAATTGGACCAGGCCTTGGGTAAAGTATTTTTGGCACTGGGCTTGGCCTAAATTCACTAAAAGAAAAAAAATCTGCTTTTTTTTAATTATTTTTAATGCTATTTTTTTGTTGTTTTCTCCCTATTTTGCTACCATTTTACTATTATGTTATTACTATTATGTTGTTATCATTTGAATATTGTATAAAACTTGTTTTATTGTTAATTTTGTTATTATTTTAGAGGTGTTTGCTTGTTAAGTTGCATCTATCTTAGTGTTATTTAAGTATACATATTTTTTAAAATTTATTTTCAATTTGTTGGGAAATATTTATTTTTATGTTTTTAGTATTTTTGAAGTATTATATATATTTAAAGATTATATAAAAATTAATACAGGCGGGTGGGCTAGGCCCAGGTTTTAGCATTTTTATCCGGGCAAGGCTTGGGCAAAATTTTAGGCCCATTTTTGGGTCGGGTTAGGCCCGGACCTAGTTAACGAGCCTGACCTTTTAGTTGGGCTCGACCTATGAACACCTCTAGGTGCTACTGATATATTCCCAATTAATATTATACATACTTTCACGTTAAAACTAGATATGAGTAGAATGAGTTTTTGTGGAAAATATGATGAGAAGTCTTGGCTTTTGTGAAGTATAGGTTTCACTAATAGTGAGATGTATCAAAAGCGTCTCCTATTTAGCTGTGCTTAATGGGGAACAAGGTGTAAGTTTCAAACCTACAAAAGGACTAAGTCAAGGAGACCCACTAAGTCTATATTTATTCATTATCTGCGTGGAAGGATTCTCAAGATTTCTAAACACTACAAAAAGGGAAGGAAAAATCGAAGGAGTAAGGGTATGGAGAGGAGGGTTATCGCTAACACATCTATTCTTTGCAGATGATAGCATCCTTTTTGGCAAGGCAACATTGGAAGGGGCTCTGGTGATGAAAGAAGTGATTAAGGGCTATGAAAGCATGTCTGGACAGATGGTGAATTTTGACAAATCCCTGATTTATTTTAGTAGAAATACAAGTGAGGAAGACAAAGCGTGAATAGGAATCGAATTGGGAGTTAGAATGTCTAATAATCCAGAGAAGTATCTTAGGTTACCAACAATGGTCAGAAGAAGAAAGAAGAAGCGTTTGTCAATTTAAAGGAAAGATTCATTAATAGAATAAAAGCATGGAGTGCGCGCAATCTATCAATAGGGGAAGGAGGTATTTATCAAATCTATTTTACAAGTCATTCCAATTTATGCAGTGTAGTGTTTTTTAATGTCAAATTCTTTATGTCAAGAATTAGAGATTATGATGTGCAAATTCTAGTCGGGCAATTCGAAAACAAATAAAGGAATTCACTAGTGCAATTGGCGTTCATGTTTACCAATTTGAGGAGCCGTTCTTTGAAATTTTAAGGAATTATGAAATTTGAATTTCAAAAATAATGTTTAACTTTCGAATAGAATTTTGTTATCTATCTGTTCTTAGTATGCTAATATATATATTTCTCTCTCATAGCTTTAATAAAATGATGTTGATAATAAATGCATAAAATGAGGTTCATAACAAATGGGGATGTATAAAGACTCTACAGAAGGACGGGAAAAACAAGAAATAATGATATGATAAATACAATCTTTATGCTTGGAAAACTTGGCAGGTATTTTATAGGGTAAACTATTAAAATAGTCACTTTTGTTTGTCTCAGGTTACATTTTAGTTATTTATATTTGAAATGTTATGTTTTAGTAACTTAAGTTATCGTGTTGTAACATTTTAGTCACTAAGCCGTTAATTACCGTTAATGGTGTAACGGTAAGCTGATGTGTCATGTTAAATCATCATTTCAAATGAAAATTTTAGATAAAATTATACAATTGGTCTCTATATTTTTTTCGTTTTGAGCAATTTAAAAACTTTCTTTTATGTTCTTTTAACTTTCCTTTTTTTTTTCCTTTATTTTCAATTCTCTTCTTCTTCTCCCTCTGTTTTCCTCCCTTCTCCCTTCTCCCTTTGAGACAATCTTCATTGTTGATGCTCCATCTCTCCCTTATCCAATAACAACTCCTAACCTGTTAGTTCTCGTCCCTGCCTCTTAACGACACTTCAAACATCAACCCTAACAATAAAAAGGGTTCCTTTTCTGGCACTTTCGTAAAATGGGTCTTCGAAATCACTGTTGGTTTAAGCTTAGGTGCAACCTACTAGTGTCACTCAACTTCAGCTTCAAATTGGGGTTTTGCATTTTTAAGAAATCCTTTTTGTCTTTTTCTGAATGGTTAATGAAAAGTGATGAATCTACCATCGATGGTTCAAAAACCGTGTTTCATAAACTAGCCCTCCCTAACAATATCTCTAAGTTCATCTTTGGAGGTTATTTTTCTTCTTTCAAGTTTCTCTCAATCCATTTTTTCTTTTAATTAGTAGTAAAAAGCAAATTTGATGGTACATTTTCATTTTCCATTGTAGAGGTGTATAAGAGGAAAGTTTTCTTTAACTATGAGAAGCGATTAAGATTGCGGAGTCCACCAGAAAAGGTAAATGGTTGAATACTTTGTCGATTACATTTGGTTACTTGCCTTTAGATTGTAAAGATATTGCCTTTTGCATTGAGTTAGTAATTTGTATTTGGTTTTCGTAAGGTATCTTATAGATATTGTTGTTATTTACTCTTTGTTGGTTCTTCACGTATCTTCATGCTTGCAGGTTTTTGAGTATTTCGCCTCTTTTCAAACCCTGAAAGGGGAACTGTTCATGAGACCAGTTAATCTAATGCGAGCTGTGTTTGTTGTTTTTCCTCCATCTGAATCCCACCTTGTTAGAGATGGTTATTTGACAGGGGAAAGGAAAGTTAAAAGAACATAAAAGAAAAAATAAATTACTCAAATCAAAAAAATATGGGGCCTAATTGTATAATTTAACCTAAAAATTTAATTTGAAATAATGATTTAACGTGTCATGTCAACTTGCCATTACATCATTAATGGCAATTAATGGTTCAATGGCTAAAATGTTACAACTTGATAACGTAAATGACTAAAATGTAACATTTCAAACATAAGTGACTAAAATGTAACTCGAGGTAAACAAAAGTATTTTGATAGTTTACCCTACTTTATATGCCTTTGAACAAACAATGTATTCTAAAGATCTAAAAGCAAAAGGTTAAATTATGTTATCGGTCTTTGTATATTGCAAAATTTGTGGATTGAGTCTTTGAACTTTAAGTTGGTCATTTTAGCCCTTATCTTTTCAAATTTTAAAATTTAAATCATCACCAAACAATAACATTAAATTTATTAAGTTTTTTATTTCCAAAATCTATTGGGAAAAATATTGTCATATATCTAATGTCATGTTGGCTTCTTATTTTCACATTTTACTCAATAAAATCTAGTTAATGAATTAACGACTATCATTTGCGTCAATATTGAAAATTTAAAATTTGTAAAAAAAAGGACTTAGAATGACTCAATTGAAGAATATATACTAAATCTACAATTGTGAATATAATATAGGACTAGTAATTGAATTGAACTAAACAAATTTAATTGTTATTGTTTAGATTAGGACTAAAATTTCAAAATTCAAAAGTATAAAAACTAAAATTGATCGGTGTTAGAGTTGTGTGACCCAAATTCTAAAAGATTGCTTGCAAGTCAAGTTAAACAAAATATATTTTCTTTCTAGAAGATTTAGTATTTATTAGTATAATATATTTAACATTTATTAGCATAATATATTAGACATTGATTAGAATTAGGTTTTTTCAACCTATAAATAGATGTCGTCGAAAGTCCTCTCGTATTCATTCGAATTTGACATTAGTGAATTTTCTTCTCCTCTACCCGTGATTTTTCCCGAAAAGGTTTTCATGTAAAATCTGTGTTCTATTTTTCTTTCTTTTTCTTTGCGATATTTCTACATTGCCATTATTGAGGTTCAGATTTTAACAAATTAGTATCAAAGCTTTTTTAGGTTGTTTATTTTGGTAACAGTAATGGCGACAATGAAGTATGATATTCTGTTATTAGATTGAAACACTAGATTCTCGTTGTGGTAGATAAAGATGCAAGTAGTTCTTACACAGATAGATTTGGAGGATGTCTTGCTAAAGGTAGATAAGATGCCTTTGACATTGACGAAGGAAGAGAATAAGTGTAAAGATCGAAAGGCTTTAATGCAATTACATCTACATCTGTCAAATGAAATTCTACAGGACGTGATGAAAGAGAAGACCACTGCTGCATTATGGGCAAAGCTGCTGCAACAGCTATGCATGTCGAAAACCCTAACTAGCAAGTTGTATATGAAGCAACGGCTTTATGCTCATCTTTTCGAGGAAGGTGCGTCTATGCACGAATACTTCACTATGTTTAAAGAAATTCTCTTGAACCTAGAAGTCATGGAGGTTCAGTACAATAAAAAAAGATTCAGTGTTAATTTTACTCTTCTCGTTGCCCTCGTCTTATTCAACCTTTAGAGACACGATTTTGTATAGCCGCGAATCTCTTACAATTGATGAAGTCTATGTTTCCTTGACCTCATATAACAAGATACAACATCTTGTGGTTGGATTCGAATCTTAGTGAGAAGGTCTCATTATTCGTGGGAGATAAGAACGAAATACTGAGGATGATCGTGGGAGGACATAGGAACAAAATTCTCGCTGTAAAACTAAGGGTAGATTGAGATCTTCAAACAGAGGTAAAACTGTAACTTCTGTAAGAAGAAAGATGACAATAAGTTTGAGTTCTATAAGTTGCAAAATAAGATCAAAAGAGAGGTGGCAAATCTAAAGGGAAAACAACTAGAACAATTCGATGAAGCTGATGTTGTAGAAGACTACAACGATGATGAACTCCTAGTTGCTTTTGCCAACAACCCGAAAGTGAGTGATGAATGGATCCTTGATTCTGGTTTCACCTTTTATATAAGTCCCAATTAAGATTGGTTTACAACATATGAAACAATGTCTGAAGGTGTTGTTTTGATGAGAAATAATACTTCATGTAAAATCGCATGTATTGACATGATCAATATTAAGATGTTTGATGGAGTCATTAGAACACTTAGTGGCATACGACATGTACCATAATTGAAGAGGAATTTGATTTCGTTGAGTACTTTTGATTTAAAGGGGTACAAGAACACAGCTGAAAGTGGGGTTTTGAAAATTTGCAAAGGTTCCCTCGTTATGATGAAAGGGCAGAGAAAGACTGCCAAGTTATATGTTTTTTGCAAGGTTCAACTGTTACTGGTGACGCATCCGTCCCTTCCTCTCCCTTGTCAGATGATGATGTTACTAGACTTTGGCATATGAGTTTAGTGCATATGAGTGAGAACAACATGAAAAAATTAAGCAAAAAAGGGCTTCTTGATGAACAAGGCATTAACAAACTGAAGTTCTATGAGCACTGCGTTTTTAGGAAGCAAAAGAAATTTTGATTCACCAGAAGAATCCATAACACGAAAGGAACGCTGGACTATATTCATTTTGACTTTTGGGGACCATCTAAAGTGCCTTCGAGGGGTGGTGCTAATTTATATGTTGACAATCATTGATGATTTTTCCAAAAAGGTTTGGGCATTCTTCTTGAAGTAGAAAAGTGATGTATTTTCCATGTTTAAAGCTTGGAAAACTATGATCGAAAAGCAGACATGAAAACAGATAAAACCTCTTAACACAAATAATGTCTTAGAATTCTGTTTTGATGAGTTTAATGAATTGTGCAAATTAGAAGGGATCGTGAGACACTTGACATTTATTCATACTCCACAACAAAATGATGTTACAAAACGGATGAATAGAGTAATAATGGAAAATGTTCGATGTATGTTGTCGAATGCTTATTTATCGAGTCGTTCTGGAATGAAGCAACCTCTACTACATGTTTTTTGATTAATCGGTCTCTGTCCATTGCCATTGGGAAAAAGACTCCACAAGAGGTATGGTCTGGTAATCTTGCTGATTATTCTGATTTGAATATTTTTTGGTGTCCTGAAACTAGAAAACTTGTGATTAGTATATATGCTATTTTTGAAGAAACTGCTATTCTGCCTAACTTACCTCTTAAAGACTCTTCCAATAAATACTAGTAAAGTCCAATCACACATGTGAAGTAAGTGGAGCTATAGATTGATCTAAAATCTAAAATAGAGTCTACTCTTCATGTTAGTACAGAAACTCAGAGTAGAGTTGCTTCTTCACCATAATATTCTATTGACAAGAATAAACCCAGAAGAGAAATTAAACATCCAAAGAGGTACGTCGAGGTTGATCTAGTTGCTTATGCTTTTAACGTGACTAAACATATAGATGAAAATTAAGAGCCATCTATTTATTTGGAGGCAGTTAGCTGTGAAGATTCAGGAAAGTGGATATTTGCCATGCAAGAAGGATGAAATGGCTCTATAAGAATAGAACATGGGATTTAGTGAAACTTCCTAAGGGTAAAAAGGCTATTCTTTATAAATGGGTGTTCGAGAAGAAAGAAGAGACCCTAGGAATTGAAAAACCCAATTATAAAGCAATGTTGGTTGTAAAAGGTTACAGTCAAATTCCAGGTGTAGACTTTACAAATGTGTTTTCTCCAATTGTGAAACATAGTTAGATTCGAGCCTTTCTTAGTAGCCATGTATGATTTTGAGCTTGAGCAATTAGATGTAAAAATAACGTTCTGATATGGATAACTTGAGAAAGATATCTACATGCAACAACCAGAGGGTTTTATCAAAAAAGGAGGATTATGTTTGCTTGTTGAAAAAGTCTCTTTATGGCTTGAAACAGCCACTAAGGCAGTGGTACAAAAGGTTTGATTTTTCTATGACTACTCATGATTTCAAAAGAAGCAGCTTTGACAGTTGTGTTTATTTTAAGAAAAATAGTGATGATTCTTTTGTATATTTACTCCTATATGTTGATAATCTGTTGATAGCAGTCAAAGATGAATGAGAGATAATAATAGTCAAAGCCCAACTCAGTAAAGAATTTGAGATGAAAGATTTGGGAGCAATAATATTTGGGTTGTAGATTCTCAGAGATAGAAAAGCATATAAATTGTACCTAAGTTAGAAATGGTACATTGAGAAAGTTCTTCACAGGCTCAATATGCAGAATACCAAGCCTGTTAGTACTCTATTAGTAGCCCACTTCAGACTTTCATCGGCTTTATCTTCGCAGTTAGATGATGAGATTGACTGCATGGCACGTGTTCCATATTCTAGTGTAGTGGGATCTCTCATGTTTGCTATGGTTTACTCACGTCCAGATTTATCATATGCAGTTAGTGCAATTAGTAGATACATGACTAGTCTTGGTAAAGAACACTGAGAAGTAGTTTAGTGGATTTTTAGATATTTATGAGTTTCTATTGATGTTTGCTTATAGTTTTGAAAAACTAGAGATGGAGTTATTGGGTATGTTGAATTTGATTTTGTTGGAGACCTTAATAAAAGAAGATTTCTCACTAGGTATATCTTTACTATTGGAGGTTGTGCAATCAGTTGAAAAGCCACTTTGGAAACTACAATTACTTTGTCTACTACTGAAGCTGAGTACATGGTAATTACCGAGGCTTATAAAGAAGCTATTTGGTTAAATGGGCTCTTTGGTGAACTCAGTAAAGACCTTCAGATCAGTACAATGTTTTGTGATAGTCAGAGTGCCATCTTCCTTATGAAGGATCAAATGTTTTATGAGAGGACAAAGCACATTGACGTTCGATATTATTTTCTGCGTGATATTATTGCTCGTGGTGGTATTGTTGTGAGCAAAGTTAGTACTCATGATAATCCTGCAGATATTACGACTAAGTCACTTCCTATAACCAAGTTTGAGCATTGCTTGGACTTGGTTAGCGTTCATTGTTGAAGAATACTCTTAAGGGGTTTCTTGGAAGAGGTGGAGAACTTGTTCGTTGAGAATTCATGTTAAGGTGGAGATTGTTAGAGTTGTGTGACCTAAAGTCTAAGAGATTGCTTGCAAGTCAAGTTAAACAAAATATATTTTCTTTTTAGAAGATTTAATATTTATTAGTATAATATATTTAGCATTTATTAGCATAATATATTTGACATTGATTAGAATTAGTTTTTTTCAACCTATAAATAGATGTAGTCGAAACACCTCTTGTATTCATTCGAATTTGACATTAATGAATTTTTTTTCTTCTCTGTCTGTGGTTTTTTCCCAAAAGATTTTCACGTAAAATCTATGTGTTCTATTATTTTTCTTGTTCTTTGCGAGCTTTCTACATTGTCATTATCGACGTTTAGATTTTAACAATCGAATTAATGTACAAGGGTTAAATCAATAACTTTTATAGAGTACAGGGACTGATAGTAAAATTTAAGCAAAACGAAATATTAACATTTACCTTTTTTTTTTTTTAAGGAAAATATGTTTCTTCATCCTTCGTAAGAAAACATTTCAATGATTTCATCACATAGAACAGGCTACCAATGGAGCATTTTCTTTGTCACTACCAGCATTTTAACATGTCACTCTTTGCTAGGTGACCATTTAAAAACGAATTAAGGCCATATTTGTGCAGCAAATGTGGAAAATAAACACTCTCTCATATTATTTGTCTTTTCTAAAAAAATAAAGTAATAAAAGAATTCAAACTCCAGCGAAGCGGGAGAGATGTTCTAGTAATAATATAATAAAATTGAGAGCATTTAATTGCTTGCAATAAAGCTAAATAAATGTATGCCTAATCACATGGTAAATAGCCGTTTGAACCCAATATCTTTTTTACCTAAATAATAACCAACCACTTAACCACTCATGGTTGAATAAGTAATATTTTACAGTTGTTTTGAAATTTGAATCCTGTCTTATATTTTACAATATAATCATATAAAAATTAAGTAAATATAAATTTAAAAATTAAAAATTTATTGTATAATTTTGAGACAAATATAATTAAAATGAATTTTATAAAACTAAGTTTGAAACAAATTTGTTGAGTTCAGAAATTAAGATTTTTTTTTTGCTTTTATAAAATAGAAAACATTAAATAAAACATGATTATAAATTTTAAAATATTTTTTGAAAAAAATAAAATAAAAAATGTGAATATTATAATTATTATATATATATATATATATATATTTACATTCGAGAAAAGAATCCTAAAAAACCATACATCTAATGATCTAAAGACTAAAAGAAATAATGAGAAGGTTTATAAAAAATGCAAGAGCCGTTGAAAACACTCCTTCCGCGAACTAAGCGGCCATATGAAACGAAGGATAGTTAGAACAGAGGAAGGGTAGAAAAAGAATTTAATAGACTGAGAATCATAACAACTTGTTTGCTATTTTTTTAATTTATTAATCATTTTATCAAATACAAATCTTATCAATACGTCTACATATAAATAATATATATACCTTAGAAAAGTCACAAGTTTTGGTGTAAGTTCATTGCTTCTGTAGTGGAAACGAGCTAGGAAGTGGAAGCAACATCCTGGAAGTAGTTGGTGAGAGATATATATCATTCCACTCCCACCCAACGGATCAAGACGACGGAAAAAACGAGTCTCATGTCTTCGGGGAAACCAGATGAACCAATCCAGCTTCCTGAAACTTATTCAACCCATCCTTTCCCCATCTACATCCCTGAGGATGAAGAGGTAAACTAGGTCCAAGCCTTTTCTTTCCTTTCCTGTTCAATTTCTCGAGTTAAACATGTAATGTATATTGCCGAGGTGTTAGACCCTCAGCAAGTTCGGTAATGTGGTAACAATTATAATTGATGTATATTTTCTGACCATGAAAAGCAGCTTGGAAATGATGTAATGCAATCATCGACAAATGAGCGCCAACGCCAATCTTTGGAGATTGACATCAAAGCTTTGGAGATTGACATCAAAGAAATGATGATCAAAAGCAGGAGACCGCCTTTCCCCTGTTGTATCTACAGGGTCTCACCTGTACTTCGTGATGTAAACAAAAAGGCCTACACCCCTCGGACTGTTTCCATTGGTCCTCTTCACCATAACAACAAAAACTTGAAGGGTATGCAAGCGGTAAAATTTCAATATCTTGAGCAGTTCCTTAAACGTGCCACCAAAACTGCTATGCTAAACGAGCTTCCTCACTGGGGAGATCCAATGGGTTTTGTTACTTCCTTGGATACTGACCTTCAAATAGGAAAGCATTTTTCTTGCTTAGAAAGGTTTTTGGGGTTGTTAAAATCTACCGAAGGTGATATTTGGAATAGTTATGCAGAAGATGACTTGAATCACATCACCCTTGAAGAGTTGTTGAAGATTATCCTCGTCGATTCCGCCTTCATTATCGAGCTCTTTCTTCGTTTTCATTTTAATCCTTCTAGATTAACACCATTCGAGATAGCTTCCATAAGGATGGACCTCTTGTTAATAGAAAATCAGGTTCCATTCTTTGTGCTGGAAAATCTATACAAAGAAGCTTTTGGCTCTTATCCCAACATTTATCCAACCATCCTTGAACTTTCTTGTGAGTTTTTTGAGCCTTACAACGACCAAAAAATGCAAATCCAAACAATGAAGCATTTTACAGATTTGCTAAGAACCTTTCATCTCCCAATAACTACAGATGGTGAACACGGCAGCGATGGTGGAACCCCTGAAAATGAAAGCAAGAATCGAGAATCCGATGACAGCAATGAACATTTGAAAAGCGCAACGCAATTGCATGCAGCTGGTGTGCAGTTCAATGTAAGTTCAAGCAAATGCACACTTGACATAAGCTTTATCAAGCCAAAACTTGAAATACCATGTCTGCATATATACGATGATACTGAAGTTATTTTCAGGAATGTGATGGTCCTGGAGATATACCAGTATCCAAATAAAACCCTCATTTGCGACTATGTCTTATTGATGGATTATCTTATCAACACCAGCGAAGACGCGGAGTTACTTGTGGAAAAGAAAATTATCACCAGCCGGCTTGGCAGCAACCAACAAGTGGCCTCTTTGTTTAACAGGCTTGGCAGGAACATTGTGAAGGGTATCAATGACAAAAAATTAAAAGGTTTGGTTCAGGCCTTGAATGCGTACTATGATACACCTTGGCACACAACGAAAGCAACCTTTTGGCTTAAGTATTTCAGCACACCTTGGAAAGCTGCTTCCACAACTGCTGCTTCTCTATTGCTTTTGCTCACTTTGATTCAAACCGTATTAACAGGAATAGCCTTATAGTTTATGAGCTTTGCCCGTTAATTGTACTCCTTTAAGTGAAAAAATTAAGACAATAAACTTCTTTTAATCATGCCAGTGTTGAGCTAGCAGTATATTATTCCAAGCTGCCTGAAGAACTGACGTTAAAAACTTAATCTCCAGTTTCAAAGAGAGAAAACATTTAGTCACACTTTGATGTAAATTATAACAATATTCAAAATGATTATACACTAAAATTGCGACAAGTGACTCAATCATGTTTTTCTATTTATTTTCTTTGGTTTTTAATTATTCATTAATTTTTAGTTTTAGTTTTTATATCCATTAATTTTAGTAAAATCATATTAGTTTCACCATATTTTAAAATAAAATATTGTTTTTACATGATAAAACCTATTCAATATTTATGGCCTTTGTATATGTTCATTTAAATCATAATTTAAAACTAAAAAATAATAATATAATTAAAATCTAATAATAATAAGTTCATTTTCGCACTAAAACTATGAACATTCAGTTATATAGGATTTACAGCTATAAGTGTAACCCTTTCTTCACTTATTAATTCTTTTTCTTCATTGAAATCTGGGGAGGGGAAAGAGTATATGGTTTGAACATTCTTATCTGGTTTTCCTTTAATACTTCAGATTATAAAACTGCACTTCCAACCCTAAAACTATTGTATATTTATTTTGGTTTATCTGCTCTTTTTCAATCTATTTTAAGTTTCAGGCCTTACTCATTCCTTACTTGCAAATGTCCAAGTTTTAAGGTTTTTTTTTTTTAAATTATTCCATCGATTCTCTGCATTTAATTCAAAAATATTTTTGACTATGACTTTTAGAAAATTAATTTTTTTTTTTGAAATTGAGTTTTAAAGACCTTTAATTTCAAAGATAGGACTGATTTATAAAAGGGTCAAAATTTTGTATGTTTATGAAGAAATTTTACCAAATTTTAAAATTCAACCTATTTTTCCTTCTTCTATAGCAAACTCAGGATAGTTTTTCCCTAATACATTTCTTTGTCGTCCCTTGCTCTCCCAAGCCTCCAATCGATTTTTTATTTCTAAACTCTAATCTTTTGGTTTTTGTCAACACCCAAGTCTTAAACCTCCATAGAATTTCAAGAAAAACTGTAACAACTCGTTTTTTAGTGGCGTCGAAAACAGTGATTTCGGGGCCACCAAATCCGACGAGTAAGTTCGTAAATATTATTATTTAATATTTACAAGTCAAATGTGTCTTTGAAAAGGTTTTTGATTTTATAATTTATGTTATTTAAGTGATTTATTAAGTTCGAGTGGTAAGACTTTAATGTCAAGTGGTTTTAGAAAATGAGGTATTGGGACCTCGTTTCTATAAACCGAGCTGTTAATATTTTTATAAATATTTATGGATTTTCATTAAGGTGGTATTAAAGTTTCGTTAAAATTTTTTAATGTTTCAATAGTTAATTAATTAAAAGGACTAAATCGTAGAAGATGTAAAATTTGATCACTTTTTATTTGGGTGATTAAATGGCTTTTGAATAAATGAAAAGGGACTTGAATGGTAATTAAACCATTATGAGAATTGGTGGACGTTAGTGTGCTTTTAAATTGTTAAAGTTTGATTATTATTATTATAAGGGTAAAAGAGTAAATTATTAAATAGGTATATTATAATAAAACATGATAAAATTCATTATCATCTTATGCATTTGAAATCCACCATCGAAACCCTAAACGAGAAGAAAACATGATGTTTAAAAGTATTTTGTTAAGTGATTTTGATGAATTTTTCGATTAGGGACTAAATTGTTGAAATAGTAAATATACAAGGATTTGATGTGAAATTGTTGCAAAAATGAGTTGTATTGGATGCCATGAATAAATGGTAATTAAACCATTATGAGAATTGGTGGATGTTTGTGGGCTTATAAATTGTTAAAGTTTGATTATTAAAAGGGTAAAAGAGTAAATTATTAAATAGGTATATTATAATAAAAACATGATAAAATCCATTATCATCTTCTTCATTTGAAATTCACCACCGAAACCCTGAAGGAGAAGGAAACATATTCGGCCAACTTTGGCTTGGTGATTTGGTAAGCAAATTTGTCCCATTTCTAATAATTTTTATATTTTTAAGATCGTTGCAACTAGGTCCAGCTAGCTTGTACCTTTGTTTTTTAAACTGTTAAAGATTGTGAATTTTGCCATTGATGAATGTATGTGATTTTAGATGTTAAATGATGAATTTGAAATGTTAGTTGATATTTAAAAGTATTTTGTTAAGTGGTTTTGATGAATTTTCTAATTAGGGACTAAATTGTTGAAATAGTAAATATACAAGGATTTGATCTGAAATTGTTGAAAAAATGAGCTGTATTGGATGCCATGAATATTCTGTTGGCATGAGTTTGCTTTAAAAATGGTTAATTTGCATGTTTTAGGCTCAGGTACTAAATTGAATAAAAATAATATGTTAGGGGCAATTTTGTAAAAATGTCAAAATGACTAAATTGCATAAAATAAATTATTTTACTGTTTAAATTAATATATTGAATGAAATTATTGATTTAGATCTAGATCGGGTGGAAAATCGAGGAGAATGAAAAGGGATGGTGATGACCATCAAATATGAAAAGAGATAGCTTCCACTATTAATTATGAAAAGGGATAACTTCCGCTGTTGATTATGAAAAGGGATGGTGACGACCATCAAATATGAAAAAGGATGGTGACGACTATCGAATATGAAAAGGGATGGTGATGACCATCAACTATGAAAATGGATGTGATGACCATCGATTAATGAAAATGAATGGTTTCGACCATCGAATATGAAAAAGGACGGGTACAATTGTCATTTAGCACACATTGTGTGAGCTCCGATAAGGGTTCTGATTGACTTCACTACGACAAATATGGAAATGTATGATGTACCAATGATCAAAGTATGAATATTCATGTTTATGAAAGGTATGATATAAGTGATGCAATGTTATGTACCCATATCTTACCATGTGATGATATTGCTAAGTTATGTGTTTAATCATTAGCTTGTGGCTATGGTTAATGTTATGTTTATATCTTATGTGTATGCAAATGAAATGGTAAGTGTTCAATAAGAACTAAGCTATGTTTATATTAAACTCAATAGAATGGTGATACATGGGAAAACATGATCTATTGTGATGGATGATAAATCCAATTGAATCATACTCAAGTATAATGGTTATCCATGTCAAATTCATATGAATCATGTTTAAATGAACTAACATATGATGTTGATGTGCTAAGGCGTATGCCAAGCATGTGGATATGATTGATGTTTATGATTATGCTTGTACTATGCATACGAAACGAGAAAGAAAAGGAAATGAAATGATAAGTACGTAATTGGGATGTATTATAATGTATTATATGTGAGCAAACTGCTTATGCTATGGATAAATACATTGAATCTAGAGTTAATAATGTTGTTTAGGCTTATGATAAGCATTGGGGACGGAATGGAAAATAAGTAATAGAAAGATATACAATATTATAAAAGGGATTAATGATATATATTTATATCTCATGAAATCCTATCATGTTATGAATGGTCAATAAATATGAGACATTAATAAACTTACTCATTTGTGAGTTGGTGATCATATCGATTTATGAATCTTATAGCATTGACAGAGATTTATGTTTATTCTATAAAGTTTAATATTGAAATGGAATATTATGTTTAGAGTTTATAAAAGCTTATTAAGCATTCATTACTTACGTCGTTTTTTTTACCTTACATATTATCGAAAGCTCGATTGGGTTGGAAACTGATACGAACTCGCCTCGATGAATATTTGAGTCGTCTAGATTGCCCGATCATTAAAATGAGAAGTATCGTTCGATTTAGAACAAATGGGTTAAATTCGGCTAACTGTGGTATTTAGTTTCCAAAATAGGTTCAAAATGGCTAAGTAAGATATGTGATGGGTTCGGCTAAAAAAATAAAGAAAAATAGATAACATAGAATGTGGAAACAGAAATTAGAACTCATGCGTCAAGAACGGTTCGATACTATAACGAGTATCTCCCCGAAACTTATATGGCTTAAGGGGAAAGATGGAAAAAAAGGTTGATGGACCTCGACCCGTTACTTAGGAAAGTAGGAACCGAAGGTATATTTAGATGAACGAACGCCACAGTAGGGTTGGTGATAAGTTCGGAAAGAAACATAATGACGCCACTAGCAAGCTAGATAAGTCACGCTGAGTCTAAAACGAAATAGGAGAGTTGAAAAACTCACAAAATGTTATAATCACTAATCAAAGGAGCAAAAGTCTTTGATGATTCCAATCAGCTAGAATTAAACAAAATTAATTGAGGTGCTGAATGGAGCTGAATGAGGCTGCTAGATTCGTTCATAGTTCTTGAATGACTTAATTTTGCTGCTTTGGTTAGATGAATAGCCTTGTTGATTTTAATGGTGTCTTGAGTACTCCAATGGCCATCAGGTGTGAAAGCTAAATGTGAGCAGCCCCTTGTTTGTGAATGCACAAAACCGAACAGCCATGCCATGTGAAAAGAACATCCAGCAATGTGAAAAGAATTAAACAGCTAAATGGTCAGCTTGGGAAGAGAAATCAGCAGCTCTTTTGCCAAAGGGGTGGTTGGAAAAATTGAATCATGAGCACACTATATTCATACCGTCCATACATGTACCTGAAACAAATAAATTCAGCAAATTAATTCTCTTTTAGACACATTAATTCAGCAACTAAAAACACATTAAAATGATGAATTCAGCTAGGACACATTAAAGCTATTAATAACTAAGACATATTAAACACAAATAAACTAAGACACATTTAAAACCTACACTTAAAATGTTCAGCTTAATACACATTAAAATGCTGTAGCTAGACATATTAAAAACATGTATTAAAAATTAAACGCATTTAACACTAAATTAATAAGACAAATTTATTAACACTTATTTATTAACTTAAACTAAACTAACCGAATTAACTAAATGCATTTATTTTATTCCAGAATTGCACGCATGAGCTAAAGCATGAAATTATTCCAGCAACTACGAAATGCATAAATTAAAATAAAATAGCATCAAGCTCAATGAGCTAAGATTGAGCTGAATTGAGCTCAAGGAACTGAAATGTGAGCTGAATCAAGCTCAATAAGCCAAGATCGAGCTGATCAACTAGAAAAAGATTGGAATGCTTGCTTGGAAAGCTTGGCCAAGGTCGTTCGCAGGGCATGATCGTATCAAAATCTAGTTGGAGATCCATCACACTGTCCATCGATTTATTTGGTAGATTTTTATGTTTTGGCCGTGGTTATAATGATATGTATAGGTGTTTTGTGCTTGATGATATGACCACTATATTTGGCTTGTAAATATGGTTCTATGATTGATGACATTTTGGCATTTTCGGGTTTGATGACATATGTTGAAATGGTTTAGTAATGATATGTTTTGAACGGCCAAATTGGTTTGCTTGTGTGATAATGGCATGTAATGTTGCTTTGAATTTGTGAAACTTATGATTTTTGATGCCTTGATGGTTGGTGTGATTTTGACACTTGAATATTTAAAATTCGCTGTGTATAAGATCAAATTAATGCATGGTTTTATGGCCAAAGTGGTAAGAGTTTGCATGGTTGCAAAATGATCTTTTATGGCATGTATTGATATAGAATTGAAATCAAATGTGTTTAGTTGAATTATGACCATTTGAACATTAATATGGTATGTATATTGTTGGTTGTTGGAACCATTTGGAAATGGCTAGATTGGTAACGTTTAAATGGTTGATGCATGTGAGAAGTGGTTCAAATGATAAAGTCATTTTGATATGTTTTGATATGGACACAAGTAAATGGAGAAATAGTTAAATATGCACATGTTTAGGTATGCTTAATGTATGTGTTTGAGGTGCCTTTATGGTATATTGGTTGAATGGAATTTAGTCATTTGAAATTGGTCATTTTATGCATAGTTGAACATGGTTTGATACCTTGGTCATATGTGCAAATGGCTTGTTAAGGTGTGTTTGAATTGGGTGAAAAAAATGACTTGAATTTAACCTATTTCTTGTCCACACAGGCGTGTGTCTCAATCGTGTGTTCCCTATAGATTTTTAAAGGTTGCATTTCGAGATTTACACAGCCTGGCACACGGGCGTGTGGCTTGGTCATGTGAACCAAGTCAGAGAGTTACACGGGCACGAACACAGGCACAGACATGGACATGGTCGTGTGTCTCTACTTCAAATATCCACACGGCCTGAGACACAAGTATATGTCTTAACCGTGTGAGTCACACGGCCTGGCCACACGATCATGTAACCCCTACAGTGTGAAATTTCTATTTTTTCCATAAAGTTCAAAATGTTTCCAATTTAGTTTCGAATCGTTTCTAAAGTTTTTCTAAGGCCTCGAGGGCTCGAATAAGGGACGATATGCATGTGTTTGGATGAATTATGCTATGATTTATGAAATGATTTGGAATGAATGATTTAAGTTATGTTTTTACGATAATGCTTTGTAACCCTATTCTGGCGATGAATACGGGTTAGGGGTGTTACAAAAACACCCAAAAACACCATAGATTTCTCCATTGTCTAGCGCTCAGGTTTTTCAAGTTTTCAATCAAATACTCAATTTTTCATCATCTAAGTTAATGATTTGGCTCATAAATAGTTTTAAATGTTATTTAGTCTTTAAAACTAAGTTTTTGCCATTAAATTGCATGTTTTGAATCAAATTAAAAACTTGGCTCGTTAATGGTGGATTTCAAGATTTTGGATAAAAACATGGTTTCAAAATGTTTTTCAATTAGCTTTGATGTAATTAGAAAGTTTTTGAACTTACTTTGAAGTTTCGTTAAAGAATTCTTGAGTTTTAATGAATTTTTGTTAAAATTTCCATGAACATGTCGAAAATTTTGATATCAGGAATTAAATAGTTTTGCGTAGTTTAAAGGTTGAGAATTAGCCGCAGGTGATTAAATAGATGAATGGATTCGGTTTTAGATGAAAATATTAAGTATAAACTAAGATATTCAGAATTATAGTTTTCTATGTTGAAAGTTTCAGTTACTTGAGAACTTAGCTTAAGTTTATATTTTTTATTGCTTGAGTTGAGTCCTTAGCTAATTTTTGAATGTGTTGTTGTTTGATTTGTTGTGTTAAAACTTCAGATTCGTTAAGACCATCTACGAGTTAATGAAAAGCTAGTTTAGACTTTCGGCATTTCGACAAAAGCGTAATTGGTGAGTGTTTAAAATTACTTGTGGACACGAGTTAATACGTTAATTGGGAATACAGTAGTAGCCTAAACTCCCATTCTAAATTTTGAGTGTAAGCTTTCTCATACTCTTGATTTAATATGTGAATATGTGTTGTGAAATTGTGGATTAAATTATGATAATATGACATGTGATATAAGCTTATGATGGTTATTGTGAAAGAGTTGATTGTGGGCATGTTATACGTGCCATATGATAACGATTATGTTGTGAATATAGTGTGATTGTGTAGTGAAAAATTGCAAAAATGATAAGTAAAATATGTGTTTAATAGCGAATATTTTGGCCTTGTGAACCTTGAGACCATTAGATATAGTTGACATGCCATAGGATTGTGAGTACTCACCTATAGTTGTTCTAGGCATTCACTGAGCTTGTTAAGCTCACCCATTCTTTTTAAACCATTACAGATTAGTTGTGTATCGGTGTGTGCAATGCGGTTCTAAGGGATTGATCAAAACGACACTATAGTATTACTTCATAGGTGATTTATCATTTGTTTATGATTTGGGGAAGTAAATGCAATGTGATAGAACTATTGCATAAATGTTACCATGACGTTTTGATTATTTTCATAGCTTATTAATTCTTAGGATTTATGGATATTATTATTCTTATATTGCTTGGTTACTTGGACATGTTTTCAATGATTGAACTATTATTGTTGTCATTTTGATGTTTATTTGATGAGGTATTAGTTACATGTTGAAGGACTTATGATTGGGATGGATTATTTGTCTTATTATGTTGTATTTTTGTGGTCTGGAGTAGAGATATTGATATTCGAGTTTTAAAAATGACACCTTTGTGATTTTTAAAAGTGTAGGAAGTTAGAATCGTAATTTGGTATCGATACCATATCACGAGTATCGATACTCGAGGTAAATTAATCGATACTTTTTGAAATCTACCGATATTTTCTGAGATTTGATTTTTAGATGAGAAACAAAATGCTATTTTGGTATTGATTTTCCAATCGGTATCGATACCATTTAAAGAAAATATCCATATTTTTGTTTCAGTATCGATACCTATGTAGTTAGTTTTAGAATTTTTCTAAATAAACCCTACGCATGTTTAATTATATTTGTAAAAATATTTGATGTATGTTTAGTATGTATTAAGGATGATTAGAGTAATTTTGACTCATAACTTGTACGTATGTTAAAATGGAAGACGTTTATTTAATAATGAGCTTATTTGTATTGTGTATGTTGTGAGACGGTGGTGTAGCATCCTAATATTTGGGCTCGACGATCGAGCCGGGTATAAGGTGTTATAGGTTTTGACATATTTTTTAGTATGTCGTTTTGACACGTATTTGTCTACTTCTTTGCACGCTGGTTGTCTAACACAAACTTCCTTATCTGTTTGTGCTTTTGAGTTTTTCTAGTGTTTCTGACCATTTTTGTGCATGGGTTTTGTAGTACGGATTAAACGATTTAAGTACTCTACAAATTGTGGACGAGGAGGATGATGTGATTCAACTCTCAAGTTCTTCAACTGGTCACAGTTCTCTGTATGATTTCTATTTATATAGTGTTTTGTAACTACTAGTGTGATACATTTTTGTACTATGCATCATACTTTGACAAATATATGGCATCCTTTGGGAGGGATACAAATTACAAATCTTAAGGAGAAATGGTTTCTACTTCGGTACTTCAATCGTGTGGACTTCGATCAGGTTGTAAAGGGCACACCCTGGACCTTTAACAACCATCTTTTGGTTTTTCATTGCCTGGGGCCTAGTAAAGACCCTCTGTCAGTACCCTTGGTCTATTCCTATTTTTGGGTGCAAGTTTCTTTTGCCACCAAGGCTGTTTTCGTAGGCAGTTGCTTGAGCATTGGGAAATTTCGTTGGGCTTTTGATGAGTATGATGTTAAATAGGTTCTTAATGGTTTTGTTTCTTTCTTGAGGCTATGGGTCCATATTGATATCTGTTGATTATTGAAGCATCAAAAAAAGATTCAATTATCCCCTGACAAATTTGTTTATGCTCGATTTTGGTATGAGAAAGTTCTTCTCTTATGCTTTTTGTGTGGACGTCTGGGACATGGAAACAGTTTATGCCCTATTCAGTTGACAAGGGATGTCACTACAGATGATATGGGTTGGGATATTTCTCTAAGAGCGATGGGACATCGAGTCGTAGTTGTGGACAATATATGGCTATAAAAGGGAACTATTGATGGTTCTCCTAAAGCGGTTCTTTTGAGTACATTTTGACTTGTAGATTTACTAACGATTACCTCAGCGCTTATTCAGATGTCTCTTAATTCGATTTTGGGGGTGAATTTGGAAGGGGTTATCTTAAGGGCTACTGAACATATTGCAGGTCTGCATAGTACAATGCCTATAGTCCATTACTCGAAAGATGCTCCATTGGCAGGAACTGGTGGAAAAAAGAGACAACGAATTGTATGTTCCTCTGGGTTTGTTTCTGAGGGGTCGGATTCACCAGGGGTTGGCGACAAGTGACCTCCTGTAACACCCCAAAATAGGGCCTAGGAGTTTTAAGGGTAATTTAGAAATTTTAGCTTTAGAGTTATCGAGAATTTTTTTAACATGGTATTGGAAAATGTTTTTTGTCTATGGTCTTTAGAAAATCAATTCAATTTTTTAAAAAGATGTTTAAAAGATCATTAATTTTGAAATAAGGACTGATTTGTATCAGAGACAAAATTGTGAGCATTTATATTACAGTTTTACCAAAGTTTTGAATTAACCTATTTTTCCCCTTCATCTTTATTAAACCCAAGTTAGATTTCTCCCATACTTTGTGTTTGTCATCCATTGTTTCCTCTTTCTCTTCTCATTCAAGTTTTGATTCCCGAACTTTAATTTTTTTATTCTTATCAACATCCATAGATTCCCGAAAACACCATAGATTCATCCATTGTCAAGCTTTCGGGTTTTTCAAGTTTTTGATCAAACGCTCAATTTCTCATCATCAAGGTAACGGTTCAACTCCTAAATAGTTTTAAATGTTATTTAGTCTTTAAAACTAAGTTTTTAGTCATTAAATTGCATGTTTCAAATAAAAGCTAAAAATTGGGTCGTTAATGGTGAATTTTGGGATTTTGAGTAAAAATATGGATTCAAAGTTTTTTCAACTTATTTTAACATGATGATTTTAACATGATAATAAGGTTCCTAAACTTACCTTGAAGTTTCGTTAAAGATTTCTTGAGTTTTAATGAATTTTTAAAAACATAGCCATAAACATGCTGAAAAAGTCGATACCATGAGCTGAGTAAATTAATGTAGTTTGAGGGTTGAGAATTAGTCGTAAGTGAATAATTGGATGAATTGAATCAATTTAGGAAAAATATTAACTATAGATAGATATATTTGAATTTTAAATTTTCTATGCCGAAGGTTTCGGTCAAAAGAGAACCTAAGTTAGGCTTGTGTTTTTGGAATGTTTGATGTGAGTATTTGGCTGAATGTTGATTGTGTTGTTGTGTGATTTACTTTGTTGAAGCGTTGGAATCAATAGGACCTTTTCTTTGAGCAAGGCGAAAGGTAAGGAAAAATTAGTTTAACCTTTCGGCTTTTCAGCAAAAACATAATTTGTGAGTGTTTGGAATAATTGCCTGTAGACATGATTCAATGTGTTATTTGAGAATTTAGTAGTAGCCTAAACCCCTACTCTAAATTATGAGTGTAAGCTTTCTCATACCTATGTTATCTTGTGAACTATGTGCTTATGTGTTTATGAATATGTGAATTGAGATGAGATGTTATAACATGTGATATGTGGTTATGGTAATTGTTGTGAAAGTGCAAATGTGTACATGTTATATATATGTTAAATGTTAGTGACAGTGTTTTGCTAAAAATGCAAATATGCAATGATAGTGCGCGGATAATCGGTAAGTGATATGTGTTTGAATTATGATATTTTGGCATTGTGATCTTGAAACCGTTGGATATAGTTGGCATGCCATAGGATTGTGAGTACTCACCTATATGTACAGTGATTTTGGGCGTTAAAGTCTTGGAACATGTTGGAGGGATAAGGGAATGTGAGCTAAAGCTCCATTCAACGGGACATGTGAGGGGAAATAAGGAGAGTGTTAACTTTATGCTTCACTTTTGGGACATGTTTGACTTTATGAGTCTATATGTTGTGTTGGAGATCTATGTATCCGATAAGCGGTGGTAATGTTCACTTTTGCGTTTCATAACTCAAGTGTCAATTTATCTATAAACATGTTTTTTAGTATTGTAATATATGCTTAAATGTTATGTGATTATATGAGTATTATGATATATGTTTAAATGTCATGTGATTATATGTGTAATGTGATATATTCTTAAAAGTGAATATGATTACCATGTAAATAAACTAGTAATAATGCATGAGTAAGTATATGACACAAGAGTTGGAATTGTTGAGGTTGTGTTACATGGTTTTTTTGTTGATGCTTGAGGAATTGTTTGCATGATAGTTATTCTAGGCATTCACTGAGCTTGTTAATCTCACCCACTCTTTTTAAACATTGCAAATTAGTTGTGTGCCGATGTGAGCAGTGTGGTTTCGAGGAGTGATCCAAGCAAATCCTTTTCGTGATTTCATAGGTTTTATTGTTATTTGTTTATGTTTTGGGAATAAGGCAATGTGGTATTAGGGGTGAGCATTCGATCGAATTGAATCGAATAGAAAATTTTCGAGTTAATTGAGTTCTCAAATCTCATTTTATCATCCTAACTTTATTTTAAGTTTTCTCGAATTGAGTCGAGTGAGATGGAATTCGAATCGATTCGAATCAAATATATTTGTTCGAGTTAAATTTTAAAAAATAATTTTGGGTCCTTGTAACTATTGTCACCTGTCGTAATAAAATTTGTCCACCTTAATCAAATTTTTTATTAACTTTCATCACCTCATAATTTATTTATTAATTTTTATATCTTGGTTAGCTTCTTTCTTTGGCTTAGTTGTTTCAATTATCTTGATTCTTGTCACTATGAATTTTGAAATTAAAAATATATTAAATGTAAAAATATATTTTTTAATAAAAGTTATTTTAAAAATAAAATGTGAAATTGATACCAATATAAAATTTTAACACGAATATTTTATGGCATAATTAATAATTCAATTTTAATATAAATATTCAATATGACTAAACAATTCAATAATATAAATAATATAAAATGTGAAATTTAATTTAATAATATAAATAGTAGATATAAATAAAATTATTACTATTTATGTTTAGTGATTTTTTTGGATAATTTTGATTTTTATTTGAGAGTAAAGGGTGAGAAGTAAAAGTTTAGGGAAAAATAAAAGTTTTGGGGAATAAAAGTTTGAGGAAAGTAAATAGGGGAGTAAAATTTTAGAGGAAAATATTAAAAAAATTGGAGGGGGTTTGGGATAGATGGGAGGTGAGATGGGAAGGAATAAAAGTTTTAGGGAAAAGTAGGAGGAGTAAAATTTTGGGGAAAATAAAAGGTTTTGAGGGTTTTGGGAGTAAAATTTTGAGAAAAGTAAATGGGAAAGTAAAATTTTGGTGGGAAATGGATTTTGGGTAGATTGGGGGGTTGGGAGGGGAGGGGAGTAAAAGTTTTGGGGGGAAGTGGAAGGGAGTAAAAATTTTGAGGGAAAAGTAAAAAGGTTTGGGAGTTTGGGGTAAAAATGTAAAATATTTTAGTTTGATATTCGAATTATTCGAATTATTTGAGTTATTCGAATTCAAAAACTCAACTCGATTCGAACTCGAAATTCGAAAAAAAATCGAGTTGATTCGAATAACTCGATTCGTTTAACTCGAAATTTGAATTTTTTCGATTTTTTCGAGTCGAATCGAGTTTTGCTCACCCCTATGTGGTATAATTTTACTAATATTTGCCATGATGTTTTGGATGCTTCCATAAACTATATGCTCCTAAGTTTTTGAGATATGTTTCATATTATGTTGATTATAGCTCGGACTTACTTTCAATGTTTGAGACTAGTATTATAGTCGTTTTTATATTTATTTAATGACGATATGTTAGCATGATGGATTGGTACATGTTGGAATGGTTTATATGCTCAAGTATGTTGTATTTTTCTGGTCTGGAGAAGAGGTATCGATATTCGTGTTGTAAAAACGATACCTCTATGATTTTGAAATGTGTAGGGAGGCTGTAACATAATTTGGTATCGATACCCTATCACAAACATTGATACTCGGGGTAGAAATATAGATACTTTGGTAGAGGTACTGATAATTTTTGAGGTTTAGGTTTTTAAGCGAGAAACAGTAAGCAATTTTGGTACTTATTTTCCAAGAGGTATCAATACCACTTGAGAGAATTATCGATACCTCACCTTCAGTATCAATACCTACGTGGTCAATTTTGATATTTTGCTAGACCATATGCATGTTTAATTATTATTACAATACTATGTAATGCATGTTTAGCATCTAACGATGATAACCAAAGAGTAAGACTGACTTAAAACCTATATGAATGATAATATGAAAGACGTTTCTTTTAGAATGAGATTTTATTTGTTGTGTATGACATGAGATGGTGGTATGGCATCCTAATATTCGAGCTTGGCAGTCTGGCTAGGTTAGGGTGTTACATCTATTGCTTGTCCTTTGAATTTATCAGCGGCCATCAAGGAGCAGGCTGACTAGCAGCCATGAGGATCTTTTGTTGGAGAGTCAATGGGCTATTTGCAGGCTTCAGCATATGCTGAAACTGTACAATCCCCATATTGTCTTCTTCATAGAGACAAAATTTGATTGTGACCATATGGTTCAGGTGAGAATGTGTGAGTTTTTATATGGCACAGTGGTATCGGCGAAAAGTACGATGAGGGTTTTAGTTTGGGATGGAGTTTGGATGTACTTGTGGAGTTATATAGTTTTTCGAGGTTCCATATTGATGCAGATGTCTGGGAGACTGCTAAGGAAGCGACTTGGTGCTTTACCAAATTTTATGGCTCTTCAAACTTGCAATTTTGATCTACAATATGGGACACACTTCGGACTTTGGGACATGACTAAAGTTTGCCATGGTCGGTGCGTGGTGATTTTAACGAAACATTATTCTCTTTTGAGAAGGGGGCATTTTGCATGATGAATGATGAATAATGAAGTTTCAAAATGCCTTATCTGATTGCTACTTGGATGATCTCGGGTTTGAAGGTCCCTGGTTTACTTAAGAACGAGGGAATTTTATGACTAACAACATTTAAGAGCGTTTGGATAGGGGGTTGCAAACTCTACGTGGTGGGATCGCTTTGCAGATTTTTCTTTGAAGCATTTGCCATATATATTTTCGGATCATTGCCTTCTACTCCTTGATACTGTCCGTTCGTTCCGTTCTAGTGTGCGTCCCTTTCGATTTGAGGCTTGGTGGGTTTTGAAAGAGTCTTGTGAGCCAAAAATTCAAGATCTCTGGGAAAGTAGAGTGGGATGCATTCCATAACGTTTGGCGAGGCTTTTCCATGACTTAAAGGGTTGGGGTGCTAGTTTGCATAATGGTAGGGGGTTAGTCTCAATCATTTGTGAAATCATGTTACGACTCTTACCATGATGGACAGACACGATGAGAACATACTGGATTTGTTGAGTACAAAACTTGACCTGAATATAGAGATTGATAAGGACGATTTGTATAGGGAATAGAGAGCTCGGATAAATTGGCTGAAGATAGGTAACCAAGATACAGGTTCTTTCATCAATCGACCACTCAAAGGAGGCAGTATATCTAGTTAGTTGCTTGATGTAGGACAATGGCCATTTGGTCTAGGATAGAGAGGTTTTGTTTGATGTAACTACTACGTATTTTGAGGATTTATTCAACTCTCAAGGGCAGAGAGACCCGGATCATATTTTGGAAGGGGTTGTGCCTAGTATTATTGGTGACATAAATGCTGCCCTTATGGATCGATTTACGATGGAAGAAGTCGTCTCAGCTTTCAAGTCAATGGTACCTACAAAGGCGTCAGAACCAGATAGACTGCCTACTTTGTTTTACCAGAAGTGTTGCCATATTGTTGGGCAAGATGTTAGTGTGTTTTTTTTGGAATATTTGAATGATGGTTTGTCCCTTGATGTTATTAATCGAACGTATCTTGTGCTAATTTCGAAAGTAGTGACCACTACCCGTATGCAACAATTTCGTCCTATTAGTTTGTGTGTTGTCTTGTATAAAATCATTTCAAAGATGTTAGTTAATAGATTTCAGACAATTTTGCACTTGTGTGTGTATGAGGCTCAGAGTGGTTTTGTTCCCGACTGGCTAATTACAGACAATATTATATTGGCTTATGAGATTGTTAATACTTATCATCGGAAAAGGAGAGGGAGGAAATGGCACTTTGCTTTAAAGTTAAATATGAGTAAGGCCTATGATTGGGTAGAGTGGGATTTTTTGGAACTCATGATGTTGAAAATGGGGTTTTCAAAACACTAGATGGATCTTGTCCTTCATTGTGTTCGCTTTGTCTCGTACTCTGTAATTTTGAATGGTGAGGTGGGTCGTGCATTTTCTCTAGGGTAGGGACTTCGACAGGGTGATCCCCTTAGCCTGTATCTTTTTCTTATCTGTTGTGAAGGTCTGTCCTCTCGTATGCAACAACTGCTCTGAGATAATTTGGTCAGTGGGGCAAAGATTAGCCGTGGTGAACTGCAAGTGTCACATTTGTTGTTTGCAGATGACTGTATTCTTTTTGAGGAGGCCACAGTTCAAGGTGCTTTAGTTTTGAAGGATATTTTGACTGAGCATAAGTGTTCTCTGGGGCAGTGTATCAATTTTGATAAGCCCGCTATCCTTTTCAGCTCAAACGTTGATGGTTCTCTTGTGGGTTCTGTTTCTACTTGTTTGGGCATTCGGGCCTTTACGGAGTCTGAGTGGTATTTGGGACTTCTGAATATGGTAGGTTTTAATAAAAAGAGGGCTTTTTAGGTTTTGAAAGATTGTTTGCGCTCCAGGATTGAGAATTGGTGCATCAGGCTTTTGTCCCAGGGCGGGAAGGAAGTATTCATTAAGAGCATTCTATAGGCTATCCTTTCTTTCGCAATGTCCTATTTTTTACTACCTGCTTCATTTTGTTTCGATTTGGAAAAAGTTATTAGTCGATTTTGGTGGAAACGGTCGAAGGGAATAAGAGGTATCCATTGGTGTGCTTGGTCAAAGCTATGCAATTTAAAGTCGAATTGTGTAGGTTTTCGTGCTTTGGCGAAGTTTAATGTGGCTCTGTTGGCAAAGCAAGGTTGGCGATTGCTTAAACACCCTAATTCACTGTTGGCATGAGCACTCAAAGTGAAGTACTACCCACATAGTGATTTTATGAATGCGAATCTCGAAACTTACCCTTCTTACCTTTAGAAGAGCATTTGGGCTACAAAGGGATTGTTGCGTTAGGGCCTGAATTGGCGTGTGGGTACCAATATTCAGGTCTGGGAGGATGTGTGGATCCCAGACCTACTTAGTCGTCATTTACAATACATAGAGGTTAGTTCCTCAAACCTTTTTGTTTCAAAGTTCGTCGATCAGACAACTAGACAATAGGATGAGCAACGACTTACCAGCATATTGGGTAAGGATGTTGCAGATAGAGTATTGTGTATACCCTTATCATGAGTTGCTCATGAAGATTTTGTGGTTTAAAGACGGAGCACTCATGAGACTTCACTGTGCATAGTGGTTATCGAATACTTACTACATCGGAAAGTACCAGGAATACAAATCCTTACAGACCTTTTTACAACATTTTATGGAAGATTAAAACTTCCGGCAAAAATAAAGATTACAGTATGGCATTATTTTATCCCTAGCTATTTTAACCTTTATAATAAGAAAATTTGTGCTTCCTCATTGTTTTTGTCGTGCTTGGCATTGGCTGAAACTCTAGAATGCATCTTCCGTGACTTCCCTTCAGTTTCTAGTGTCTGGGAGGAGCTGCACATTACTTGGCCTAGTGAGTTTTCCCAAATGTCGTTTTAGGATTGGTTGCTTTATATTCTCACTGTGTATACTGGTTCTGTTTCTCGGTCTATGATCTGTGCTTTGTGGTTGATATGGAATGCAAGAAATTAGTGGGTTCACAAAAATGTCATAGTTCAAATTCAGGATGTTGTTTATAGGGTGCAGGCTTACCTCTTGGATTTTGATGCGGTGCATATAAAGTTGCCTAGTCATCTGATTGGGACTGAGCGGTGGCGGCCTCCTGAAGGGTTTTGTTTTCAGAAAAATATAATGTCAGTAATGACAATATATCGCAAAGCAAAAGAAATAGAAAAATAAAGTACACACATATTTTACGTGGAACCCTTTCGGGAAAAAACCACGGGCAGAGGAGAAGAAAATTCACTTTGTCGAATTCGAATTAATTACAAGAGGAGTAGACTATGCCTATTTATAAACTTGAAAACCTTATTCTAATAGGAGTGAAACTCCTTATTCTAATAATATCAAATAGATGGAGTTTAATAAGGTTTAAAAAACCTTATTCTAAAATAAAATAAAAGAAGTATAATTCTATAGGGATTTTGCTGTTATTTTATTTTACCACAGTATTTTATTTAAATAAGGATCTGGGTCACTTAATTCTAACAATCTCTACCTTGACACAAATTCTTAATAAACAAGTTCTTCATCGCGAACTCTCAACGAACAAGTTTCTCCACCTCTTCAATAAAAACCCCTTAAGGGTTTATCTTCAACAATGAACACCAACCAAGTCTAAGCAATGCTCAAACTTGGTTATAGGAAGTGACTTAGTCATCATATCTGCAGGATTTTCATGAGTACTAATTTTGCTTACAACAATATCACCACGAGCAATAATATCACGAACAAAATGATACTGAACATCAATGTGTTTTGTTCTCTCATGAAACATTTGATCTTTTGTAAAGAAGATGGCACTCTGACTGTCACAAAATACTATATTGATTTGAAGGTCTTCATTGAGTTCACTAAAGAGTCCCTTCAACAAAATAGCTTCTTTACAAGCCTCAGTAATCGCCATGTACTCAGCTTCAGTGGTAGACAAAGCGACTGTAGTTTTCAAAGTGGCTTTCCAACTGATTGCACAACCTCCGATTGTAAAGACATAACCTGTGAGAGATCTTCTTCTATCAAGGTCTCCAACAAAATCAGCATCAACATACCCAATGACTCCATCTCTAGTTCTTCCAATCTGTAAGCAAACATCGGTAGTACCTCATAAGTATCTTAAAACCCACTAAACTACTTTCCAATGTTCTTTACCGGGATTCGCCATGTATCTGCTGACTGCACTAACTGCATATGATAAATCAGGACGTGAACAAACCATGGCATACATGAGAGATCCTACTGCACTAGAGTATGGAACATATGACATGTACTCAATCTCATCATCTGATTGTGGAGACAAAGCCGATGAAAGTCTGAAATAGGCTGCTAAAGGAGTACTAACAGGCTTAGCATTCTACATATTAAATCTGCAAAGAACTTTCTCAATGTACCCCTTCTGACTTAGGTACAATTTACTTGATTTTCTATCTTTGAGAATCTCCATACCAAGTTTCTTCTTTGCTGGTCCCAAGTCTTTCATCTCAAATTCTTCATTTAGTTGGGCTTTGACCGTTCTTATCTCTCCTTTATCTTTCGCTACTATCAACATGTCATGAACATAAAGGAGTAGATACACAAAAAAACCATCACTGTTTTTCTTAAAGTAAACACAACTGTCAAAGCTACTTCTTTTAAAATCATGAGAAGTCATAAAGGAATCAAACCTCTTATACCACTGTCTTGGTGACTGTTTCAAACCGTAAAGGGACTTTTTCAGCAAGCAAACATAGTCCTCTTTTTTTGAGACTATCAAACCCTTTGATTGTTGCATGTAAATATCCTCCTCAAGTTCTCCATGCAAAAGTGTAGTTTTTACATCTAACTACTCAAGCTCCAAATCATGCATGGCCACAATACCAAGCAAAGCTCGAATTGAACTATGCTTCACAACTGGAGAGAACACATCTGTGAAGTCCACTCCTGGAATTTGACTGTAACCCTTTGCAACAAGCCTTGCTTTATATCTGGGTTCTTCAACTCTTGGAGTCCCTTCTTTCTTCTTAAACACCAATTTACAACGAACAACCCTTTTACCTTTAGGAAGTTTCACAAGATCCCATGTTTTATTTTTGTGTAGTGATTCCATCACCTCTTGCATAGCAAACATCCACTTTTCTGAGTCTTCACAACTAACCTCCTCAGAATAATTAGATGGCTCTTGGTTTGCATCTATATCTTCAGCCACATTTAAAGCATAAGCAACTAGATCAGCCTCTGCATACTTCTTTGGAGGTTTAATTTCTCCTCTAATTCTATTTCTGGCAATAGAGTATTGTGGCAAAGAAGCAACTCTATTTTGAATTTTTGTACTGGCTTTAGTAGTCGACTCTGTTGTAGATTCTAGATTAATGTGATGCTCCACCTGCTTTTGATTTTCTTTATTGGAAGAGTCTTTAAGAGATAAGTTAGGTAACATAGCAGTTTCATCAAAAACAACATCTCTGCTAATTACAACTTTTCTATTTTCAGGACACCATAACTTATACCCTTTTACACCAGCTTTATAACCAAGAAAAACACATTTAATAGATCTTGGTTCCAATTTTCCATTATCAACATGAGTATACGCAGGACAACCAAAAATCTTTAAATCAGAATAGTCAGCAGGATTACCAGACCATACCTCTTGTGGAGTCTTTTTCTCAATGGCAATGGATGGAGATCGGTTGATCAAAAAACATGTAGTAGAGGCTACTTCGGCCCAAAATGACTTTGGTAAGTTGGCATTTGACAACATACATCGAACCTTCTCCATGATCATTCTATTCATTCATTCTGCAACACCGTTTTGCTGTGAAGTATGACGAACTGTCAAGTGTCTCACGATCCCTTCTAACTTGCACAATTTGTTAAACTCATCAGAATAGAACTCTAAGCCATTGTTTGTGCGGAGGTATTTTATTTGATTTCCCGTCTATTTTTCAATCATGGTTTTCCAAGACTTAAATGAGGAAAACACATCGCTTTTCTGCTTCAGGAAGAACACCCACACTTTTCTAGAAAAATCATCAATAAAAGTTAGCATATAATTAGCTCCACCTCTCGAAGGCACTCTGGATGACCCCTAGAGATCAGAATGAATATACTCCAATGTTCCCTTCGTGTTATGGATTCCTCTGGTGAATCGAACTCTTTTTTGCTTCCCAAAAATGCAGTGCTCATAGAACTTCAGTTTGCAAATTCCTTACCCATCAAGAAGTCCTCTTTTGCTCAATTCTGTCATGTCATTCTCACTCATATGCCCTAGGCGCATATGCCAAAGTTTAGTAATATCATCATCTAACAAGGAAGAGGATGAGATAACTGCATCACCCGTAACAGTAGAACCTTGCAAAACATATAACTTGGCAATCTTTCTCTGCCCTTTCATCACAATGAAGGAACCTTTGGAAATCTTCAAAACCCCACTTTCAGCTGTGTATTTGTACCCTTTTGAATCAAGAGTACTCAATGAAATTAAATTTCTCTTTAATTCTGGAACATGTCGTACATCGCTGAGTGTTCTGACAACTCCATCAAACATCTTAACTCTAATTGTTCCAACACCTGCAATTCTACATGAAGCATTATTTCCCATCAACACAATACATTCAAACACTATTTCGTAAGTTGTAAACCAATCCCGATTGGGACTTATGTGGAAGGTGCAACCCGAATCAAGGATCCACTCCTTGCTCGCTTTTGAATTGTTGACAGAAGTGACTAGAAGTTCACCATCGCTGTAATCTTCTACAACATCAGCTTTACCAGAATTTTCTAATTTTTTTCCATTTTGATTCGCTGCCTCCCTTTTGATCTTATTCTGTAGCTTATAGCACTCAGATTTAATGTGCCCTTTCTTCTTGCAAAAGTTACAAGTTTTACCTCTGTTTGAAGACTTCGATCTACCTTTAGATTTACTGCGAGAATTCCATTCATGTGTCCTTCTACGATCATCATCAGCATTCCGATCTTGTCTCCCACAAACAATAAGACCCTCTCTGTGAGAGTCGATTTTAACCACAAGATGCTTCATCTTATCATATGAGGTTAAAGAATCATAAACCTCATCAACTGTGAGAGACTCGTGGCTATATAAAATCGTATCTCTAAAGGTTGAATAAGACGGGGGCAACGAACAAAGTAGAATCAACCCTAGATCTTCCTTATCATACTGAACCTCCATGGCCTCCAAGTTTGAGAGAATTTCTTTAAACACTGTTAAGTGTTCATGCACAGATACACCTTTCTCCAAACGATGAGCATAAAGACGCTGCTTCATATGCAGTTTGCTAGTTAGAGTTTTCGACATACATATTTGTTCCAACCTCTTCCATAATCCAGCGGCGGTCTTCTCCTTCATCACATCCTGTAAAATTTCGTTAGACAAATGCAGATGTAACTGTGTTAACGCCTTTTGATCCTTGCGCTTCTTCTCTTCCTCCGTCAATGTTGAAGGCATCTTATCTACCCCTAGCAGGGCTTCCTCTAAGTCCATTTGTGCAAGAACTGCCTGCATCTTTATCTGCCACAACGCAAATCTAGTGTTACGATCCAACAGCGGAATTTCGTATTTCAAAGACGTCATTACCGTGATTTGAGATGAACAACCCGAAAGCTTTGATACCAATTTGAGAAATATATAATGTCGGCCTCCTGATTGGGATTGAGCAGTGGCGGCCTCCTAAAGGGTTTTTTTTTCAGAAAAATATAATGTTAGTAATGACAATATATCGCAAAGCAAAAGAAATAGAAAAAATAAAGTACACACAGATTTTACGTGGAAACCCTTTCGGGAAAAAAACACGGGCAGAGGAGAAGAAAATTCACTATGTCGAATTCAAATTAATTACAAGAACAGTAGACTATGCCTATTTATAGACTTGTAAACCTTATTCTAATAGGAGTGAAATAAAATAAAATAAAAACCTTATTCTAAAATAAAATAAAAGAAGTATAATTCTATAGGGATTTTACTTTTATTTTATTTTACCATAGTATTTTATTTAAATAAGGATTTGGGTCACTTAATTCTAACATGTTTAAAGGTAAATTTTGATGCTGCTTTCAATGCGCCTATGCCCTCTTCCTCTACGGGGATAGTAATTAGAAACAACATGGGTTTCGTTATTGGATGAACGTCAATGGTGAGTACACACATACCTTCTGGTGGATTTTGAAGGTGATTCTCTCACTGTGACTCGCAAACTCTGTTCCCCTCACCATGACAAGTCGATCATTGGGCCTTACATCTGGGACATCAAGAGGCTAGTCGAACAATTTAGAAGGTGTCGGTTTCTGCATGTTAATCGAGAGGGGAATACAGTGGCCCAGTTATTAGCTTCCAAGGGCCTCCGAGGTGGCGGTCAGGTTTACCAGAGGGGGGATCCCCGATTTCGCTGAGCTAATGGTGGAGAGGGATCGTCATGCTTCAAGGATAGGTGCCAACTGCCTCACTGCGATTTCCCGATGTTTAGTTTCTCGCGAAATGGAATTTGGGTTGTGGGGAGCTTGGGGAACGTGGCGTTTTTTAGGGGTTTGTGGGAGATTTGGGTTCTTTTCTGGTTGTTCTTGGACCTCCGTGTGTAGGCCTCTCGTTTTGTCAACTTGGTGCACCTTCATCGAGCTCTTGGTCGTTGTAGTAGTTGTTTTGTGCATATTAATTTAAATAGACTATATTAACCTTTATTTTTTTCAATTATTTATTTTATTAAGTTATAAAATTGAACATTAAATATTATTTAACATAATTTAAATAAATTATGTTGCGAAAATCAATATTCAATTATCATATTTTTTTGTGTATGTGAATTTAAATAAATTATATTATATTTATTTAATATTATTTAACATTAAATTATAAAATTAAACATTAAATATTGTTTAACATAAATTATTTATAAACAAATACATAAAATTATACACAAGCCCATATTGCGACAAATGGTGCATCTCCTCTTTTCTATAATTTTAAAATAATTTGTTTAACCTCTATAATTAAAAATATTTTATAACTTTATAACTCAATTATCCTTTCAAAATATATAATTTGATAATATATTTCCAAATTTTTTAATTTTATTTGTTTTAAATTACTCCTTAAATTCTTTTTTAGATAAATAATACTTAAAAATATTATTATCTTTTAATTTTATTTTCTTATTAAAATTTTAATTTTAATAGGAATTTTTTATTAAAATACTATTATCTTTTAACTTTAATTTAAAAGAAAATTGGGTATAATTGCACATGAAATCCTTGAATATATTATACTTTATTTATTTTCAATAAAATTTTATTATATTTTTCCCAGTGAATGAAAATTTTATTATATATTCAATTTAATCCTTTTTGCAAATTTAATTTTTATTATAATTATTTATTGGTGTTTTTCCTCCAAATTTGTGCTTTAATTGTGCTTTAATTGTGTGACAATCTCAAAGTACGTACAAAATTTTACAATTTTTAAAATTATGTTCTATTATATTATGCATTACCTATTTTAAATTTGTTTCTACAAAACCCATTAAAATTTAAAATATATAAAATGAAAACTTTCAATTATTTTAGTTTTAAATTTGTATAAATGTGAAAACGATAATTTAATAAATTACATTTTTTAATTTTTAATTAAAACTGTAGTTAAATATATGATAAATAATGTTTTAAATATTAATTATGTTTTAAATTAAAGCTTTGAAAAAATTAGAAAATTTAAAATATATTATAAATAATCTCATGGCTTTTGAAAAACATATTTATTCTAAAATTAAAATTTTAAATATAATAAAATACTTTTGTTTTTATAATTAGATGCAACTGTTTAATAAAATTTAAAAGAATATTTGAAAAAACGTACTCTTTACGATATCTTAAAAATGTATTTTATTATTTATTAACTATTTAAAATCTGTCAAAAGTGTCGCACCCAAAAAAGAGTTAGTAGAATTGGGAAAGTAGGATTGGGGTTAGTGAATTGAAACTCGTAAATAGGTTAGATAATTAAATAATTTAAAGTTAAGTAAATAAAATATTAGAATAATTAAAATTAATAATTTTAGGTTAGAAAATTAAAATTAGTGTCCAAGAATTAATTTGGTTAAAACACATTTTTAAAAATAGGTTTGATTTGAAAATAATTTTGAAATTTGTTTTAATTGAAAAGCAATGACTTATTTAAAAAACGGAAGAAACTAGAGGTGGCTAAATGAGTAATGGCCCAATTTTTAAAAATTTGTGCCTATTTAACAACCCCTACAAGTCCTTCCCTCCAATTCTTCATCTTCTTCAAAAATTTGTCAAACACCAAATCAAAGTTTTTCTTCCAAAATTGGTTAACAAATCAAAGTTTTTCTTCCAAAATTGGTTAATCTTTTTTTTTACTCCTAAGCTCAATAAAACACAAAATGATTTTTAGATCTATAATTAGATGATATTTAGATGTATGAAGTTGAAATCTAAGCTTAGAAGCGAGATTTGAGTGATTAAACACCTATTTCGACAAAACTACTTAAATTTTTGGTGTAGAAGTTAAGAGGCTTGGATCTATAATTTTGGATTAATTTGATTATGTAAGTTGCTGTTAATAATGTCTTTGTATTGTGTTTGATGTGTATGTAAAGAGCCAAGTCGTTTAAGAGCTAGAAACACAAAAATATATAGACTTTTTCAGCACCTTTTAAGCTCTAATTCATGCAGTTTCATTGTAATTTTTGTCAAAATTAATACTTTAATTATAAAATAATTAAATTTAACTTAAATTATTAAAATATTGGATTTTAATTATTTTTATAAAAAATTTTCACAAATTTGGTTTATTTTTGACAATTTTGCACACAATGTGAAAATTGGCTTGGCAGACACCTTGAAAGGCTTGAACCGTTGGGGAAATTTTTGCATCAAGTGAACCAAGAGCATGACTAAATTATTTTCCAGCCAAGGATGGTCCAAATAATTCTTATTTTATTTACTTTATATTTAATTTTTATCCAAAATTAATTGGGTTAAAAATTAATATAAAGCTTGAAGGAAAAAACTGGCCTAGTATGCTAAGTATAGAAGACTGATCCACCAAGCAAATTGGCAAACCCAAAACCGTCCCCATGGTTGATCCAATCAGCTGATTTTAGCTGATTTTCCTAATTGCAAAAATGGTCCTTGAGCTTCTCTTAAATGTTATTCAAACCCTTCCACTTTTTATGCTTTTATCTTTTTGCCCCAAGCTAAATATAACAAACTTGAAACATTTAATTTTTGTATCATGTGTGGACGGCCAAGAGAGACTGAATGGCTAAAATTTATTTGCTATTTTTAGCAGTCATTCCCACCTATAAATACCCTCTTCCCTTCTCATTCAAAACATCATTCATTCTCACATATCTCTCTCTCTCTCTTTCACTCACTCTCTCTTTTTCTTTCCCTTCTTTGTTTTCCCTTTTTCTTGTTGATTCCCTTACTGATTTCACTCTTGAAAAAGATCTTTCTTCCACCTTGGAATAGCAGCATTCAATTGTTTGTGAAGGCCTCGGTTCAATAGAACAAGCAAAGAAGAAGAGGAGTGCACTAGTCTGGCTTCAGAGACATACTGGATTTGCTTCCTAGTTCCCTTCTCTTTAATTTTCTTGTTTATGTTGTGATTATGAATATGAATAATTGTTGTGTTGTTGTTCTTGTTCTAATTAAAATGGCTTAAATTTAATTCATATTAGATTGATTCCATTCTGTCCACTTAAATTATTAAAATCATGTTTGTGTTGTTATAGACCTTGGTAAGTTGTTCAATCAAATAAAATCATGCTTATGTTATACTTGCATTATAAAATGTAAGGTAACAAATGAATTAAATATTAAACGTATTGAAATTTGTAATTAATTGACACAATATTTAATTTGTGCATGTTTAATCTTCTAATGTAGCTGAATGTTAAATTAGCAACGGTATTAAACGGTACATTAGCCTTGCATAACTTGCAAGATTATTGTGATTAAATTCTTTTAATATAGAAATATATTGTTACCTCACTTAATCTTATATGTACTTATGAAGATTGATTAATTGTTTGAATTGACATTGAGAAATGTTCAAGAGATTGGCTAATTTAGTAAGTATGTATGTGAAATACTTAACAAATTACCAAGTTGCAGTGAAAATATTCGTAATAAAGATGAACATGGATTTAGTAATTCTAAGTTAAGGAATGTAATCGTTCTAACACAATTATGTCATATTGATTAAAACTCATCTTTTGAAATCGTGCATTGGAGTTTTTACTTTTTATTTTTATTACTCATTGGAGTTTTTACTTTTTATTTTTATTACTTAGTTAATTTTTAGTTTTTAAATCACTTCTTCAAAACAACATATTTTTCCCATCACCAAAGTGTTTGATTTACATTTCATAAACATTTTTCTTTCACAGTCCCTGTGGGTACGATAACTCAAAATTTACTTAATACGATTGTGTACACTTGCACATTTCTATCATTCCAAGTTTTTAGCGCCGTTGTCGGGGACTATTTTAAAAGACATTATTTGTGAAATTGTTAATTTTGCATTTTGATCTATTTATTTTTCTATTAAATTTTAATTTTATTATTTTTTATGTGATTTTTTCAGGTGTTTATGAGTATTGATCGAATTATCGACTTACTCCCTGTAGACTCTGAGATTGAATAGAATTTTCGACAAAGAAGAAGACAGGCAGTTCAGAGAATTACTGAAAAGATAAACTTTGAAAATCAGAATCAAGGAAAAGGAGCAAATCATGCTCAAAATCCTATCCTTATTATTGATTATAAGGATAGAGCTCTAAGACAGTATGCCATGCCAGTGTTTCATGAGCTTAATCCGAGTATTAGGAGTCCCGTAGTCAAGGCACAACAATTTGAGTTGAAGCTAGTCACGTTCTAGATGCTTCAGACAGTAGGCCAATTTAGTGGAATGCCTACCGAAGATCCTTACCTTCACTTAAGATTGTCTATGGAGGTGAGCGATTCTTTCAAATTAGCCGGAGTACCCAAAGATGCACTATGATTAAGGCTATTTCCATTTTCACTAAGGGACAGAGCTCAAGCCTGGTTGAACTCATTGCCACCTAATTCTATTTCCACATGGCAAGAGCTAGCAGAATGATTCCTTATGAAGTACTGCCCACCTAGCAAATATGCTAAGTTGAGGAACGAGATCACTACTTTCCAACAGATGGATAACGAGCCCTTGTATGAGGCGTGGGAAAGATTTAAAGAACTATTACGAAGATGCCCTCATTGCATCCAATTAGAAATGTTCTATAACGGTCTCAATGCTCACATGAGGATGCTAGTGGACGCTTCTACTAACGGTTCTCTCATTTCTAAGTCTTATAACAAGGCTTAGGAAATCATCGAGAGGGTTGCCAGCAACAATTATCAATGGCCAACCAATTGAGTAGCATCAGGAAGACGAGTTGCTGGAGTACATGAAGTGGACGCTCTCACTTCACTAGCATCTCAAGTATCCTCGATATCCTCAATGCTTAAAAACTTTACTACTAATGAGTTTAATAATTTGACAACTCAACCACTGAATCAATTCGAAAATGTAGCCTGTGTTTATTGTGGGGAAGGGCACTTGTTCGAAGAATGCCCATCAAACCCAGAATTCGTGTATTACATGGTTAACCAGAACCAGAACCAAGGAAGGCAAGGACTGCAATCTAATTTTTATAACCCATCTTGGCGAAATCACCCAGTAACACTTATGCACAACCTAGACCGACCCGACCACCTGTATTTACACAACAAGTTCAGAAACAACCTCAAATTGAACCTTCCAATGGCTTAGAAAACCTATTGAAGGTATAGGTAACAAAAAATGATGTCTTAATCCAAAGCCAGCCTCTGAATAATCAAGTAAGAGATTTAGATTGAATCTTTGTAACTAATAAGCTTATAACATGTAAAAATAAAAGAAAAAAATAATTTCAATTCAAATTAAATGCTTTAATATATAACAATAATAGATTAGGGTTTATTTAACTATAAAATAGTGTAAATGATTTGTTTAGAAACAGTAGTGGTTTAAGAGTTTTTTGATATATTAGTCATATTTAATTAATTTTTATTAGTTTCTTTTATCAAATCATATCTAATAAGAGTTTGCAAGTATAAATACAATACAATTACAAATAAATATTAAGTAATTAAAAATAGAACTAAATATTACAAAATATAAGATGAAAAATTTGAATATAATTGACGAAAACCATACATGACAACTACAAACGGTTGAATTAAAGACTCACACATAAAAATTTTACATTGTGAAATTTGAACTTGAGTACTTAAGAACCCAACACCTTTATTTTTATCAATAATGTTGTTGCATCATTAGCTAGTTCTGGCCATATTTAAATCATTAGGATTATATATAATAGCAAGTATTAACAAGAGATGAAAGTTGATCTAACTTATTATATTATACAAGTCTATTGGCTAAATATTATGAGTCAATCGAGTACAAATTTAATTAAAAAATTTTAAAATATTAATTTTTGATAAACGTCAAATATTATTATATTGGTAATTATACCTTCTAATAATTTATATGAAATCTTTAAAATAATCTACTTATAAATACAATACTAACATTCCAAACCTTAAATTAATCTTTAAAATAATCTATTTATAAATACAATACTAACATTCCAAACCTTAAATCTTAAAGTAGAAAAGTCTCGAACATTGCTCTAAGAGAATATTGGGTTTTTAATTTTAAAAAGTAAAAGTACATATTTTTTTTTCATAGGTTTCAAGTCTTCCACTAGCATGTTCAAAGTTTAAAACCATAAACCATGCGTGTAAATTCATCTCAACTCAGTGTGATAAGAGAAACGGAAAAACTCACATTCAATAGAAAGGTAAGGTAGCTAATAAAATTCCAGGTAATGGAAATTCATAGACTTCAAATCAGACAACCTTTACATAATACTTATGTGTGATTATACCGACACTAGATATAGATTTCCATAGCCTGTCAGACAATCAACTTTAGCTGCTTTTCTTCACACTTAGCTCCTCCATCAGTAAAGTAAGTACCATATATTCTTAACGCAGCCACAAGGTTTCGCGGTGGTTTGAATCATCGAAAGAACAATAATTGAGAAGTATGACTTCCACGGCGGGGGCGCCTAGTTTCAGAGGTCGAAGTAGAGGACGGCGACATATGGGACACGTAAAACCCCGATACCCTTTCCATCTATCCAAGCAAACTTTGTGGAAAAAATGGTCACATCTCAGTTCTCTGATCTCGTCATCGTCGTCAAAGTTGCATAAACAAATGGCACACTCGGAAACAGCGTTATCGGAGTCACCTAGCTTATTGAAACCTTCACCAACAATATATGTTGGCATGTGGTGAGGGAACAAAGAGTAATGAAGCAAGAAGTACCAAGCCCATTTCAGAAGCCGAACCACTGAAAGCAAAGACAAGAAGTACTTCAGAAACTTGTAAATCGCCATGATCGAAGATATTGAGCTTTCAGAATGCAAGCAAAGATGGGATACTTATAGAGTTAAACCTCTTGAAAATGAAAAAAAGGGAAAAATGGAAATTGCGGGCTGGAATAACTGTTGCACAAACCATTCAAAATGAAGACTTTTAAAACAAAGGAAAAGTAGAGGAAAAGAAAATCATCCTACTAAAAGAGTAAAGTCCTGCTTTAGGACAAAAATTTCTAGTATTATAGTAGAAAGTTTAACTTATAACATTATGTGCTATGCATTTGAATAGCTATTTCAATCGAATAAAACTTCTTTAAAAAAATTATTTGCACATGGCCTAGAATTTTGATACATTGATCATTTAAAATTTCCTTATGTGCCATGCAATTATTCAATTTAATTTAATTTAAAATTTTAAATATTTCATAAAATAATTTCTTTATATTTTTATTTTAATTTATATTTGATGCTTGGTGCACTAAATATAAATCTTCTTAGTTAACTTGTCTTACATAAACATATCTTAGATTACTATAAATAAGAGTATAGACCTATTAATTATATATAATAAACATATCTATTTTTTATTTTTAAAATTATTCCATGTCTTTTGTTTAAAATTTTATTTATAACTTTTTATATGTTAAATATAAAATTGATTTTAAATAAATTATCTCTTTATTTTTATGATTTTACTTAATTGAATTAACCTTAAATGTTATAATATTAAAATTAATGAATATTAAATTGTTGAGCTTAAAATATAGGTTAAAAAACTTATATTAATAACATTTATCAAATTAAATTTATAATTTTAAATATAATAAGAACCAGTTACATTCAAATATTTTTTTCAAATACAATTTTAACATTAAAAAATTAAATTAATAACATATAAAGTAAATAGCATGTAAAGAATTATTAGTAATATTATTTAAATTATAATATATTCAAATTAATATTCAAATCATAATGAATTTTTCCATTATGTCAATATGAAATATTTTAAAATTAAATAATATTAATATGACCTTTCTAAAATTAGTTAAATGTTTTTTAATATTTTGTAATTACATCACTTTTTTAATTTATTAATGATTTTTAAAATAAATCATTAAAATTTAAATAAAACTAATATTAAAAATTATTTTAAATTTAACACAAACAACAAACCCGTGCAATACACGAGAATATAAACTAGTTGTAAATATTTCTTTCATGTTATTAATAAATTATTTATCGTTATAGTTTCATTCATTTATTTAATTTTAATTATTTTTACTTTTCAAATTTAAAAATATTGATACAAAATTGTGGAAATGGTATTAAAATTTATTATGGTAAAGTACTATAATATTTGTTGGAAAAAATCCGGTTCAAAAATAGTATTTTTGCATAGCAGAAAATAAAAATTTTGAAAACTAAATCGATTTGTGATATTTATAGCAATAAACTCTCTACCAAAATCGCACATGTGTTTTCAGCTAGACGGATCCTTGTCATTTCTGACTTTCAACCTAACAACCTTCTCCACTATTCTCGTAGCACAAATTGCTTCGAGTATAGACTCGAACGAATTCAAACCAAACGCAGAACTAGCCATATTGTAGTAAACATGTAACTATTTTCTATTTATTTGAACGATGAATAAATAAATAAAGTTAATTTCACATTTCATTATTATATCTTTTGTATTTATGCCTTTTATGTTTTGCATGCTTAGAGAAATTGTAACAAACAAATATTAGCTCATTGATTGTCTAAACTTCAAACTGAAGATAAGTGGCGTTGTTAAGAACGTTTATATTGCGAGAAAGACAACTTACTTCAGTAGATAATCTAAATGAGCCTGTAATCCCATAAAAGAGTCAAAATGAGCATTTGATTCAAATATTGAGAAGGATTATTATGTCGTCTACAATTCCAATTGGGGAGATGACTTGTCTTGGCTATTGGAGCAATTGACTCCACGAGTAGAGACATAGTTGTATTCATTGGTAGAATGATATATTAGACTGGACCCAAGATGAATTAATTCTGAATTCGTCTGTGAATTAATTCACTTGTGATGTTCATGGTGTGATTTACCTAAGTCCTGATTTAGTCACTAACCTTGCGTATGCAACTCATGTGCTTTGATATAAGTGGAGGCTTATACTCTAAAGATGATCGAGCCCATAGCCAATATGTTGGGTACATGACTTGTGTATGGCATGACTTTACTAGCAACAGTGGAATTCATAGTTCAATTAAAGAGTTAATGATATCCGCTCATTGGCATTGTGTGGATTGATAAATATGGAGCGTGGCCACGGGTTGCTAGTTCTCAAACGAGTAATTTATCACAGTCATTTATTGACAGTGATCATATTAATCATTAAGAAGACACAATAGTGGCAATGAGATGAAATAGGATTATATTGAGAGAACGGATTTAACCCAAAGGAATAGAGGATATCATATGAGGGTAACACACACATGATGAGGTCATTAGATAAAGCAGTTGGATGAATTGCTTTCTTAAAAAGTATACAATATGGAGTTTTTAATCATGGTACTTCTTGTGGATTGACTCCATGATTAAGTAATTGCGAATTATCGGAACGATGATTTTGGAAATAATTGCAATCATTAAAGCCTAATTGTATATGTTCAATTGGTCCCTTCGCTAACTCAACAAAAGCTCAATCGGACTGCATTTGAATTAGAAAAAATTCTACGACTTTGGGAATAATTTAATTGAGTCGTTTTATTCGATGTGGAATTAAATTAGGTAGTTGTAAGAATTGTTCAACTAGAGAATTTGATTAAAGAATTTTCTTGAAAAATTAATTTGGAAAATCTAAGTGATTTTTGGAAAATTTAATTTTGATAAAGTAAAATTAAATTAATCAAATCAATTAAAATTAAAATTGTAATGACCTAATTTTCAAGTAGTGTCGAACAGTGATTTGAGATCACTAAATCCGATGAAAAATTTAGAAAATTTATTAATTAATAATTATAAGTTAAACGTGATTTTAGAAATATTTCTAAAATTAGTGAATTTTGTGATTTAAAATAAATTATTAGGTAAATTGGGTCAAAACGAGGTATCGAGACCTCGATATTATAAGCTAAGTCATAAATATTTTTATAAATATTTACGAGTGTCATTAGGTAGTATTAAAGTTTCGTTAAGAAATTTTAATGTTTCGATGGTTAATTGATTAAAAGGATCTAATTAAAAATAGATTTCGGGACTCCGTTCGATAAATCAAACTTGTAAATATTTATTATAAATATTTAAGAAGTTGGTTGTGTAGTTAATTAGGTGAATTTGACTTAATTAGGAGTTATTGTAAAAAAGGACTAAATTGAAGTAGGGTGAAAGTTAAATAATAGATTAAAGAAAAGTTAAAAGGGCCAAATAGGCAATTATGCCTTTTCTAAAGTTGAGTCGGCATATGCATGATAAAAATCTTAGATTTTTTAAGTATATTATTATTTTATTATATTGTAAATTATATTTATTATATTATATTATTATATTTCAAATAAACAAAATTTTTAACAAATGCATGGTGTATATGATGACATGTGGAAAAATGAAATACATATATATTAGTAATGATTACATATTTACTTATTATTTAAGTAAGTAATATTATATTATTATTTTATTGTTATTATATTAAACTAATTAAATGAAAGAAATAAAAGATAGAAAAAGGGAATAGAAACAGAATAGGCAAACGAAACAGAGCAGGAAAGAAGGAAAGGAAAGAAAAGAAAAAAAGGGAAGGAAAGGAAGAAAATTTGGGATTTCAAGATTTCAAGCTTAATTGGTAAGTCAAATTAAGTCACTTTCTTATAATTTTAAGTTTTTGGTATTCTAGAATAAAGTATTATTAGATTTATGTTGAAATTTGAGAAGTTATTATATTTCTAGACATTGATTATGTTGAATAAATGAAAGAATTAGGGTTAAATTGATTAAATTTCAAGTTAGAAGTTAGTAAAAGGTTGATTTGTAAAATAAATTATAGGCTTTGAATTAATAGGACTAATTTGAGAGAATTTCGAAATTAGAAATTTATGGTGAAAATGAAAAGTTAAAATGAGTTTATAGTAAGAATTAAGAGAGAATATGGAGTTAGATTGGGAAAATAAAATTAGTATTGATAAGGGATTAAATTAGAATTTAGGTAAAGTTTAGGTATAAATGAAAATATTTTGATGAAATTGTGTATTAATGATTTTTAATTATTTAATTACGTAGCTAATGTCGTGCAAGAGTCATTGTCCGATAAAGGAAAGGAGAAGGTGAACAAGGAGTGACTCGAGAAAATTTACGGTTAGTATTACCATAATTCGAATTTAATTATTAATTGTTAAAATTTAAATTAATATACATGATAAGCAAATTGAAGTAAGTATCATGATTGAATTGAATGATAAATACGTATTGATATTGAATTTATTAATAGCAATTGTTGAATTTTGAATAATATGTTTAGTAAATAAAAATAAAGTGAATATCGATATTGAATTAAATGATATTGAATCGTATGTGAATTGAATGAAATTAAAATGAAGTATGAATATGTATGAGCATTTGATGGTATCTTGATTGGAAGATGAAAATGTATTGAATTAAATTGTGATTAAATTGGAATTGAAAGTATGAGATAGTGATTGAATTGAAATGTGATTCGAATACCCTATTAACTTATCGGACTAGATTGGATACAAATGGCATGCCATAGGATTTGTGATGTGATGAGGAGATTTGTAGCTCGGCCGAGAAGATGATTATGTTATTATATGCTTCAGTTTATCCGAAGAGGCATTTAATGCCTTATTGGTGTGTTTGGGAGGATATTATATATTGGTGTGTTATGGAGGATTTATATTTATTTCAGGTGTGTTTGGGTGGAATCCGCGTATCTGTCAGAGTCCGAGTCAAGTTAATAGGGGTAAATGAATAATTTTGATAATATAAATTTTATTGAATGATCTTGAATATGAATCAAAAGAGATATTAAATTGAGATATAGAAAATGAAATGTATGAACCTTGGGTTCAAGAAATAGATAATGATATAGTTCATGAAGTGGATTTGGTAGTATGAGATAATGTAAAAATCTAAGTGAAGAAAAGCAAATTAAAATAGCTATTGTTGAGAAATGAGAAGTGAAAATAAAATGATTTGAAATAGTGAAATAATATGTGAATTTAATTGAATACAAGTTATTGAAATTTATTTATGGATTTAATGAATAAATTGAGTGTTAAAAGATTATAAGTGTAAATTGATTATAAATGAACTAATCAATTAAAAGATAATTATTATTATTATTATTGTTGTTGTTGAAACAAGTTTATTTAATGTATTAAATGTTTATTGAAAGATTAATGGTATAAATTGAATTAAGAAATAGTGTATGAGTTAGTTTGAATACAATTTTATAAAATTAGTTATTATAATTGTTGTTGACAAATCCAATAAAAATTTAGATAGTGAAATAAGGTATGAATACAATTAAATATAAGATTGAAATATTGCTTATTGTTATTAATTATCAAGATGATTTAAAGTACGAGATAATTAATGAATAATTGTAGACATAAATTTAAATGTCTATAATTTATCGATTAATGTTATTAATTTGAAATATGACAATACCACTGAGTATTCCTATACTCAGCGTACGGTTGTCTCCATGCGCAGGTTAGTAGAAAGCCAGTGTCTGGTTCAGCATCCAGAGCAATCCCGACCTCAGATAAATTTTAGTGATGTGCCTTTCTTTTGATACTGTGGCATGTATTTAGGTAATGTATTAATTAAAGTATGCTATGTATGTTATTTATTTGTGAATTAGTGATAAGTTATCCGATAATGTCCGGTAATGCTCCGTAACCCAATTCCGGTGACGGATACGGGTTGGGGGTGTTACAAATATAATATTTTTTGAAGTTAATTTTCAAGTCAGGTAATTGGCCTAATGGGTAATTGAACTTGAAAATTGGACCTGAGATCGTAAATTGGGCCCGGGAGCCCAAAACTGAGACTAAGACCCAAAAATTGATCGAACCAAGCCCGGTATGTGAAACCGGACCGACGATCCAACCACTGGCTAGACCGGACCACTCGGGTCATCATTGACTCGGATCGAATTGGTAGCAATCGAACCAGCTCTGGGTGCCGTAAAAGTGTTGCACCTGCATCACCAGATACGATGGTGCCAATGGCTGCAACGGCAGCATCCCAGTGGCCACCGGTGATTGGTCGTCGGTGGTTGAGCAATGGAAGAGTTACACTCCTACTGAGACTTTACTAGAGAATCTGAATTCAGATTAATTATTCTAAAAATAATATTATTTTAATAGTTTAATATTAGATTTAATTTAATACTTATCTTGATAGTATTTTATTAATTTAATATTAATTTAATTTAATGTTAAGATAAGCATTCTATTATTTTAATAAGATTTACTATTAAATTTAGTTTAATATTTATCTTGATAAATATTATATTAATTTAATATTAAAGTGATTAAGTTTAATCATAGTTGAACTCCCTAAACTCTCCTATATAAAAAAAGCATTGGGTCATTATTTACACATACTTGAATTTAAGAGAAAGTTGTAGAGAGAAAATTCTCTGAAAAGATTATTCCAAAAAATATCTAGAGATATTTTTTTGATTTACAACTTGACCTGAAAGTTTAGAGAAATTACAAAATTACCCTATAGTAATTTTTGTGAAAAATTTTCTGATTTAAAGCGAGCCCACACTTGGCAAATGTGAGCTTGAGGATAGTGGAGAAGACTACTCGGTTGAAGCGCTCATCCTAAATGAATTGAAAATATACAATTTTAATTAAGTGCTTATTACTTTAGATATCACAACTAAGATCTTGTTTCGAAAAAAATTTTAAAACTCTGATTTTTCCCTAAATTTATTTTCCGCTGCGTTTTCCAAACCTGTTTTTCCTAATAGGGTTGTAACACCCTAACCTATAACCATCACCGGAACAGGGTTACGGAGCATTACCAAATTAACAAATCAGACAGACAGAAATTTCAAACATTTTATATCATTTAGCATTCATGTAAAAAACCAACTGAAAACATACATAATGTCCCTACAACGAGCCTTTGATGCCCAAAATATAACTTAGAAACAAATCGGGACTAAATTGGAATTTCAGAGAATTTTTCAGAAACTTAAAAAAATTTTCAAAACTGCAAGGGTCACAAGGTCGTGTGGCCAGGCCGTGTGACTCACACGGCCAAGAGATACGCCCGTGTGGGAATTCAAAATAACGACACACGACTGTGTCCCAGTCTATGTCTGTACCCGTGTAACTCTCTAACTTGTGCCATATGCTCTTGTGTTAGGCTGTGTGAGCATACTGACTTGTACTTTTAAAAGATACAGGGGACACACGGCCGTGTAACCTAGCTGTGTGTCATACACGGCTGAGACATATGCCCGTGTCTCTGCCCGTGTGTCATACACGGCTGAGACACATGCCCGTGTCTCTGCCCGTGTGGACGAAAGTAGCCAATTTTCCAAGCCATATTTCTCACCCAAATTGGTACCAACCTAAACACAACAATTATTTTAAATTCCATGTACATGTAACATCGATACCATGCATCCATGTATCATATATAAACCATTTCCATGTAATTCATGTAAATACCTGTACTAATTCGTATCGAACTCATATAAACTCGTAACAGAACTGTGCCCATTGAACCATTTAGAATATCATTAGATACGCGAGTAGTACACACGAGGTGTACTGAACTGTAATCTGTCAATTCCTGTACATGTATGCTCATACGAGCTATAAACGGTAAGCTCTTCCAAGCTGAATAACGGTAAGCTCATACGAGCTGAGTATCAATAAGCTCATAAGAGCTGAAATCGATAACTCTAATGACATGTCATTTGTATCCTACGAATTCTAAGGTTCTAACAGGGCTCGATAGTCGTTGTATGTCGTCTGATATGCAATCAGTATTCATTCATGGAAATTAATCAATTCACAAACATATAATTCAATTTAAAACATATAAATATAAAATTTAATTAAACAAACTTACCTCGACCAGTTTACGTAGTTTCGAAGGCGATTAATCCAAGATTTTCTCTTTTCCTCGATCTAACTCTATACGAGGTTTAATCAGATCTATACTAATGAATTCAACTCAATTCAATACAAGTCCCATTCAATTTAGTCCAACACAAAATTTTGGAAAAATTACCATTTTTACCATATATTTTTAATTCTTTGCAATTTAGTCCCTAGGCTCGAAAAATGAAATTCATTCAATTTTATCCCTACCCAAGCCTAGTAGAACTATTAACATGCTTATAGCATCCCATATATTTCACAATTTCACACTTTTACCACACAATTTATCACATTTCTCAATTCAATCCCTAATTGATAATTTCAACAAAAATTCCTTTACAAAAATTGTTTATCTAACAACAACCATTCTTTTTCTATCATTAAACTTCAAAATCCTAACATATTCATCATTGGAAAAACTCAAATAATTCAATGGTTTAGCAAATTATTCCTCGGGCTAGCTAGATTAAGCTACAACGGTCTCGGAAATAAAGAAATCATTAAAAACAGAACGAAAAATACTCACATGCAAGCATAATAGGGATGGCTGAATGAAGCTTCATCCATAGCTTTTTTTTTTTTTTGAAATTTTGGTTGAAGAAGAAAAATAAATATGAAAGCTTTAATGTTTTGTTTATTTTATCATTTATTACCTATTTACCAAATTAACCTTTAAAACATTTAATAATTACACTAATGTCAAGCCATGCACATCCACTATCACATTTAATGGTCTAATTACCATATAAGAAATTCCACTTTAAAGTTCTATAGCTATTTAATACCTTTAGCTATTAGAACTCAACTTTTGCACTTTACGCGATTTAGTCCTTTTTATCAAATTGAACATGTAAACAGTAAAATTTCTTAACAAAATTTTTATACGGTAATACTATCATGCTGTAGATCATAAAATAATATTAAAATAAAATTTTCAACCTCGAATTTGTGGTCCCAAAACTACTGTTCCGATTTCACTGAAAACGGGTTGTTACAACTCTCCCCCTAAAGAGATTTTCGTCTTCGAAAATCTTACTAGAAAAGAGGTTTGGATATTGCTTTCTCATAGCTTCATTAGGTTCCTAGGTGGCTTCCTTTAGTCTGTGACGTTGCCAGAGAACTTTTACTAAAGCTATGTTTTTATTTCTCAATTCTTTTACTTCTCGTGCTAGAATTCTAATCGGTTCTTCATTGTATGTCATATTAGGCTGAATCTCAACATCTGTTGGAGAGATAACATGTGAAGGGTCAGATCGATATCGTCGTAACATAGACACATGAAAGACATTATGGAACCTTTCAAGCTCTGACAGTAAATCTAATCGGTACACAACAGGTCCGATTCTTTCAGTAATCTCATACGGTTCGATAAATCGCAGACTCAACTTCCTTTGAGACCAAACAGAAGGATTTTCTTCCAGGGTGATACTTTCAAAAATACTCTGTCACTGACTTGGAATTCCATATCTTTACATTTAAGATCTGCATACGATTTTTGACGATTTGAAATTGCTTTCAAACTATCTCGAATCACTTTCACTTTTTCCTCAGTCTCGTGAATCAAATCAACCCCGTGTATCTGTTTCTCACCAATTTCAGTCTAGTATAACAGAGTTCAACATTTACGACCATATAGAGCTTCATACGATGCCATCTTTATGCTTGACTGAAAACTATTATTACACGTAAATTCAACCAACGATAAATATTTCTCCCAATTGCCTTCGAATTCTAAAACACAAAAACGAAGCATATCTTCGAAAACTTGTATCTCCCTCGGATTGACCATCGAGTCCTATCTAAAATTCTGAATCAGAAGTCGATACACACTGTATTCATTTAGCCTGCAATTCATTATCACCTTTCTGAGCTTTGTAGTAGAAATATCAGTTTAGCTTTTAACTTAGCTAAGATTGAGCCATCATCAGACAATTTCAATCATGTATTCATCGCTCACAAAGTAAACAAAGATTTTCTACTCAGAGTATCTGCAACTACATTTGCTTTTCCCGGATGATAATCAATAACTAAGTCATAATCTTTCAACAGTTTAAGCCATCTACGTTGTCTCAGATTCAGATCTTTCTATGGCATTAGATACTTTAAACTCTTGTGATCGGTAAATATGTGACATTTTTCACTGAACAAATGGTGTTGCCAAATTTTCAACGCAAACACAATAACGACCAACTCTAAGTCATGTGTCGGATAATTCTTTTCATTTGGCTTTAACTATCTGGAAGCATAAGCTATCACTTTGCCTTCTTGCATTAAAACACAACCCAAACCATTCAATGACGCATTATTGAAAATCACAAATTCTTTACCCGGCTCAGGCTGAACTAGAACTGGTGCTGCGATTAACAATGCTTTCAACAGGTTAAAACTTTGCTGACATTTATCAGACCATTCAAATTTCACATCTTTCTGTAATAATCGCGTCAACGGTGTAGCTATCATTGAGAACCATTTTACAAACCTCCGGTAATAACCAGCTAATCCCAGAAAACTTCTGGCTTCAGATAAGTTTCCTTGTGGTTTCTAGTCAACAATTGCTGAAATCTTACTCGGATCAACTCTGATGCCTTCAGCCAATACTGTGTGTCCCGAAAACCCAACTTCTTAGAGCCAGAACTCGCATTTGCTAAATTTAGCAAACAGTTGTTTATCTCGCAAAGTTTGCAACACAATTCTCAAATGCACGGCATGTTCAGACTCATCTCGGGAATATATCAGAATATCATCAATAAATACTATAGCAAATCTGTCTAAATACGGTCTGAAGATTCTATTCATCAAATCCATAAATACTGCAGGTGCATTAGTTAATCCAAATGACATCACAAGAAATTCATAATGTCCGTACCTGATTCTGAATGCAATTTTTGGCACATCCTAATCTTTCTCACGTAGTTGGTAATATCCAGAAAGAAGATCAATCTTCGAGAACACTATGGCACCTTTTAACTGATCAAACAAATCACTAATGCGAGGCAGCGAATATTTATTCTTGATTGTAACTTTGTTGAGTTGATGGTAATCAATGCATAATCTCATCGATCCGTCCTTTTTCTTAACAAACAGAACCAGTGCACCCCACGGTGAAAACTTAGGGCGAGCAAAACCCCTAGCAGTCAACTCTTTCAACTCTTTAGGAGCCATTCTGTATGGTGTTATCGATATCAGTGTTGTCCCGATATAAGTTCTATAGCAAATTCAACCTTTCTGATCGGTGATAATTAGGTAATTCCTCTGGAAACACATCGAAATACTCGCAAACCACTGGCATTGATTCAAGCTTCAATTTAGACACTTGAATATCCAGTACATATGCAAGGTAAGCATTGCAACCTTTTATCACATATTTTTACGCTGACATAGCCGATATCACAATAGGCAACCTGCTCGAATTTTCTGATTCAATATGAAGAGTTTTACCTTTCTGACATTTTAATACGATAAGCTTTCATTTACAGTTTACAACAGCATCATGCAGAGTTAGCCAATCCATGCCCAAAATCACATCAAATTTATCAAACGGTAATAAATTAAATCAGCCGAAAAACTGTAACCCTAAGTCATTAAAAGACATTTCTTGCAAACTTTATCAATTAGAACATACTGACCTAAGGAGTTTGATACTTTAACCATGAATTCAGTGGACTCAATAGGTAAATTCTTACTAGACACTAAATTCGTACAAACATATGAATGGGTCAATCCAAGAGCAATCAAAGCAGTTACATTAGTATTATAGAGAGAAAAAGTACCGGTAATAACATCTGGCGTAAAAGCATATTCGCGTGCACGAACAGCATAAGCTTTAGCTGGTGCCCGAGCCTCAGATCTCATGGTAGATTTTTTCGTTACACCACGACTACCACTCATATTTCCAGGATTAAAAGGTGGTATACCTCTCATAGCAATATTTCTCGACCTCGTGGTCTGAGCTTTCTCTTTCTTGGACTTCTAAGGGCAATCTCTAATATAATGGTCGAAGGAACCACATCTGAAACATGCTTTGCTTTTCATTCGACACTCACCATAATGTGGCCTATTACAGTACTTGCACTAGGGTTTAGTGTTTCTAACACTACCCACACTCGCTATAGAGGTAGTTTGAGGTTTAGGACTGAAGCGTCTCGTATCTCTATCTATATTAGAATGTCTCACAAAAACAATAGAACGGTAGTGATGTTCTTTAGATTTCTTCAATGTTGATTGTTGTGACTTTCCCGTAAATCTCTTTCTCGAACCTTTAGTTTCAAATTCAGTGTCTCTTTTCTCTTTACTCAGCTCTTCGGCTTTATGTGCCTGATCAACCAGTACAACAGATTCTTTCAACTTAAGAATTTCGACTAATGACTTTATATCTTCATTTAATCCATATTCAAACCGTTTACACATTACAATCTCAGTCGGAATGCACTCTCGAGCATATTTACTTAATCGAACAAATTCTCGTTCATATTCAAACACTGACATATGGCCCTACTTGAGCTCCGGAAATTCTTTACGTTTCTGATCCAGAAACCTTTGACTAATAAATTTCTTACGAAACTCAAATTGGAAAATTTCCCTAGTGATCCTCTTTCTCGGCACTACAGAAGTCAATGTATTCCACCACTCGTAAGCTGAATCTTTTAGTAGAGATACTACACAGTTCACACATTCAGTCAGTGAACAGGATAGCTCGTCAAAAACCTTGATGGTATTCTCTAACCAGAATTCAGCTCTCTCAGGATCATCTTCAGCAATTGCTCAAAATTTTTCAGCCCCATACTTACGAATCTTATCAACAAGAGGCTTACTAATTTGGATTGGTTTTGTACATTGAGGAATAACGGGAACTGATTGGGGAACATGAGTGGATGGATGTTGTTGAGTAGCCGGGTTCATCCGTACGAACTCGGTGAATCATTCATTCATCATCTGGAAGAAGGCTTTCTTAGACTCTCTCTTTGGCCCTCAGATACGGGCCTAACATTGCTTGAAGCTACCTCGTGAATAGGGCTTAAGCGTTACTCTCTACTTCATCAGAATCAGCTCGGTTGGATGACATTGCTATATGAAAACATGTTTTAAAATGGTTAAAAGATATCGCACTATCACAGGTTATATAATGGCATGTATAGCAAGACTTATATACGCTACGTTAGCCCGAGAATCAACTAAACTGTAGCTCTGATACCAATAAATGTAACACTCTAACCCGTATGCATCACCAGAACAGGGTTACGGAACATTACCAGATTTACAGATCAGACATACAGAAATTTCAAACATTTTATATCATTTAGCATTCATGTCAAAAACCAACTGAAAACATGCATAATGTCCCTACAACAAGCCTTTGAAGCCCAAAATATAACTTAGAAACAAATCGGTACTAAATTAAAATTTCAAAAAATATTTCAAATATTTCTAAAATTTTTAAAACTGTAGGGGTCACACGGCTATGTGGCCAGGTCGTGCGACTCACACGGCCAAGAGACACGCCTGTGTCTTAGGCCATGTGAGCATTCAAAATAAAGACACACGACCGTGTCTCAGCCCGTGTCCGTACCCGTGTAACTCTTTGACTTATGCCACACGACCAAGCCGTGTCACTTGGTGAGCATACAGACTTGTACTTTTAAAAGATACAGAGGACACATGGCTATGTCACCTGGTTGTGTGTCACACACGGCTGAGACACACGCTCATGTCTCTGCCCGTATGGACGAAAATAGGTCATTTTTCAAGCCATATTTCTCACCCAAATTGGTACCAACCTAACCACAACAATTATTTTAAATTTTATGTACATGTAACATCTATACCATGTATCTGTATATCATATATAAACCATGTCCATGTAATTCATGTAAATACTTGTACTAGTTCGTATCAAACTCATATAAACTCGTAACAAAACTGTGCCCGTTGAGCCATTTAGAATATCGTTAGATACGCAGATAGTACACACGAGGTGTACTGAACTATAATTCGACAATTCCTGTACATGTATGTTCATACGAGCTATAAACGGTAACCTCATCCGAGCTGAATAAGGGTAAGCTCATACAAGCTAAAGATCGATAAGCTCATAAGAGCTGAAATCGATAACTCTAATGACATGTCATTTGTATCCTACGAATTCCTAAGGTTCAAACGGGGCTGTTACAAAGGTTATCTTCCCAACCACCTACTTATAGACCGAAATTATCTATATCGACCAAAGGCGAACCCCGACAACCACAATCTCGCCTGAAAGCTGAACCTAGAAAGAATCCAACGCATAACCGTCGATCACCCCAATATATTCTAACTGGCATATGCACTGATGAATTGTATATTGTATCATTTAAGAAAATAAATGTTCTTTTGAATCTTTTGATTATTGTACCATTAAACCCTAATCAAAATAGAAATTTACTTTGATTAGTTTTACATAGCATAGCAATAAGATTTGATTTGAAAAGAAATATAAAATGTTTTTGTTCAAAATTCACATAAAGAAATATCAATTTTAGTTTGGATTAACAATGGCTAACAAATCTCATGAAGACATATACTATAATGTTTAATTTCAATGTGGACATGACGACATTGTATGGCCCGAGTTCTTACACCACTTGCATTACCTTTGTTGGTTTGAGCACTCTCGAATATCCATGTTGTCGTGTATTCTAATCAAGTACAGTTGACCTTTTAGTTTGTGACGCAATTCTCTATCAGGTAACAACTTAAATGGAGCAAGCAATATAGGTGGTCACTTATATTTATCTAAGACTGGTAGAAATACATGTCTCCACACGTTGTACAAGTTTTTTAATTTGTACACTTTGTCAACAAAGCTCATGGGATCCAAATGGAGATTCATACAACCTGCAATTGTATGAGTGCATGAAAAATGAAGTGCGTCAAATATCCTATAGTCGTAAATCCTATGTCTCAGGTGTACCCGGTATACTTCCCCGATATTACCTCGATTCGGCTTGTCAAACTTTATCACTCGAAACCATAGGTCGTCACATGAGTGGCAAACTACGTGCATATAGTTGGCTCTTGTCTTACCATTATTAATTTGTTTCAGTACCGTCAAGCACCATACATGACCTCACTGCAATTGCCAGATATAACTCGCAGCTCGCTTTGGGAACAGTTCCACCAAACGAAAGTATGTCTCTTTCACAACCGAGGTTATTGGCAAATGATGCATTTCGCCAAGTTCTAGGTCATATGGCCATATCGTAGCCCGCCGTCATATACTTGTGTCCACTATTTGAATGGTATGTTAATGAGATATGTTGCCCCTGCCGAGTTAGTTGACCGTAATATTTCTAACATCTGGTGAAAATGGCCATTCATGATCTTGTACCTTGTCAATATAAGTGCATAGCGACGATTACATACCAAAAAATATAAAAATACAAATGAAATATTACAAACCAAATAATATTGGTGGCGGTTAAGTACCTAGGTTGGTCACTTATCATCACTCAGTGGTAGACCATTATTGCTGGTAGTAGTTGGACACAACATGCCTTAGACAGTACCGATGGTGTGTGTCCCAAAGGTTTTCCTGTTGTTTAATTGCAGATATTATTCCAATTCCCCAATCTGAAATGACGCATATATCAAGTTGGGGGCAGACATGCCTCCTCAACCTAGACACAAAGAAATCCCAATCGTCTGTTTTCTCTCCTTGTGTTATTGCAAACGCAATTGGAAGGATCTTCCGATTACCATCTTGTGACACAGCCAACAACAGTCGATGGGTATATCTACCATACATAAGGTATCATCTATTTGTACCAACGACTTGTAGTACTAGAATGTATCCCGATTTTGCTTGAAGGTCCAAAACAAACGCTTGAACACTCGGCACCAACAGAGCAAGTGATCGTTGTAGTATGCGAGACTCGTTTCAAGATTTGTTATGCAACCTGGTACGTACCTCTCTAGCACCTGACACCACTGCCATGCCTCGTTGGACAATACGTCCCACCCACTGTTCATCTTCTCCAAGGCCTTCTGCTTTGCTATCTATGCCTTGCGGTACGAAGGCGTGTAATTGGATTGACTACGAATATTGGCAATTAAAACCAACAAAACAGTTCTCAGATCCGCTTTCACTATTAGTACTATTAGGCCCACGATCATATCTGAATCCAACTTCAGATGATCCCGTGAAACACCTACAACCCCACGAGAACGTTAAATTAATTAGAAATAACCCTAAACCCTAATAACCCAGTGATACTATACTAGAGGCAACACATGCATACGGATCAGTGAACTTTTTTATCGTCTATAACCCCTTCTTCTTCTTAACAAAAGCCATGATTTTCCATGAGCAACTATCATCTTGCATTATACACTTCCCCTCAAACTTTTCAAATTTGGATTTAACCACATAGAAGTTAACCCTGTTCTTGATTTTGTATTGGTTCAATACAGCGAGAAAACCATATTTACTGGAAAACTCGTTGCCCACTTCTAAATCACTCGAATCTAACGATGTACTTTTGTGGCCAAGCCTCTTGTGTTGTAGTTCTGCAAACTCCAATGCATCCTCTGCCGAAAGATTGATATTATACATGTAGGCTGATAGTGAGTACACCGTGAATCGTAAATTTTTTTCTTCTTCATTTTCACCCCTTTCACCGTCATTAAGTTCAGTTGGAATTGGCTTCGGTTCAGAAAATAATGCAACTTCTGAACCTTGACATCGGGCCCCTAGGATGGATCCACATCAGATTCATTGACATCTTCGTTCTTCGACCCATCAACATCTGCCACGTAGAAGTCCCCTCGCAGGTGGACGTTGTACAGAGTACATTATCTCTTCTCGTGTACGTTTCAGAATGTCCAAAATCACATGTTGATTGCCAACCATTAGAAGATGATGTCGTTTCCTAGTAAGTATTCCCAGCGTTGAACATCGACCCACTTAGGTGCATATCCCATCCGCTAATTAAGTGTCGTACATGGGTTGTGTATTCCGTTCTACCACCAAAACCTAATGGTTCGGTGTTTTACCTCCCGCGATTGAAATCTAGGGCTGAGACAGATGAGTGGCTTCCCATTGATGATTCCTGGATATCATAATGGGAACTTTCTAACAAAGTGGTTGTCCTATTGACATTTTCAACCGTCCTCGCCTCTTGAACAGGAAGAGATGTTGAAGTCGCAAGTCCTTCATCTGGTCTTAAAAATTCCACATAGAACTCAAGAAACAGTGATCCACTTTCGAGGTGCGTCTGCACCATCGTCTCCAGGCCCCGAGCACCTTTGATATCAAATGAGTCATATCTCACGAGATTGATCGAAACACAAAATAAATACATAATAGATGAAACTCTCATTGTTATAGATCCGAAGATTTTTTTCGCCTAATTCTTTTACGAAGTTCTGTCAACTCTATGTTCTGGTTAAAATCCAATTGCGCTGTGTTCTCCGATAAAAAAATCACGTCGTTCTCGGTATCATGGACCTCACCGTCGCAATAAATAATATCACTAATTCGTCCAATTGTTTTCAGCCAATTTATTTATCGAGAAAAATTTGAAACACGAAAAATTAACACGAAAAATCAAAACATTATGCAATAAATATAATGCTTCATATAAATATTAACATGAAAAATAAACTTATACCTTCAACCCCAACATCTATTCTTCTGAACTTCTTTAATTTCTATTGCTCCAACTTATGCCACCAAATGCTAAAATATAGGTCATTTATAGCCTAAGGGATAGCATTCCACTCCTTTCTGTAAAATACCTCGGATAGTAGGGGTTGATATTTGTAGAGGAAAAATGCTCCAAGCAGGACGCACTATTAGAAGCAGTATTGAAAAGGGCGTCCAGCTAGAAGCGTTTTCAGTACTTTTGCTGACAGTGCATCTTGCTTGGAGTGTTTTTCCTCTACAAACCTCAACCCCCACTATTCGGGGTATTTTTCACAAACATTATCTCAAGAATTTCAGGATATTTTTTCAGAACCATCTCTTCAAATTTATTTTCTCAGAAGCAATAGTACTGAAAAGGGCGTCTAGTTGAAAGCGTTTTCAGTACTTTTATTGATTGTGCATCCTACTTAGAGCATTTTTTTCTCTACAAAACTCAACCCATATCGTCAAAATTACTTTTTCAGAGCCCATCCCCACAAAATTATTTTTTCAGAACCCATCTTGTACAAATTATTTTTTAGAACCCCTAAAAATTAAATAAAACCCTAAACACTTAAAAACTAAAAAAACCTTAAACCCTAATTGGTACTGAGAAAACACGAGTAAAAGCGCGCTGATGTGGGCGCGTTTTACTGGTCATCAGGGAAAAAAGCGTTGAGCTAGATACGCTTTTCTGCATTTCTCTTGAAAATGACGCCAACTCAACGCATTTTAGGGAAATCGATCCTTTCCAGTAATTTTTTAACAAAACAGCCCATTTCTGTAATTTATTTGGCCTTTTCTGATCATTTAATCAACTAAAGTATACATTTTCTTAATAAAATTGTTTACAATTTTTTATCACCTTATCAATAATTTTCAAAAAAAAATTATATAAATAACCTAAAAAATTATATAAATAAATTATATAACAATAACAATAATAATAATTTACGGAAACTCCAACTCACTTTTTTTTTTGTCTTTCTCTATATCATTAAAAGGAAATCTGTTCCATTGAAAATCTCATAACAGATTAAGCAGATCGGAAGAACTAGGTGACGGGTGATTATGGCGACGTCGTCGTTTAACAAGATCGAGAGGGCCCACCAGATGTATCGAGAAGGGAGGTATGAAGAAGCCCTTGCTTACTACACGGAGGCGTTGGCGGTTGCTAGGACCAAGCCTCAAAAGATCGCTTTGCACAGTAATAGAGCTGCTTGTTACTTGAAATTACATCATTTCAAAAAGGTTTTCCCTATTTTTGTCAATTGCCTATGATTTCGCTTCTTGGGTTTTTTTATTCAGTAGTTTTTTTGAAATAATCTTGGTTCTGATTGAAGTATTCGGACCTCGGGATCACCGAGAATTTCTTTTTTCATGGGCAGAAGTTGGTTTTGTGAGAGTTTTTCCAATCTTATTTTGATGGATGAATATGAAAACAACAAATCAATTTTAATTCTTGTTTCATGTTTCATTTGGGATATTATGTATTATAATTTCAATGCTTTTGGATATATGTATGTATATATATGGGTTTGTATTTGATTTTGTATAAATTTATAAACTAAAATCATTGTCATGATGTCGTAGTATTAATTGATACACATTGCAATTATATATGCTTCGTCATTGTATAAATTCATTGCCACATGTTTATTCTTTTTACCTATTTATTTTTGTACTATATCTTAAGGTCATATGTTGTCCTTTCAACATTGCATTTCTCATGTGGGATTGAGGCAGCCTTTCAACCTTCTTCCTTTAGAGGGTTTGCATAACTTAAGATGATGTGGTAAAACTAGTTATGAACAAATTATGTTTGCTTCTATGTTTTTTCCTTTTATATGTGTGGCATCATAGACCGTTTTACTTCAATGCGTGGAAAATGTTGTCTGCAAACTGATGTTAGTAATTCAACCTTAGGCAGCAGAAGAATGTACCTCTGTTCTTGAGCTTGACCACAAACATACTGGAGCTTTGATGTTGCGAGCGCAAACACTAGTCACGTTAAAGGAGTACAATTCAGCTCTCTTTGATGTCAACCAGCTCATAGAGTTGAATCCCTCTTCGGAAGTTTATTATAACCTTCAAGCTCGCTTGAGGACGCAAGTGGTACATCCTCTCATCACTGTTTGGTTGTAAATCTTTCTCAACTATTTTGTGTGGCGTCTTGTTTGTTATTGCAGTACTTTTTCGTATCATTTCACATAGACTCTGCCATTATTTGCTCTTGGCGAATATAAAATCAATTGTTTGTTCATCATCATTTCAAACGCTATTGCTTCATTTGGTTCCGATAGGTCTGTTTTAAGTTGACATGTATTTGATCTTTAGATTTTGTTTTCTTTGTTTAAGGGAAGGCTCTTGCTCCAATACCCGAGTCTGAAGCAGAGTTGGAAGAAGAGGAAGAACATGGGGAACCCTATGCAGTGGAGGAAGGAGAGGAACAAGATGATGCAAAGGAAGATATTGTACGGCCAGCTGTTCGGGAAGATCAGAATGCTGAGCCTAATGAGGATCTGGTAAAAGAAACAATGATTTTCCCCAATGCTAAAGGATCTGCTGAGCAGGAAGTAGTTGCTACACCTGAAGGACCAAATGAAAAATATTCCAAAGGACACGACAAGATACCTAAACCCAAGGGACACTCAGAACAGAAGAGTGTGGCTCAAAGAACTGTAGTTGCTGCTCCTATAGAACAGGGCATCAAAGATTCCAAAGGATGGCAAGCAATCCCCAAACCAAAGGGACACTCGGCTTTGGACTATGCACGGTGGGATAAAGTTGAAGATGACTCTAGTGATGATGATGATGACGACAGTGAAGAGGAGTCTCAGCCTCAATACCGGTTCCGGGTAAGAACTGTTGGCGTTCAACCGGTGAAGTGAAACGGGATGAGGTAAATAGATTGATATGAATGAATCTTCCAATTCCTGAACATTTTCGTAAAGTGGTTGTGATTGATCTATGATGTACATCTAAAGCTAGGGAACCATATTTTACAGTTGTCTCCCTGCTTTGAATTCCTCCATTGAAAAATTTCAGGTTGCGTTGGATATGTAGGAAATGGCTGCACATATTTATATCATAGTTGTCGTCGTCTTCGTCTTTTTTCTCCTTTCCTGGAAAGTTAATACAAAATCTGTATCTTATTTGTTTGTATAGTTGGTACTGAATATCTAAAATTCTTTGTTATATGATATGTATTTGATTACTATCTGTCACTAACCATTGAATCTATTGGCATCGCATTTAATAAACAATTCCTTTTCATTTTCATATATACGCCACGCTTATTTATATCATTCATATTTTGCAGTATATCTTATTTAACATTTGCCGTACTAATTTTGATTTGATTGTAGAATACGACAATTTCCATAAAAGCCGATATAATGATTTTATATATTTATTCATTTTCATAGTTTATTGCAATGGAGCTAAGTTTTATTTTTTAAAAATTATAAATAAATTAAATAATCAATTCAAGTTAATTAATTAATTAATTTCGTACCACCCAAACCTATGCTAGACATTACGGTCGAATCTGGAAGTGTTACGAAGAAACATTATAAATCCAACTTCCTTTTTATTTGAAATTATAGTAAACGGTTGTTACTTAGTAAGCCTGATTTGTTTGGAAAACGTGTAGATATACTTATTTAAATTAAAATAGTTGTTTGTTTACATCTTTCAATTAAAATTGAATATTTTGCAGCGGAGTTTCTTAAAACATTATATTTTGGTAAATTAATTTTTCTTCCTTGAAAACCGTTATTTTCAGACAAATTGTCGTTTTCATAAAAATTGTTTAATCGATCGTTATGCTAAACAAAAAACCGAAATAAAAGTTCGAAACCAAAAACAGTCCCAAAAGTCCGGAGAGTCCAAATTATACAAAACTCTCAAAACCGAAATTTAAGTAAGCCAAATTAAAGTAAAAATAGTTTTACGGTAACGTGGACACAACCGAACTCCTGTCGCACCAACCCGCCTAAGTCGGAGGGTTACTTGAAATTTTCAAACAGATAGAGAGTGAGTTTTGATAATTCAGTGTGTAACGCATACATAAACATAAATTCAGATTCAATCTCATGGCAGAACATATATAAACGTAAATCTTTTGCACAATCAGAATTATAACAGAATCACACAGATACAGATATGAAAAATCCTACCACCATCTTCTACACACCAACTCCGACCATCCCAACACACCACATGGGGCATAAAACACCCACCCAGCCCTACACACTTCATAGTGTTCATACGATACTTTTCAGAATAGTCCCAGCTTTGCTACCAGTATATTGGCGAAATATCGCCTTACATAGAATACTTCCTCCTCATAATACATAACCCGCCCTATAGCCAGATACAGATAGAACATTAGATAAAATAAAATAATAGATACCAGAACGTATATCACATGCATGCTCGTATAACAAATACTAAACATGTTCATACATAACAGAACAGATCATACATACCATGCTACACAATACTCATGTAGATATTATTTATGTCAATTTCAATCTAACAGAGTGATAGATTTCATACTTTAAGGCTTATGCCTCACATACCGACCCTACGGAAGGTCCCAAGTTGATTGGGACGATATGTACGACCCTAGGGAAAAATTCTAAAATTTAGGCCCACATGCCCAAAATGGCCTAGTCCGTGAGTCACATACGGCCTCGCACACGGCCTACGACACAACTGTGTGGCGTCGACAGACCCCAATTTCAGCTTTCGCCGATTGTTGATTTTCGAGTTTCTCGTTACACACTTGGTATTTTTCTGATGCTGATGCAACACAAATAATCCCAGAACCTAAATTGATAATTAACGTAACCAATTTAAATGACAATTCGCAGAAATGTAACTAATAACAACCCCCAATCAAACTAAAATAACCCTTCATAACACAACCACACACTTACTGATGAACGAGCCGCCAGTATGCAAATTCTAAAGTGTTGGAGGATCGCCCACTGCCTCTTGCTCTACTCCTAAAATGAATCAAAATTTATACAAGGTCACTAATTTGATTAAACACAATCCAACGACCAACACCTCTAGAAAATCGTATGGTATACTAAACTTAAATACTTACCCTTGAATTGCAAACAAAGAATCAACCTACGGCTTTAAAAATTAACAACAACCCACGCTAAAAGAAATTTCCCAAACAAAAATTGAAGGAATGGACAAGAAGATGAAAGCAAGAAAACTCAATTTTGAAATTGGGGTCTGCGACGTAACTAGGGAAAATGGATTTAATTAATCTTTTTCTTTTTTAAACAAGATGGATGAACACAAAGTAATTTAGATACTTAATTTATTTGTTTATTTCAAAACAAACTCAAGAGACACAATATTTAAAATAACCACTTGAATTATTATTAATATATATATTTTTAGCAAATTCATTTAAAACTCTTTAAAATTATTTTGACAACAAAACATAATTTATTTAAAATCAGATAGGAATTGAACTGAGAATCAAACCCAAGACCTTAGACACAAAATTAAGATACTTAACCACTAATACAGATATTTAATTATAATGAAATTTATAATACAGACTTTAATAAAGCAGAACGTTTATTCTTTTAAAGCTCAAACATAAAAACCAAATTATTTGAGCTAATATAATTATGGTAATGTTTGGAAAATTATTTAATAATTGTATTTGGGTAATATAAAAAAATTAGATGTAAGTGTAATTGTTTGTAATTACAAATGTGTGGCATGTTTGCTTAATCATTGTAATTCATGGATCTTAATGAATTGAGTGTAATAAGAAAAGCTCTTACACTCTCCCAATTATTAGGGGTTGAGAATTGAGGGTAATTATACGATTCATTACGATTAAATACACTTAAATATAAGTATCTTGTGACTTTTCAAACACTTATACATTACTTAAGTTTTGACAAGGGTAAATTACAGTAGAGATCACCCAACTATGGTTTCTTTTTTGTTTGGTCATCCAACTATGAAAAGTTACAAAATAGTTGCCCAACTCTTTTTTGGTTGCTCAACTATAAAAAGTTACAAAATGGTTATCCAACTATTCAATTTTGTCTTTTTTGATAACCAGAAGGCTAACATAACAATAAAAACACCCAAAAATCCAAGATAATTGCGTGACCAAAAAAGACAACATTAAATAATTGAGTGACCATTTTATAACTTTTTATAGTTAGATGACTAAAAGAAATTTACTAATAATTGAGTGACTATTTTAATAAATTTCTCATATTATAAAGACAATATTATAAATTTCTATATTATTCTTGCATGAACACTTATGTTATAAAGCCTATTCCACACTTTATAAAATCATTTTAATAAAGTGTATAATATAAATTTTATGTTATTTTTCTAATTGGCGTGAAATAATACTGATATAAAGATTATAAAAAGGATTTTGAAGTTAGTTTAGCATTGGACACTTCGTATAACCCAACTGCAAATTATGCTTATAAAAGTTAATATAATTGAGAGATACAAAGTTAGTTTGTGATTTTTTTCTTATATAATACTTATATATATTAAAGCAGGGCGTATCGTAAGATTTTTCTAAAATAAAATTTTTTTCATTTAAGTTGTTTATATTTTATAAAATTTTAAATTTTAATGATAAAATTATATTTTAGCCCTTCTAAAATGATAAAAAATTAATTTAATATTTTAAAATTATAAAATATAGACTATTAAAATGACGAAATTATATTTTTACTATCATAAAACATATAATTTAATTCCAAAAAAAGCTTTACCCTGCCCTGAAATCTTATTTCTAAATCCATATAAACAATCTTATTTCTAAATCCATATACTTACTTTTGTAGTTGTTTGACCATGTCTTTATGTATCTCTAAGAAGGTGACCTGAAATTTACAAAACTAAAAACATATTTTTCATCAATTCAAATAGCTAGTGAGTTATTTACTTGTCACAATTTAGATCCTTTTAACCTTGTTTCAATATATTTTCCCTACCTTTTTAACAGCTAGATGAAATGGTTGATATTGGGTACCTATGACCAATCAGTCCTAACAAGGGTATTATTAAGATCCCTTATTTACTTTTTTTTTCTTTTTCTTGTATGACTTTATATTGTTCAAACTCTTCCTTTCACTTAAAATATTCATGTACAAAACTTATGTCTAACACATGAATATGGGATATTACTTCCAAAGGCCTTCCGGGTACATGGAAAAACTTATGATACAAGTATGGGCCCAAATTTCAAGCCAATAACATATTGGGTTTAACCTTTCATAAGTCCATTTGACAAGCTTAAAAAATCACAAAACTTGAAGTCCAATTTTGGATATAATACATGCGTGGACGAGGTAAATCATCGAAGTTACTAATTTTCAAGCTCTAAAGATCAATAGACTTGCAAATAGTTTTTAGATGGGATCCATGAATTTATGAGTTGAGATGTTTTTATACCATTCAAAGAGTTATCTCTTAGTTTTGAAACGCACTTTGAATCACCCAATTTCGAGCTCGAGAGTTCAAGTTATGACTGTTTTAGTGAAAACTACACAAGCAAAATTTATTGACTAGATTATTAAGAAAAATTATGAGTTTTAGGCTTTAATTCAAGTTTAAATTATATTGGGTTCGATTGTAAGACTTACTTTCGGTTATATATGACTCAAATATCATATTTTTTAGGTTTTATATTATTATTATTTATTTATTTTGAATTATAGGTTATTTTTAAGTACTTTAAGTTGTTTAGGACTTTTATGTTTCTTAGTTAACAAGAAAATTTAGTTCCACTAGAATTACTCCTTGTTTAGATTAATTAGAGTTTCATTCTACTTAAGATTTTTATTTTGATGTAATTAGCTACCCTATATAAAGACTAGAGGTGATCATGGGCCGGGCCGACCCGAAATATGGGCATAAAAATTTGTCCAAGCTCAGCACGAAAGAAAATTTCTAAGCCCGAGTCCGGCCCAACCCATATTAAATTTTACAACACCAAAATAACATATTTTAAAAAGAAAATAGCATATTAAATTTTAAAAATAAAATTATATATTTAATATATAATTCGGGTCTGGCCGAGCCCGGGCCAAAAAAGTTTTACCTGAGGCCAGGCCCGTTTTCTAAACGGGCTTGATTTTTTTGCCCAAACCCATATTTCGGGCCTATATTTTTACCCGAACCCTCTCATTTTCCGGGCGGGCCGTCAAGCAGGGCCGAGTAGCCCAATCCATGATCACCTCTAATAAAGACATCTTCATTATTCACTAAACACACAATCATTGGATAAAGTTTATCAACTCTTTGAGTTTTTTGCAAGATAGCTTTCTTGTGATTTTTAGAAGTTTTTTCTTCTTGGTTTTTCTTAGTGAAGCTGTGAGAATCTCCTCACCTTCCAATTTACTAGGTGATTGGCCTAAGGGGTTGGTTAGAACCAAATGTAAAGCTTATTGGAGATCATCTCTTCAAAGGGTTTCAAAGGGCATTGTCTTTCATATTCTTCCATTCACTCTTTCTCCATCTTCTCTATATCTTTTTAAATCATTGTAACATCCCAAAAAATTTCAACTAGACACGTGGCCTTATTTCGGTAATGGATATAAAGAATCGGTGAGCAAATTTGAAAAATAAGTTAGATAAAGGAATCTTATGAAATAAAATATGATAATTGAGTTAAGATTTAATGAAAATAAATTCAAAAGAGGAAAAGTGATAAAAGGACTAAATAAAAATGCTTGAAATGTTCAAGGATTAAAATGCAAACTTAGTTTGTAATGACCTAATTTCCAGTGCTGTCAAAAAATGCAATTTCGAAACCTCATTTTCATAAACTGAGTCCATAAATGTTAAATAGGTATATTTACAAAGTTAGTGTATAGATATATTGAAATTTGGTTAAGCAATTCAGTCGAATATATGGTTAATTATGGTCTAGGGACTAAATTGTAAAATTTTAATTGCTATAGATTTAATTAGAAAAAATGGCTTGGAGACTTAGACAACAATCATCCAAAGGACCAAAATGATAAATAAACCAAATTAAAATAGATGATAGTGGGATTTGATGGTTGATGACATTATATTTAGTTAATTGGTGATTAAAGCATAATTAAGTATGATTAAATTAATTAAACATGTTTAATTATAAATTAAACCAACTATATAAACTAAAAGAAATTGGAAAAAGATGACTAAGTTATCATTTTCTTCTCAAAGCCATCGCACACCATGTTAGAAGAGAAAAAAACTTTAAAACCTAGCTTGATTGTTTACTAACTTTTCAAGTAAGTTTTATCCATTTTCTTTTGATTTTTATAGACTTTTTTTATCATGAACACTTAATTTAGCTAACCTATGTACGATTTGTTCAACTGGTGATATTTTGATAAGTTTCTGATTGAGATTTGATTGAATTAGGCTTGAAATTGATAGGAATTAAGCTTAGATTATGAAAAGGACTAAATTGTAAAATTTAATTATTAGCTTTGTTATATCAAAGATCAAATTGAATAAAATGCAAACATGTTATGAAATTATGGTAGGAATAAAAAGTATATGGTCTCTAATTTATTCTTTCAAGAGGAAAATAATTCTCTCAAATAGAAACTAGTAGAAATTGTAATTCCTAGAAAGTGAAATTTATTCTTAGGAAATAAAATCCCACTAATTTCTAGAAAAATTAAAATATATGAAACTTGTGTGTTAATAGCTCTACTAGTTCCATTATTTATAGGAAGAGATAGAGAATTCTGGTTGAAAAAGAATAGCACAAATAATATTTATTTAATAGAAAACACTCCTCTAGTCTAACTAGGAATAGAGGGGTGGCACACTCTAGGTAATAACACTAGAACTACTTCCCCTCACATGCAATCTGAGGGGTTTTGGATCTCTCCTATATCGGGTGCAATTATATGTACTTTCTGAACTTTTGACCCAACACTTTATAATTTAACACAACTAGATATTTGTTTTCTATTTCCAAAAATAAATATTATTTTATTTAATTAATTTAATTAATCAATTAACTAAATTAATTTCTCAATTAAATAATTTTTCAACCAAATTCTAATTCTGTCAAAGTCATGACAACTTTCTTTGTAAAATAATCTATGAGGAAATATATTTAAATTTCACATTCAAATGATTCATAATGACTAATAAATTTAATTTCATTTTCAAACTTCAATTATTTAATTATAATTAATTAAATAATAATTCAAAAATTTTAAATTAATTCTTAAGTCATTTCTATACTTAATTAGTGAGAAAACACATTAATTTGTGAATGCAACATATTTCTCTAACTTCATCATTTCCATTCATTTATGTTGTTTTGGTTCTACATGCAATTCATTTATGGTTTCAACGAGCTAGTGGAGAGACCAATTGGACATATATAATTAGTGCTCAAATAATTTATAATTAAGTTTTAACTTTTTGCCTATTAATTATAAACTTATTTAGTCACGAAGTCATTTGATCTGTCGTATTCACATATGTCAAATTAGGCTATTTAAACACTTAAAGAGCTTATTCTCGAGTATTTTATAGTGTCTTTTGTTATTTTTCAGCACTTTTTGGATTTCATGTTTAATTTTAGTTTTAACCGCATCTTAATGTTTTCTTGATTAAATGACAAACATATGTCATTAAAGACTTAATATTTGAGTTGAACTTGTTTCAAGTACTTGGTTAATGCAAAAATGAAAATAAATGTTTAATCTGGAGCCAAGGTTGGGACATTGAGGAGTCAATGTCACGACACCAATCCTTTACCATCAACTAGGGAGTTGGACTTCATCAAATGAACAATTTCTAAGGTCGCAACATCAAGGAGTTGGTAAAAGTTAGACTTTTGAAGTTGGATTTTGTTTAGATTTGAGTTGGATTTATCTTTTAGAGTTACATTAGATTTTTAAGTTAAAGAATAAATTTTAATTTAAATTTTATTAGATTTAGATCTCGTGGATTTGAACTTGAATTTAGACTTCAAGATTATTTTGGAGTTCAGATAAGGATTGTAGAATTAGAAACCTTAATTATAAGGATGCTCTAACCTTAATTTTGCAAAACCATCTCTAGACAGGTATTTGTAAGGATGCTCTAACCTTTCACACGTGTAACCGTACTCCCAAACCTAGATTTTGGTGTGAGATAAAGTATTAGTTTTTAGATTTGTTTTAGTACTAATCCTAAAAGTTGAGGCAATAGATAACTTAACGACCTAGTTCAAAATTGATTAATGACAACTTTACTCATTTAGATTTATATGTGTTGCTTGTTAAGTCAAATTATTTTTGTGAAATTATTTTTTAAGAAGTTAAACTTAATAGGGATGAAGTTGAAGTTAATGTTAATAATAACATTACGGAACCTTTTACTTAGTCAGAGGACAAGTTGTGGATATAAATGTTTAGCCATGATATGCTTAGTTTCTTTCATTATATTCCAGGGAAATTGTAGTTGTCAATAGTGAATCCTACCATTTGACCTAAATTCTAATTTCTGTATTCTTAGTTTTTGCCATCCATAAAATGTCCATTTCAAAATTTAGCTAATAACTTTCAAGGTACATGATTGGATATATGAAGTGATCTTATTGGGACTAGGAAGAAAAGTATTAAAGTTGCCCATGAGTGGATCCTCAATAAGTTCGGTATTATTTTTAATCGGAGTTTTGTTTTCTAACTTTGTGGAAAATACTGATGGACTCATACAACATCTTGTAGTACTTAAACAAGAAAATCAAAAGTTTAAGCTAGGCTAAACGAACTAACCCTCAACAAAAAAAAAAAAAGAAAAAAAAAAAAAGAAGAGATTTTCTTTCTTTCAAACTCACTGTTTAAGTCTTTGGAAATCATTTCTCAAATCTTGATAGATTCTTACAAATGTTTGTATGTCTGGTTGTGAACTTGCATATATTCATGTGTACATATATGTGTATATATCTGAAGACTATGACAGGCATCTGGTTTCCTGCATTTTTGTGTACTACCACTCAAAAGCCAAGGGGCAGATTCTTTTTGTGTGCCCTCTTGTTTATTGCTAACTTTGTTTTCTCTATCTACATTTTCGATAAAAATTCAGAAATGATGTAACATTTTTCATTTCGATACATATGAGAAAATCTAAAGAAAATAATGAATTTGATGAGTTGTGGCAATCACTAGCTAAATCTTAATTTAGGATTTTTAACGTTTTCGAAAATCTTATTTTGCTGGATTTCCCTACTTTTTTTTTTAAGCAAATTCTTTTATTAAAACTAATATTTTAGGTGAGTATTTGATACACTGATAATAAACTTTTTATTTATTTATTTTACAAACACTCTTAAAAATTGAGATGTGTATTTTTAAAATATTTATTTTTAATGGAAATTATTTGGTATACCGCCAGCGGAGTTTTTAGATTCCACACATAAACAGGGTCAGGGGTTGAAAAGTATCTTTTAAGGTATATTAAAATATAAAAAAAAAGGCACATTTCAATTTTTTAATATTGATTGTGGAATAAAAATAGTACACTATCAATGTACCAAATACTCACTCTTTCTTAATATTTTACTAAATCTCTATATGATACTTTTTAACCCCTAACATTGCTTGTGGAGTCTAAAATTTCACTAATAGTGTACAAATATTTTCCATATTTTGTTATGCTAACTATTATTAAAAATTTAAAGTTGTAATCCATCTTAAATTAATGAAAGGATAAAACATTGATTTAATTTGCATTGTTATACATAAGTTTTGATTTTGTTTAATTGTATACATTAAATTTTAATTTGATTCACTTTTCACAAACCACTACTACAATTATTGATATAGCATTATTTTGCAAGCAAAAATAATCATATATAATTATCCATTAAATATGTAGAATTGAATTAAAATAAGAGTTTGATGTATCATAATACATATTGGATCAAAATTTTATGTTTAATATTGAGATTTATCTCATTAATTAAAAGCAGTGGGATTTAGCTTTACAAAATTGAGAATGCTTGTATATAATACTGTACTATTTGAACGTGTTTGAGTTTAAATTATTAAGCAAATTTGTTTGGATTAAAATAAATAAATATTCTGTCGTATTCTATGTTATTATTGCATGAAAAGAGATGAAAAGCAAAGCATGACAAATCTTTGAACAAGAATCTTGATCTAGGTTGGCTAAGACAAACAAAAGAAGTGTACTGTGGAATAGAATAGAGAATAACCTTTCTAAAGTAGTTTATGAAAATTTAAAAATAAAAAATAAAGGGAAGAAAAAAATGGTAACAAAATCAGCTAAGATTCAATCCCAGCAACATGCAACAACATGATTGTGTTGGACCATGTTCCCCTTCAAATTCAACTAACGTTTTTATGTTTCTGTAAATATAAAGGGAATTATATTGAATGGTCGGGCCGCTCTTCTTTTTTGAAAAACTTGCCCCCAATCCAGGTTTTGCTTGGCTAGAACTTCAAGTTCATGTTGGTTTGACTCTGAAATACTATTGATGTGATTGGTTACCAGCGTATCCAGTAATGTCTTAAATAATCAATGTAATCATTATATAATTAATAGAAGCAATATTTAATAAGATAAAATATTTTTTTGGTAAAATGTTAACAGAAAATAAGTTTTGTAATTTTATTAAAATAAATTTTTGAACCACTAGTTTGGACCTATCCAAGAGTCGAGTAGCTCAAGTTGGGTAAATTAGCTTGCCTGGCCCAATAGGTCCGACCCAACTTGAGCTGGGCTTAGACAAGGTTTTTTGTACTTCCAGCCGGCCCAGCTTAGCCCGAATTCAATTTAAATAATAAAATATATTTTTAATAGTTTATTAATTTTTGAATAGTAAAATGGGCATTTTAAGTGGGTCGATTCAAAAATAGGCTTGGGCTTGAAAAATATTTTGGAATCAGACCTTGGCCCAACCCGACCCATGTACACCTCCTAGTCAGAACATGCAACTGACAAAACGAGGTGTTACCGGAAGGATTGAGCTCGAAGCACAACATCAAGAGAACAAGGTTTCATTTCTAAGTTTAATAGATGGTAGATAGCAAATAGGTCATGTGTAGCGCCCCAGTTCTAGCGGGTACATGATTTGTCAAATAGTCCTAAGGTATTATGTTTGGTGGAGTGGTATTCACCCAGGTACATTTTGGTGGCGGATACAATTATGCATTTCAGTTAATGAAAATGCTATGTCAAATGACTATGTCAATTTGAATAAGGTAGTGACCAAGTGGAAGGGTATTGAAAGTGTGAGTTCACGCTAGAAGAATAGTGCGCCTTTAATCGTGGTACTATGCAAGTTATGTTACAAGGTAAGTTGGTTAAGAACCAACTAAATGTGAACTGGAATACAGAAAAGATAAAAGGGCACTCAAGTAGGTTTCTCAAAAGTTGTGGACTTTTAGATAAGGCAATACAGTAAAATGTGACACTTGTCAAGTTCCAGTAGGGACTTATATTATATTAATGGATATTCAAGATTTGGATAAGGGAGTTATCTTCTTCCTTTTTATAGAATATTGTTATATAAGGCTTAAGAAGCAAAAATGTATTTTTTTTGAGTTGAAGATGAAAATCGTGGATTATATGGATGATTCTCCATATCAAGGTAAGTTTTATGGCTTCATGTGTGTTATGTAAGATTAGGCTTTTAAGAATATATGAATCGTAAGTTGAAGAAGTAAGGCTTTTTATGTGGGTTATTTGGGTCAGAGATGACGACAAGGTTATTTGAAATGAGTTTTAATGGTGATTTTCTATTTTATAAGGAAGTGGTTACTGCAATCCCTGATTGGATGCTGGATTTAAGGTTCAAGCTGCTACTCGTGATTGTCAGGTGAGTCCCTAAGCTAACTCCTGTGTATGTATACTTGTTTATTCAAAATATCTCTGTGAACAATCGTATGAACTATGAACAGAGATTAGAAAAGGATGGTACGATGAGTATGCTAATATATGAATGTGGATAGGATTTACATGTATAGTTTGTATGAATCTGTCAAGTATATAGTATGTGATAAGAAATCTAGAGTTAAAAATATGATTGTAAGAACATGTCTGAGTTGTATGTTAAGTTTGGTGATAATGCATGAATGATTTGTTACGTGAGTTTGTGTCTGTTCACCGCGGTGGAGTCTAAAAGGGGGTCCGTTAGGACTTTAAACACAGTTGCTTAAAGGAAAAGTCCATGGCTATGACACCATATTGTGTAAGACCATGATTGGGCCATGGCATCATATGGAAAAGAACTAAAAGAAGGTGATTACCTAAAGGGGGTTCTCTACGTGACCCAAGACGATGAGGGGGGAACATCACGAGATGTGAGTCTAGGTGAATCCCTATCGTGAACACGCTAGAAAAAATGGGAAGCCTTTGTGGCAATCTATGAAAAAGGAAGCATTTTTGAAAAACTCCATAAGTAACGCCTTCGTGGCATACTCTTAAGGAACGCCTTTGTGGCATGTTCTGAGTGGAAAGCCTATGGCTTATTCTGAATAGAAAGCCTTTGTGGAGTATTCTAATAGATTCCATTGTGGCGTGTCCTGTACAAAGCTATATAGAGTGCTTAGTATAATTCTGTAAAGGTTTTTGTAAGATCAATATGGTATCAGGTATCTATCAAGTGTATGGAAAGCATTATACAAGGTTAAAATATGATTAAAGTTAATAAACTGATGAATCTTTCTGTAATGGGTCAATATCTGCGTGGCTTTAAGTCAAGATCAGAAAGATTAAAATGGGCTAGAGTATATGATGAATATGAAGAAAGAACTAAATAAATTTAAAGAACAAACCTGAGTAAAGGCTATGTCTGATCATTCGATGAAGGGCATCTATTAGTGAACAACCAAAGCATTTTGTCCAGAAATCAAGTCTTCACGACCCTAAAATAGCTTTGAGGCAATTCGGGACTAATTTGAAACAAATCAGAAGTTTTAAGAAAAAGATGCAAAAATAGAAAAATAGGGGTCACACAGCCGTGTGTCCAGCCCGTGTGACGTCACCCCAGGTTGTGTAACTTTTGAACAAGGGACACATGGCCATGTCCTAGTCCGTGTCCTCACCCGTGTAACTCACTGGGATGCCCCACACGTCCATGTGTCAGGCCGTGTAACTCTTTGCGTTGCCACACACGCCCGTGTGCCAGGCTGTGTGCTAGGCCGTGTAACTCACTGACTTGAAACACCAAGAAACTCCCAGATGACATACAGCCGTGTGACAGCCCGTGTAAACCAAAAATTTACCTAAACTCAAGTCATTTCAAAACCAATTCCTACCTAACCATTCATACCATTTGGGCACACTTTCAAGGCATTCAAATATCAACCAAAAATATATAAACATTCTATTTCAAACAACCTACTTTACCTAACCAATATGCGATTCAAAGGCACCACAATTGTATCAAATCTTTAACTAACAAAACATGCCAATATTGCCTCATTTCATGGATGATAACCTAGTTCAATTATGTGCCAAATATGCAAAAAATGACCATTTCAAAACTATCATCAACATACCAAGAGTATCTTATTTACTAGCATTTTAAAGTACCAAAATGACATAACTTAGTGAGGTGTTAAGGTTCACCAAACCAAATACAAACTTCAAAACATATATATATACCAAAACACCATTAACATATTCACAAGATACCACTACAAAACATCCTATACAAACTATCTATATTCAAAAGATTTTAAATCAACTAATACCTCATAGGTACATGCCAAAAACACAAAAGAGGACATCACTGACGTTGAGTACTGGATTCTTGTAGGATGCTGAGTCCGAGTCCACAATTTACCTAACCTATAAACATGGAAACCAATCCACATTAAGTAAACTTCACTTATTTGAATAACCACAAGTATATCTAAAGCATTTGAATTTATTTCACAACTTTAATAATCTACCTCAATAATATATCATATCTTCCAATGAATAAATATATATACATAAGTAATATAATCTTCTTTAGTAATACCTATAACCATCCTTATTCGATGATTCATATAACCTTGTGGTAAAGTCCAGTTGATACACGACACCCGATGCCTAGCGGATAAACCGTGAAAGAGTTTGCGCCTAGCGCTAATTGGATGAACCGACAATTGTGTGCCCAACACTAGTTAGATAAACTGACAGAAGTTGAGCCCAACACTAGTCGGATAACCCAACAAATAAATAGCGAGCCCAACTCTAGTTGGATATACCAACGATATTTGCGCCCAGCGCTAGTTGGATAAAATGACGAATTAATAGTGAGCCTAGCTCTAGTTGGATTAACCAACGAATTATCATTATTTAATTCCACAATTTCCTCATTCATTAAATAACATCATCATTCAAATATAAATAGAAGATTGTATATCAAGTATTTAAATAACATTAAATAAATAAATAAATAATTAAAAAGATTAAATTCGAGTTTACGAACTTACCAGATTACGGAAGCTACTAAAATCGAAGAGAATCACTCTATAACCTTCTCCTTTCCACGATTAGTAATTGATCCACTCGATTTTTGATCTAAAAACAATAATTTAATTTAATAATCCAACCACTAAGAATATTTATACTCAAACATTTAACCCTTTAAACAAATTTCACTTCTTTGCATTCAATATATATACTATTAATCCTTAATCCAAACCCCCTCCCCCCCAAATTTTAATTTTCCCGAATCAATTCCCATCAAACCAATTTATATTATTTTCCAGCATTCCCTTAACCACTATAAATCACAATTTAAAATATGTTACTTTGAATTTACAACATTTAAGTCCCTAGAAATTAATATCAACAAAAATCACTACCCAATTTGACCAAGTTAGCCTACAAGATTTATACTTTAATCATCACCTCAAGAATATTCAACATTCTACAAAATAGCACCAAACCTTTGAATTTCTCATCCACAGTAACTTCCACGATTATCATTAATTCTCAAAATTTCAACATCAACAATTTAACTCATAACATTAAGACTTCAAAAACATAAATTCCATGCAAAAATAACCAAATTTCACTAACCAAATTAAACATGCAACAAAGCTTTTGGCCGTGCAACTTCTTCCCCCTTTCCTTTTTGTTTCGAAAAGAAGAAAAAAAAAGATATTCTGCTTGGCTTTCTTCTCCCCACTAACTATATTTCTCATCTATTATTATTAATAATATATATTCTTTTATATTAAATTTTAACTTAATTATTATACTAACATAACACATATATAATACTAATAATATTGATTAAAACCGTCCACCATCACATGCTTATATAAACAATGGCTTATTTATTTAATAAGTCCCTTGATATTGATCCACCTTATAATTTAATATAAATTCCTACCTTTATCACTTATTTGATTTAGTCTCCTTACTTTAATTAAACACTTAATACTTAAAATTATCTAACTATCATTCAATTCCCTTCTAAGGCACTTCTAAAAATATTTAATGAAATTATTTACAAACCCGATTCACATAAACGAGGTCCTGAAAGTATGTTTCCCAACACCCCTGACTTTCAGGTCGCTACAATTAGGAATTTTAAAATTTTTTAAAATTTTATAAATCAAATTTACTAGATCTTGAAAATGAGATTGTTGTCTCTTGGAAGGATATCACCTCGATAATTATTTTATAATTCAATCAATTGAATTTATAATTGGTAGTTCTTTTAGGTGATAAAATTGGATAAGTTTTTTTCCAATTATATCACTTAAAATACCTACCAATTATAAATTCCAATTGATTGAATTATAAAATAATTATTGTCGGTGATATCCTTCCAAGAGACAATGATATCATATTCAAGCTCTAATAAATGTGATTTATAAAATTTTAGAAATATTAAAATTTCTAATATTTCTAAAAAATTACTAATTTTTTTTATTTTTATATTGTTTTTGTTGTAACACCCCACACTTGGCCCGGTCGCTAAATCCGAATATGTGATATCATATTACGTTGCAGAAGCAACTTAGGATAACTTACAACAATTATCATATCATTTAGAACATGGTTATCATTTATATCAAAACAAACATCTATTTCAAACATAATCTTACATTCTTAAGTGAACTAATCTAACTCATCAAATTATGAGATGATAAAAAGTCAAATTAAGAGTTGGAACTCAAACCTAAACTCAACTATCAAATTTCAATGATGTGTCTTGAGATAGAGGGCTTCTTCCCTCGAGATGGCTGTCAATTTATTTTAAGTATTTTTGCTTCAAAGTTAGAATGTCTCGAGACATTAAGAATTGTGTCTTAAGGCATGGCCTCATATATTTAGATGCCTTGGGACAAAGAGTTCTTGTCTCGAGACTTGGAGTAGGGAAAAACTAATTTATCTTCAAAGTTCACTTGTCTCGAGACAAAGGCCAATTTGTATTAAAACTTAAATAAGAAGTCTCGAGTCTAAATTTCCAAGTCTCGAGACACTAAGCATGCAAGTTAAAAAATAAAGTAAATTTGGTTCTTATGGTCTCAAGACATGTTCAAGTTGTCTTGAGCCTCAATGGTAAATTGACCCTATTTTCATATTTTCAAGTATCCAAACTATACCAAGTGGAACCTTAAGTACACCTACACTATACATTATATTAATACCATCAATCTAACACATAAACACCATCAAACATCATCAAATCATAACCTTCAATTTATCATCATCTAACCAACTATTTCTCATAATCAAACTCATGTGAACTAACATAGTTATATACTAAGTAAAGATTAAAATTCATCTTATAAAACCATATAGGTCAAGCACCAAGTAAATAAAAGTGACCATTTGGTAAACAAACCCAAAATAACCTAGGTACATGTCATTCCAACACAAACATATATGTATATACATATACATACAATAGAAGTAGCAAAATGATTCCCGAGCTGAGTTGTTGAGAATGGATACCTTGACATTTTCAACCTATGGAAATCCAAGTATGAGACTTGCGAACGAAAATAAACAAAATTGTATGTTGAGTATTGATTTCTCAGTGATTCTAATATAATTAAAATAAAATGCATTAAAAAGAAATTAAAGTAAGAATTTATAACAAATATCAAATACATTAATGTTTACCTATTAAACTCATCACATCATTTTTCCAACATTCTTAATCATTTAACATTTCAATATCACTTTCAATACTTATTAATTTTGGCCCCTATTATCGATAATAGACATTAGGATAGATACTCAAATATATACATCAAGTAAGTCCACAACCCTCTAAAATTAGTTCTATTCTTAAGTAATAGCCCACCCAATGAAGCCTCTGTACCTAGTTACTATTTGGCGTATATTTGGTAAAATAAGGATATATATGAGTAAGAAAAATGTTTTCTTTGGCTAAGTATAGAATTATGTGTATTACGCCATTTGGTGAACTCTTAGTTTTGGCAGTTTTGTGGTTTGGCAGATTCTTCTATTAAGAATTTGCCCAATACAAATGCTTTGGGCGAAATCGTTAAGTTTGCAGCTGTTTAGATTTGTTTATTATTTAATTATGAGAATTTGGTTAGTTAAGTTGAGATTTAGTTACAACGAAACTAGACTATTGTAGGTGATAAAACTTAAATTATGTTAAGTGCACTTAATCAAGAGAATCAAGAGTGTTAGTGGAATTATCTAATTTTTCCACTAATCTTTGTCTCCGTACTTAAGTATATAAGGATAGTGGTGTATATAAGGATAGCGGTGGTCTTTCTGAACACCTTTATGTTTTCTTCTTCTTCATTGATTTCCTTTGAAAAAATTTTAAAAATTGAAGTTTTTATTGGCAATAAAAGTGATGATCCCACTGTGGCTGAGCAGTGGTTGTCTCGATTTTGCAAAGTGATAAAAGAACTTAAATGTACACCAGGATATAGACTTGTGTGCTATATCATTATTGAAAGGAGAAACCAATCAAATGTGGGAAACATTGATTAGTGTGACTCCTAAAGAGATTATCGATTGGGTGCTCTTCCTAGATAAGTTAAAAAAAAGGTATGTGAATCAGATGTATGTAGAACAAATGAAGAAATAATTTATGTATCTTAGACAATGAATGATGTATGTGATAGAATATGAATTATAATTTGTTAGACTCAGTAGATATACTAAAAACATTTTCTAGTCCGAGAAAGAAATGTGTGATAAGTTTGAGTGGAGATTAAAAGATGAAATTCGTGCTTTGGTAGAAGCTTCTGAATGTAAAAGTTTAGCAACTACGACAGCCAAACCTGTAACACCCCTAATCCGTCTCCGTCGTCGGATTAGGGTTATAAAGCATTACTAAGCAAATTAGAACAATTAATATCAATCATATCATTTAACAACAATTACCTAAAACTCATTATAACCCTAGCATACATGTGCATTTGGGTCTTAAATCGAGCCTTCAAGGCCCTTAAAACAGCTTAAAAGCAATTCAGGACTAATTTGAAACAAATAAGAAAATTTGAGAAAAATTTAGAAATTTTGAAATAGGGGTAATAGGCTGTGTGACATAGCCCAGACACTGTAGTGCTCGAGCAGTGGGACACATGGTCTGTAACAGCCTGATTTCGACTCTAATCAGAAATAGTGGTTTCGAGACCACAAATTCGAGTCAAAAAAATATTTTAATATTATATTGTGTGTTTATTATGTGTGAATTTGATTGTGTGAAATTTTCGTGTTTAAATTTTATCGTCTGAATGACCGATTAAAGAAAATGACTTAATTGCGTAAAATGAAAATTTAGGGGTCCAATATAAAAGCACCTAATTGTTGTTGTCTTTTAAAAATGGAGGTTTTAAATGGCAATTAGGCCATTTAGATGATAGTGGGTGGCAATGGTCAACATTAACCTTATATTATATGTTTTATAATTTATTTAAATAAGGTTAAAATAGTAAACTAAAAATACATGTTAATGTATGTTAAATAACACAAAAAGAAAATAAATTCATCATCGTCTTCCTATTGCCGAATTTGAAACAAGAGAAAAAGGATAAAACCTAGCTAGGTTCGGCCATTGATGATCTCAATTTAAGGTTAGTTCTTTGTTCAGTTTTTGATAATTTTTACGTTTTTGAGATCGTTGCTAAGTTATCTTCAAAGCCCATGTCTTAATTTTTGAATTTGATGATGATTTTATGTTTTCCCATTGATGATAACTTGTGACTTTTGTTGTTTGATGATGAAATATTAAAGATATGTGAAAGATTAACATGTTTTGTCTTTGAATTTTTGGTGAATTTGAGTAATTAGGGCTAAATTGTGAAAATAAATTTTTGAGGTACTAAAATGCGAAATAAATGAAGTGTATGGATTTGTATGGACTAGGGTGATATTTGTCGTAAGCATAGTATGGGTAAATTTGGTGTATTTTGTGTTTTATACAATAAGGACTAAATTGCAAAAAGTGTAAAATATTAGATGCAAATTGGTAATTTGCCCATTTATGTGTTTTCGGATTAAATTGAATGATTTGATGAATGAAAGGGTTAATTTGAATATGTTTAGATCAAGAATTGAAGAAAACAGAACTAGATCGGGGGAAGTCGAAAGAAGTTGAGTAGTTGATTGTGTCCGTCGAAATTCGAGGTAAGTCAATAAACATTTGAATTTTGTTTAATTCATGAATATATAATAGATAGATGATAAATTGTGTTATTGAAATTATTAGTGTCCTTAGTTGAATTTGAATATTGAAATAGGGAGGTATTTGAGTTCGATTCAATTTATAAATAATGTTTATAAGCCCGTACGAACCCTAGGAATTTCATAGGATTTTCTGATAAGTGTTTTCGTGTAAGACCATGCCTGGGACGTTGGCATCGACTTGTATTTTCGTGTAAGACCCTATCTAGGACGGTGGCATCGATTTGTGATTACATGTAAGACCACGTTTGGGACGTTGGCGTTGTACGAGCTTTCCAATTATTCGCGTATACTATTTAATTTCGAACGGTTCAACGAGCAATGTTAAACGCAGACGAATATGGAAATGAGTTTTATCTGCAGGTACGTAATTGTTAAATGAATCTATGGAAATAAGGTAAGTTGGTTATTTAAGATTATATATTATAAGTGATTATAAGTTTGAAAATTATCATGTTTATTTATAGATGTAATTCAAACTTTAGTTGATAACTAAGTTGCCAAGGTGAAGGTTTTATATGTATATGTATTAAGGTATGTTCGGGTTAATAAAAGATATATGTGATCAAAGTGTAATCATGTAATGTCTATTACATTTATAAAATAAGTTAATTGCCTTTTTATTTTACTAGTTAAATTATTTCTATGCTGTTGACTTACTAAGCTTCGAATAGCTTACCATGTTTTATTATTTGTTCACTTCTGTTTTATAGATTTTTTTGAAGTTGTTACGAGCTCGGGGATTCGTCAGTAAAGCTCATCACACTATCAAAGAACTACGTTATCTTATAAGCTGAAATTTATTTTGGGACTATGGCATGTATAGGCTAGCTTTGAAGTTTACTTAATTATCTTGTTTTGTTCGGTTTTGGTTGAATCATAGGTTATGCATATTTTGATTATGGTTTAGCATTTTATGAATGATATTATATAAATGAATGTTATGTGTGGCTTGTTTGAATTAGTTATAAGATGAATATATACCATGCTTTATAAGTGGAAGTGTACTTGTGGATGTTGGAGATGATTTACTTTAGTATTATAGATAAAATAAATGAATGTTCAAATGTTCAAGTGTGTATTGTTTTGGATTTGTGTTTGGACATGAATATGCAAATTGTATGTTTAATTAGTGGGGTTTGATTTTAAATGATAGTATATATGTATAAAATCGAAACCAAATGCTTAGTCTATATGGTAATGAAATATAGACCTTTGGAAGTGATTTAAGTATGAGCAATTATATGTATGCAAATTGGATTTGGTATAAATTTAAGATAGGTAAGTACATGTGATAATTATAACTTATATACATATAGTTAGACATATGAAATTCGGTTGAATGATTAGTATATGTATATTTGTTATGCATTGGGGTGATGGATTGATTTGGTTACAAGATTAACTAATTACCGAAAACATATTTATATATTTTGGTTGGTGCTAAATGAAATGTATATGTGAATCGGCATTAGTAAATATAATGTACTTATATTGTGTAAATTGGTTTTGGTAAATTATAGGCTCGGCTATAGTATAAACTTCTTCTTGTATATGCGCATATTGAAGTCGGTTTAAGAATTTGACTTTAGCTTGTTTTATATGTAACATAATTATTTTGTTTGTGTTTGGTGAATAATCTTGGTTAAGATAAGTATATGTTTAACTTATTTAACATGTTTTGATAGTAAGTGAATAATTAAGTCATGAGTATGGTAAATATAAGAATTACATGAAAATTTGAAAATGCTATGTCATTAGCTAAAATATTTGGTAGACAATATTTGGTATATAATATTTATGTACTCAATAACCAAACTTCATTCGGCTAGATTTAAATTCAAATTATATGCACCTATAATCGGCCTTATATGTAGATATCAAATCGGCTATTATGTGCTTGTATTATTATTATTATTTTTGAATAGGTGAGCTATTAAATTTGTCAAATATATGACTTAATTATATAGCATAATCGGTAATAGCATTTAATTGAAATAAGCTTGGTCATATTAATATAATATGCTATTGATTAAATAATTTATGTGCAATGATTGAGCATGTTTATGTAAATTTTATAAAGACTGTAAAATATGAATAGTTGGATTTGTCTAGGCTATTGAGTTTGGTACTACTAAAATGTACATTTTTTTTTATTTTCGTTTGATTGATTAGTTTAGATACTTGAATTAAATTATCTTATTTGTTAACCAAAGTTTGAAATAAGCTTTATATTTAGTAATGCCTCGTAACCCCAATCCGGCGACGGATACGGGTTAGGGGTGTTACATGGTCGTGTCCCAGCCAGTGTCTTAACCGTGTAACTCACTAAGTTAGGTCACACGGCCGTGTTGCAGGTTGTGTACCAGACCGTGTAACTCACTGACTTGATACGCACGGCCGTGTCTTAGGCCGTGTGAAACTTACACCAAAAATAATAAATGGCACATGACAGTGTGGCCAGGCCGTGAGTGTTACACGGCCGTGTAGTTAGGCCATGTGTGTCACACGACCATGTGACAGCCTGTGTCTCAGGTCACGTGCTCCATAATTTGAACCTAAAAACAAGTAATTTTAAGACCAAAACTTGCCCAACCAACTACTTCATTTGTGCATACATTCAATAAACCTATACACACTTTAAACACATACAAACATACCAATTCAATCAACCTATTTCTTCTAACCAATATGGCATTCAAAGGCACCACATTTATATCAAAACAACTTCAATTAAAACAAAGCTATATTGCTACATCTCAAGCACAAAATCTAGTTTAACCCTATGCCAACCATGTCAAAATAACCATTCCAAAACATGCCATCATACCATATACTATCTAAAATCTAGGGAGTATGCATAAGGGTTCATTCACCCTTATTTGCAACAATTGTTCATGCGAACATTTACCTATTTAACCATAACAAGCTTGACACAACTCAATACAAGCAATTTCACTTGAATAACCTTTCAACCCTATTACATGCCGTTTATAACATTAACCAAAATAATCATAAATACTAATATGTTGAATAGATAGTGTGACGATACTCCGATGAGATTGCAACCGGCTGAGCTTCCCAATAATCTATAAGATAGAGGAAATGATTACGCAAGCATTTAATGCTTAGTAAATTTGTATAAGCGAAACTTAAACTTACCAAACATATTAAATTTAACAACCAAACATACTCTCATCATGTCATATGCCAAACTTCCTTTCCTATACATATCACCTCATAAGGTTAGTAAATATATCATTACATATAAATCCCAAGTAACTCATGACATGTAAATGATAAATATTTAGGCTTTATCCATAATCCATCACCCATACTTATATCATTTACACATACTTTCCGTTGAAATCATATGGTTAATAGATAATAAGTAAACAATACATCTATAAAACATAACATATATTAAGAAATGGATTCTATGCATATTTCATCCATCACTCGATAAATTATCATCCATTTTCATTTTGTATATGCATATTCATCTTTCCATATCATATTTACATTAAATATTTATACATGTCTTTCCATTGAACTTTTCTTATCCGTTGAACCTTTTTGAATAACACCGGATACACGAAATACCTTTTTTCATCCATTGGACTAATATGTGTCAGTAAAGTTTTGAGAAGTTCAAAATAGTATTGACTGAAGCTCTAGGTTTAGTACAACTAGAGTCTGGTATAGAGAATATTATTTATACTAATGCATCTCTTAATGGGCTTCGATATGTACTTATGTAGAAGGGTAGGGTTATAACTTATGCATCGAGCCAACTCAAACTTCATGAGAAGAACTATCCTAACCATGATTTAGAATTGGTAGCAGTAGTATTGACATTAAAGATATGGAGACACAATTTGTATGGAGAAAAGTGTCATGTATTCTCTAATCACAAGAGTTTGAAGTATTTGTTGATACAAAAAATATTTGAATCTACGCCAAAGATGTTGGATGAAACTACTGAAAGATTATGATTTGGTTGTAGAGTATCACCCTGGAAAAGTAAATCTTGTGGTTGATGCTTTGAGTAAAAAAACAGTGGCAACATTAACATCACTTCAAGCAAAAGTGAGTATGGTTGATGATGGATCGTTATTGGCAAAGTTAACTGTTAAGCCAACTTTTCTTTCTCAAAATTTGGAAGAGCAGATGAAGGATGCACAGTGTGATATGTATAAGTAATGTATGATGTCTGGTAATGCAGCAAAATTTAGTTTGGGTAAATATGGTAAATGGCTTAAGAAAAGAATTACTAAAGGAAGCTTATCAGAGACCCTTTTCACTCTATCCAAGTAGTATAAAGATGTATAAAGATTTGAAAAGCTTATACTGGTGGCCTGGAATGAAAAGGGAAATCTCAGAATATGTTTCAACCTATTTGACTTGCCAAAAAGTTGAAGTAGAACATCAAATTCCCTCGGGTAAGTTGTATCATTTGGAAATACCAGAATGGAAATGAGATAAATTACCATGGTTTTGTGTCAGGGCTACCTCTCAGTTTTTCAAAGAAGAATTCGGTTTAGGTGATAGTTTTGGCTTACTAAATCAACTCATTTTCTGTCAGTGCATACTACTTATTCTCTGGAAATGTTAGTTGAGCTCTATATTTCTGAGATAGTGCGCCTGCATGAAATTCCATCTTCTATATTTTTATATAAAGATCTAAGGTTTACTTCAAGATATTGGAAGTAATTACAAGGATCATTCGGAACTAAATTATAATTCAGTACAACATTCCACCCTCAGACAGATGGTCTGTCTGAAAGATTCATTCATGTTTTGGAGGATATATTAAGAAGTTGTGTAATTGACTTTGGGCTGAACTGGGAAAAGTATCTCCCTCTGGTTGAATTTGCATATAATAATGGTTATTATGCCAGTTTAAAAATGTTTCTATTTCAAGCTTTGTATGATAGAAGGTGTAGAATGCCCATTTGTTGGATGGAGCATAGTGATAGAAAATTAGTAGGTCTCGGTTTAGTGCATTAAAAAGAAGAAAAAGTCTCTATCATTCGTAGTCATCTAAAAGTTGCACAAGATCGTTAGAAAGCCTATGTTGATTTGAAGAGGAAAGAGATTTATTTTGAAGTTGGAGACAAAGTATTCTTAAAAGTTTCTATTTAGAAGAAGATTATAAGATTTGGTCAAAAAGGAAAGTTGAATCCATGATTTGTAGGGCCATATGAAGCCTTAGAGTAAGTTGGACCAGTCACTTATAGATTGGCTTTACCTTTAGAGATTTCAAAGATTCACAAAGTGTTTTATGTGTCTTTTCTGAGAAGATATAGATCAAATACAAACCATGTTGTACAAATTGAAGAGATAAAGGTAGAACCGAATCTATCTTATGAAGAAGAGCTCATTTGTATCTTGGCAAGAGAAGTGAAAGAGCTTAGAAATAAGAGGATTCCTTTGTGAAAGTATTATGAAGAAATCATAATACAAAAGAGGCCTCTTGGGAAAGAGAAAGTTTAATGAAAGAGCAGTATCCTTAGCTATACACAAGTATGAATTTTGAGGACGAAATTTTCTAAGTTGGGGAAAATTGTAATAGCTCGCCCGGTGAAGTCTCTGTATCTTGTTATTGTTTGGAGTATAATTTGTAAAATAAGGATAGCTATGAGTAAGTAAAATGTTTTTTTGACTAAGTCTAGAATTATGTGTATTGTGCCAATTGGCAAACTTTTAGTTTTGGCGAGCTCTGTGGTTTGGCAAACTTTTCTGTTAAGTATCCACCCAATACAGATGCTTTGGGTGAGCTCGTTAAGTTTACAGCTGTTTAGATTTATTTATTATTTAAGTATGGTAATTTGGTTAGTTAAGTTGAGATTTAGTTAGAACAGAACTAGAGTAATTTAGATGATAAAACTTAAATTATGTTTAGTGCACTTAATCATGGGAATCAATAGTGTTAGTGGAATTATATGATTTTTCCACTAATCCTTGTTTCTATGCTTAGGTATATAAGGATAGATGTGGTCTTTCTAAATACCTTTACGTTTTCTTATTATTCCTTGATTTCGTCTGAAAACTTTTTTTAAAAACATAAGTTTAGAAAACCTCTTAGAAGTAAGTTTGCAGTAGTCAGCTAACTTCTACGTTAGTACCAGCTCATTGGTAATTACTGATGAACCTTAGATTATCCTCTAAATCATTTACGTGTTTCTCATTCTGCATGCATAGATGTTAGGATAGTGTGTGAGAAAGGAAACTTTCTGATTCTAGATTAAGTGTTGTTGATTCTTGCATGCACGATTAGATTTGATCGTTTGATGATCTGATATGTTTAAATATCTTTATTTTAACTCAAGAAGTTAAAGAAGGTCCAAGTAATAAAGACAAATGACCTACTTTATAGACTTGTGTTAGAGTTTTTGGTGAGTTCTTTCTTACTTCCATGTGTTGTAATTTTCTTTATTTTATAATTTGTGTAGGGTAAGTAATCCTCTTTTATAATGGATGAGAGATGTTGCATGGTGTTGTGTGGATAATGGTTATCCAAAGTCTTCATTCTGAGTACAGTCTGTTTTTATATAAAGTAAGCGTTATTCTTCATGCTTAAGCCACTACAATCTGTTTCTGATATGTATGATATGATATGAACTAATATTAGGTGATGGAGATGAGGAGATATGTTTGTGTAGCCTATGGTAGGGCAGCTATATTGAAAACCAGATTGGTAGGTCACAATTAAAACATGTTGTTTTGAATGAAAATGATATGAGGAGTTAAGGGGGAGAATGTATATGAATAAGACTGAATGATATGCTTCTGATTCTGAATTCTGGGTATGTGGCTAGCATGCGAATGAATTTGTATGAGTTATGTTGAGTTGGCATACAGTATACACCCAAGTGATAAGTAAGTTGGCGGTATTTTGTATACGCCATTGGGCATACTATGTGAATGTGTGTAAATCATTCAGAAAGGTTTAGATGTACTATCAGTAATGTTATGTATGATTTCTCTTTGGGAGCTCACTAAGTTCGTATGAACTTACTTTGTTACATTTTCCTTCTCAGGCTTCCTGATTGAAGGAAGGCTTTGTAGAAGGATTACGCTAGAGTGGTACTACTATTGTGAGTCGACTTCTTTGTTTCGTATCATGCATGACTCGTGGGGTGGCGCATAGGTGTATTTGGAAATGATTTGTACAAAGAACTTTTGTTTTGACAAAACTCTATTTTTATAAGATTTTTATGAAGTATTAATGGTTGGTTTTAAATTAATATATTATGTTTAATGAAGTTATTATATTTGAATTTATATGCCATATGGCTTGTACACTATTTTTAAATTGTTGATGTTTTCATTCAAACCTCGGTAAAGTAAAAACTAATATATGTTTTATATTTATAACTTTGTGAGAACTATATATATCTTTCGCCAAAATGTTTTAAAGTTAGTTTGATTTTAAGTAGTGGCACACCATACTTGAATCCTATTATACGGTCGGGTTTGGCGTGTTACATCTTAAATTTTCATCTCGGGTTGCCTAACGACAAGGACTTAGCATTTTATTATTCTACCATCTCGGGTTTCCCAATTACAATGGTTTTCTAGTAATTGTCCATAATTTTTATTCAGTTATCTTAGATTGCCTGGTAACGATGGCTAGAAAATCACTATATTGATGACCTTATGACATGGCAACTATACTTGAACTACATATAACATCGTTTAATGGGGCATTAACATCATAATCGTTATCGTAATCTGTATCATTATAATACCAACGTGCAAATATTCAAAATCACATCCAAAAACAAATTTGAGACATTTATCACATATTTTAAATATCACCAATCGAAGTCACTATTCAAAGATTATAGGAAAAAGATATCGTTACCGAATGCATGGTCATATTGATTATAACGAGTAATCCTTCTACGAAAGCAAATCAAAATTGAATTATAGAAGCATAAACCAGAAGTAACTATTCGTTAACAGCTTTAGCTTTTCCTTTGTCCTAGACAGTCTTTCTTCGTCTTTAGCTATAAAAATTAAACCCAAACACAAAAACTCATTAACCACACAATTTAAATTTTTAAGATTAATCAATTTATTGATGATTTGCATGATCATCATAATTTGGTGATAATTCAATTAGTTTGTCGACCATTTATGTATATTCTATGTTTTTGTGCAAAATTCCCTATGGTTTTGACTATTGAAATAAATAAGAGACTTGTTCATGTATTTTTCACTTATGGTAAAAAGTAATTACATCTCTTTCATCCATCTACTTTCGATCGAAGTACATCATCAATATCTTTAATAGTCTTACTTTCCTTTATTTAATTATGGACTTTTATCCTCTTTAATTCTTCTTTAGGTAGATCTCTCACTATCTATTGCATTAATTCAAGAGTTATTATACCTCTTTCATTCTCTGAGGTTTGGTAATGATCCCACTAGCTAAATTGGCCCTTCAAGGATTTAAGCTCAACGCCCATGAAGTATTAAATTCCAATATTGGAATATTAAGCTATGTTTCATCTTAATTGATTGTTTTATTTACCATTATTTCTTCATAGTTTCCTTCATATGGATCTTCAATGTTTGCTCCTCTATCGATACATACCTGATTATGCTCAATAATACGCTCCTTTTTTTCATTGTTATGTCAGACATTTAAAATCTTTATGCTAGTTTATTGAATACTCCACATCTAATATAGACTGATTTCTTTTGTCTTTTCCATGTTTTCTTCGGTCACCAAAGCCACTTGATTAAGTGTCCATCAAAACTGGAGATAAAAATTAGTCACAATCATTTTATAGACAAAAATAATGCACTCATGAAGCCATCACATCTTTTTATTCTAAAACTCTAACAGAGATCTAAAACATTTCTTTCGCCCCATCAACTTGAGTTCTTGAAACTCAAGAAGAAATTTCTTGCACCAAAATTTTCTTATAATTATGCCTTCCAATATGTCTAAAATAGTTAACTTCTTGTAATGACAATCCAATTTTTGCAAAACTATTTTTTTTTACTCAATCAGAAGATAGCTTGATTCATATAAGAAACAACCAATTTCTTAGATTCCAATAATAAATTATCTTCAATAAACCTATCAAATTGCACGTATATGTTGATTTTCTAGTCACGTCATCTTTATTTGCTTAGCTCTTACGACCCCAATTTGTAGCTAAGAAAAAAATTTACTAAAAATGGAAGATAAGGAGGACCTGTATAGTAATTTCTCCATATTGCGTTGCTAAGAAAATGTATAAGCTTGATATTATATACATAAAGAGAAAAAGTAAATGTAGAATCCAAGCTTGCCCTCGATCATAATTTGCTCTGAAATATGCAGGGTTTAATGGAAAAATAAGACAAGAAAAGCTGGGAATCATTTTTAAGATAATAAAAAAACTATACCTTTTTTTTCTCTTGGGGGAGTAAATCACGTTGAACCAGATACCCTTTAAAGTTCATAAGAAAGCTTCGGAATAAAGTTCCAAAAAGAAAGAAAGAAATAACATAGAATAACCCTTTTAATTCTAGTTGCAACTTATCCTTCTAGGATTTAGATAAAAGCCGATCATACAATTAGTGGCTTGATATGAGAATATTTAATTTCTTTTAAACAATAATATTCATATAAAATGAATTAATATGCATATTTTCCACTATATTTTAGATAGAAATTGAAATTTGTCCTTTGATATTTTCCATTATACTTTTAAACTAAAGCTAAATTTACCACTCTATTTCTACTCTATACTGAATTTTGAAACGAAATTATTTAATTTTACTGTTCAATATTAATTTAAATTAACTTAAGTAAAATGTAATAAAAATATTTTGTTTAAATAATTAATTACCATAATATTAAATATTAATACAAACTTTTATTTAGAAAATATAAAATAAAAAAATTTGTATTTAAAAAAAATTCAAACCTTCCTTCCATTAGATAAAATTGAAATTAATTTAAAATTTTAATAATTTTATAAATTAACTTAATAATCACTGTTAAGTAAAATATTTGAATTAATATCTTTCCCTTCAATTTTGTTTTCAAATCATTAAAATCAATATCTAATGATAAGCATTTATTTAAAAAAATCAAACTTAGTGGCTTAATTAATTAAAATTTAAAGTTTAATAGCTAATTTCAGTCACATAAAAGTTAAGTGATAATTTTATCCGTATTTTTAATGGTTAATATCAGTGAAAATAAAATATCACAAACTTACGTTATAACCCTAGAAAAATATATAATAAACACATATACTTCAAAAACTAATAATTAATAATAACGAATAGCATGACTAACCAACTATTAAGTTAAGGCATAAATTCATACAGTTTCAGGTTTCTACAAAAGGAATCAGCATGAATACTAAAGTAATTGATATGGAAATGGAAGTGTTGCAAAAATTCACCAGCTTGTGATGTTTTTTACTAACATGGTTTTAGATGATGCTGATCATTATCGTTGGTGCTAAAGTTTTAGTAGATTTATTATCTTCCACCTTCCTATGATAAATATACTTAAAAATAATAATAATAAAATCTTCTTCACAATTGGTGTTGGCACTGAGTGAAATTTTCTTCACTGCTACAATGGAACCCCAACTTTTTAAGGGCTAATTTCACTATACATCAAACTATCACTTAAATTTATACTACTACTTAAAAGGTTCAAAACATTTTAATTGAGTCATAAAACTATAAATTTAAGGAATAAATATAAATTTGAATACAATGTGAAGCATTTTTAAAACACATGTATGAAATTACAAAAACCCATGTACTTACCGCTTGTGGACAACTTGAATTTGAATTGTTAAAAAGAAAGTAGATAGTGTCAAATTTTGGGGTTAGTATCAATAAAGGCCTATTTTTAAAATTATTTACGGAAATGGGCCGTTTCAAAAACTAATAATAGGTATGGACCGAAAACTCAAAAACGCGCTAACGTGGACGCGTTTTTAGGGGAAAACCCAGAAAAACGCTTCCACGTCAGTGTTTTTTTCCTTGTGTCAGGTAAAAGAGCGCTGACGTAGACGCGCTTTAGTAAAAAGCGCTGACGAGGATGCGCTTTTGGCCGTGTAATCCCCAGTGAGTTCTTTGTAAATTAGGGCCTAGGTTTAGGGGTTTTGGGTTTGATTAGGGTTTAGGAAAAATTAAATTAGGGTATTAGGTTTTTAATAGTTTAGGGTTTTAGGGTTTAATTTTTTTAATTTCTAAATATTGTTTAGGGAAAAATAGTTTTGACAAGATGGGTTCTGACCAACGGGACCCTAACATGCCAAATGTTCGGATTCTGTAGGAATTTATCCAGAATTACTACTCGAATTGTCGGATCCTCGTATGGTGTCCATTGAAACTATATGAACGTGATAAAAATATTATTTATATACATAATACTAAATAATAAATACGAAATCGACAATGTTATGTATATATAATCCAAAACGAAATAAATACTTACATGCGCTTCTGACTGTTGGTCTAATAGAAGTTGCATATCTTCAAGAGCAGTAGGTATTTCCTCGTAAGTCGGCGAATGATTCCACCTATTTAAATAATATTTTAGCATAATATTTTATTTTAAATCTATTTAATAATTATAAAATCTAATATAAATTTTACCTTGTTACGAGTGAGAATGTATACGGGTGGTCCACTCGAGGACGTAAATATGGAAATTGAAAACGAGCCCATGATTGTAGCAATGAGAGGCAACCTCCAGTTTTGATTTTATTTGGTTGTGTCGCCCGTCACATCTCCCTGTACAATATCGCCAACACAACAGACCCCCAACTGAGTTCGCTAGCTGCTCTAAAATTGATGAGTTTCAACCGCCACCTTAGATGTACGAGGTTTCGTGACTTGTCCGACATAAGATAACCTTCGAAGATCTAAAGGATGTACGCCCGAGCGTATTGTACTCTTTGTAATTTAGTCGAATCATCCCCCAACACCGAGAATGTCTCTTGTATCCAGCCTATATCGATCCAACTGAGAATGTCTTTGCACCCCCGGCCTATATTGGCCACGTGCCAAAAACCTGCTTCCCTCAAGTAATTTTCAATCCATGGTGATGGAGGACTAGGTAGATTATGAATAAAACACTGTAGCACTCGATCTACCAGCTATTATAAAAAAATTATAAAAATTATTAATTAAATTATAAAAATAAAATAAAAAATTAAATAATATTAAAAATGAAATTAACCCTTACCATTTGCATTTGGTCGATAGAGATATGTTTATCATCGAGACGAATTAATTGTCAGGTCATTGCTAACACGATCAAATTTCTTAGAAATTATAAAAAAAAATACTAATTCAGAAAAAAATAAAAAAATTTAGAGAGCTTTGAGAGCATTTTGAGAAATTTGGAAGAATAATAAAGTTGGTGCGAAAAAATGGGTTGGGGGATTTTATACTTTTTTTCTCTTGATCGTTAGGCCCAACGGTCAGATTCTTAAATGCCCATTAGAGGTGACAGCTGGGGGATTACATGGCCAAAAGCGTCATCGTCAGCGCTTTTTACTAAAGCGCGTCCACGTCAGCGCGCTTTTGCCTGACACAAGGAAAAGACGCTGACGTGGAAGTGTTTTTCTGGGTTTTCCCCTGAAAATGCATCCACGTCAGATCGGTTTTGGGTTTTCGGTCCATACCCGTTATTATTTTTTGAAACAGCCCATTTACGTAAATAATTTCGAAAATGAACCTTTATTGGTACTAACCCCTCAAATTTTAGGAGGGTTATTTTTTTAACACATTAAATCCTAGCCATACATGTATTAGGTACACATGTGTTTATGGGGATTCTCTGGTTAAAGAATCTCTTTCTAGTTGCTCTGGAACAATTAGGAGATTCTCTAGTAGAAATACGGGGTTCTGCTTTTGGCGGCAACATGCTATGGGGTGGTGGTCCCGCTTATGGGGTCAAATCAATACATTCTAAAAAGAAATATTTGAATATCAATCTCATCGATATCATTAATCTCATAAGTATCATACCAAATCCCATCAATCAAATCATTTTTTTGAGAAATACGAGACATCTAAGTCATACAAGTAAAGAGATCTATTCATTGATAAGAAAGAGAAAAAACGTGAGTGGTGATTGGGTTGTTGAGAAAATAGAATCTTGGGTCTCGAACAGTGATTCGATTGATGATAAAGAAAGAGAATTTTTGGTTCAGTTCTCCACCTTAACGACAGGAAAAATGATTAATCAAATTGTATTGAGTCTGACTCATAGTGATCATTTATCAAAGAACGACTCTGGTTATCAAATGATTGAACAATCGTGACCAATTTACTTACGATACTTAGTTGACATTCATAAAAAAGTATCTAATTAATTATGAGACAACCACTTATTCACAAACTTCGTGTGGGGCTAATAGTTTTCATTTCCCATCTCGTGGAAAACCCTTTTCGCTCCACTTAGCCCTATCTCCCTCTAGGGGTATTTTAGTGATAAGTTCTATAGGAACCGGACGATCCTATTTGTTCAAATGCGTAGCGACAAACTCCTATGTTCCTTTCATTATAGTATTTCTGAACAAGTTCCTAGATAGCAAGCTTAAAGGTTTTTCTTATTGATGATATCAATATTGATGATAGTGACAATATTGATGCTAGTGACGCTATTGATGATAGTGACGCTATTGATCGTGACCTTGATACGGAGCTGGAGCTTCTAACTATGATGAAATTAGATCATATATTTTAATTATGCTCTACGTGAGACTTGAGCAAACATTTAACACCCAATCTAATAGCTAAGTTGATGGAAGGACCTGACATGGTACTGATATATTTTGAGGGTTCAATTAGGCCGTTTTGAAGTTTGAGGACCAATTTGACATTTGGATAATAGTTTGGGAATGTATAGTGGAATTATTAATTGGCTTAATACATAACCTGATATATGAGTTTGGCACTTTTTTCTAATGTAATATTTGTGTTTTTTTTTTCTAATGTGGTACATGTATTTCACACAATTTATATATTTTGGTACATGAAATTAACATTGTTAATACTTTTTGTGTTTAATTTGGGTTTTAAAGTTGATTTGATGAAAATTTATAATTAGCTAATAATATTAGCAATTAACTTTGATCAAATTAATCAACTCCAAAACTCAATTAAATCACATTCACCAATTGTATTTGACAAATTAAACAAATTCACAATTAACATTAAATTTATTCTATTAACAAAATTATGAAAAGTTTAAACCTAATAATTTTAGGAATTAACTTTCATAAAATAAACCGTAAAACCTGAATTAAACACTAAAAAGTTAATACCGTTACAATTGTGTGCTAAAATATATAATTTTGTCAAATACAAATATGATATTAGACCTAAAATAATATAAATACCATACTAGAAAAAAAATTACGTCTTGTTATTTTAATCATACATGACCATGATATGATGTTTTAAGTTATGAAAAAAGAGAGTAAAATTAATGCATTCTTATATTACACATGTACCAATATTTGATACCCATTTTTGAGTCCTAAAAATATAGGAATAGGATACAAGAGTAACTATGAGTGCTTTTTAGATATGCTGCATGAATTGGATAGGAGGGAACAAAAATGGTGGCAGCAAGAGGAGGAGATGATTTTATATTCCCTCTTTTGGTAAATAGAAGGTAAGTAAAAAGTAGAAGGGTAGGCTGATGAAGCTAGAGAAGTTGAGCAAGAAATTTTGGACGAAACTAAGGAAACAAAAGATGTAAAAGAATTTACAGTGATTAGAGAGCTTTAACTCAATCACAATTTGGTAGTTGGTGTCAATACTTTGTCAGAATAAGCCTCCAATTATGACCTCGTCAACCACAACTTCACTAGTAGGCATCGCTTCACAAACTCCCTATTTTTATGCCCTATACTTGTTTTCTCTTTTCATTTGTGACCTTCAATACTTCCCTTCATATGAACCGTCATCTTTCGCCTCTTCTCTCCATTGATCTCAGCAGTACTATTGATTATCCAATATAACAAAACATTAATTTGATTTCAAAAGCAACTCAATTAAGACCTTGTTTGAGGAATCTTACTCTTACTTTTTATATGTATAAAAGAACCAGTGGCACTTAAGAGCTAATTCCATGTATATATATATACCGACAAAGGAGAAGGTAAATATTACTGTATTTAGGTTTGAGAAAGGCAGATTTGCCAAGTTACTTCATGGGTTATTGCCATAAAAAGGTTTAAAGTGGTTGAAGGAAATTGAAAGAATATATAAGGGTATTTTGATGTTATTGTGAATTTGAAGGCAAAATCTTACAAGGCATGTGTGAGATTCTTTAGCTATATTTGAGTAGGCTATAGAGAGCTTTAGTACTATTTTGTGGTGTACAGCTTTAATGGTATAAGGAATAGTAATCTCATGCTCTGCCTCTTTTATTTAACTTTATCTGGGTCCCTTTCCCTTTACCCTTACCTCTGATCATGGAAAAAAACATGAACTTCACTTTTGCATCCTATCTCTAAATACCAACTTCCTCACTAATCTAATTATAGGAGAAATGGTTGCATGAAACTGTAATTCAACATTATTCTTATCTCTTTCTAATAAAAAAATGATAAATCAAATTTTTCTTCCTAATTTTAATATTTTTAGTTGAATTTAAATTTTTAAGAGGAAAAACTAAAAATCAGGAGAAAATCTGATTTCTCCTAAATATATAGTTGTTTGATTGAAACAAAATTGAGTGAAAAAAGTGTGCTATTGAGTTCCTATTTTGTTTTTATTTGGTATAATTTCTTTTACACATTTCTTAAATGACTTAATATTTTTTAATTTAATTAAGTGTTTGTTAAAAAATATGGTAAGTGTTTAAATGCGAGCTCAGCATCCCAAATTTACTGCCACCGCAACAATTCCTACTACTCAATGGGTTTATATCAATTTATTAAACCACTGTTCCAATAAAATTTTATGTGGATGGAAAAAATTGATGCCACTTGTGATTTGATTAGTTAAGTCTTGCATTTAGGTTTATATATGGACAAAATTAAACGAGATATATATGATAGCTGCACAATTTTTTTTAAAAAAAATAGTAATATAGAATATTACATAGTAATTAGTCTAATAGTAGATAAACCATTAAGATCTTCATGCAGTGTATTCAGAACAAAATCAAGGAGTTAGGACCAACAATGAATATTGATGTCTATTCTGTCTGCAACCAACCTATTACATTCTCGATGTACATGTTTTAAGTTGGTATCTCAATCACGGTTCAACAAATCTATTTGAAAGAAAAAGGAAGATTCTTTTACTTTTGTTTTTCTTTTAAAAAATAACTTTTTAACTCTATTTGGAGGAATAGAAAAGTGAAAAAATAAGAAAAAAGAAATAGGTAAGATTTATATTAAAAATGGTGCACCAATTTTATCATGAAATAAATAATATTTACTTGAACATTTTTATACACCAATAACAAATATATTTTTACTTTCTCTCCCCATCCACTATTTTAATATATTTTCAATTATTTTTCTACCATATCAAACAAAACCCTAGGGTTTCAATTTATTATAATTATCTATTTAATCATAATGGATTTAATTGATTAAAGCCTGGCTAATTTTTATTTATTTATAATAAATGCCATTTCATTTGAACCCAGTTGGCACAATTGAGATGTTAAACATCTATGCATCTTCCATTAAAATTTAGCAGCTAAAAATTGAGGTTTTGAGAATTTTGAAATTTTAAGTATGTATTCTTGAATTATGTATATTTTCATTTTAAATTTATTTTAACTTAAATTTTACAATGCCTAAATTTTATCTAAGTTTATTTTAGTTTAAATCCAAATAAATTTAAGTTATCATATTTTTATATTCACCGTTTAAATTTCACAACAAATTAGAGAATTTAAATATTTTAATCATATCTACTATTTTTAAGAAAATATCTAGAACTACTCATAGCTCTTCCGACTCATAAATAGGAGGATAATGGAACCCACATCTGCTAAAACTCAATTTGTAAAATTTAAAATTTTTTATCCAAAAGAAAATTGCATTACTCTATCCATTATTATTTTTAGAAATAGTATAAAGTTAAATATATGATTGAATTGAATTAAATGGAAAAATATTACAGCAATGCTAAAATGTTTTGAAGAAGCCAATTATGACACACACATACAATAATTATTGATATATCATTATTAATTATTTTCTGTCAAATCATAATGGGTTTTACTGTCATCATATCAAATCATGTAACTTTGTATATGCACTAGAGCCTGTATGATTAATTTTGTCCATGAGTCAACCAAAAGTTTAACAAAATTGAAGCTAATGAGTATAATGACAAATTTCATATTTATTCTCTTAATATTTCTTTAATTTTGCTTTATTTTTAACTGGGCAAATAAAGATAAAAAGAAAAAGGAAAGGAAAGGCTGCATTTGATTGTAACCGTAAAACATTTCAGCGAAATTCGCATTTTTTATGACATTTACCCTAAAATTCTCGTCTTTTCTATCTGTTTCTGTAGTTTTACTTTAACAATAATAGATAAAATAATGTCATCTCTTATATATTTCTTTTTACAATTAATATATCTTTTATGTTTGATTAAATTTCCTTTTAATAATATGGTTTACAAAGTTGGAATTTAAATCTACGACTGCAACCGCCAAGAAATTTTGGACGAAACTAAGGAAACAAAAGATGTAAAAGAATTTACAGTGATTAGAGAGCTTTAACTCAATCACAATTTGGTAGTTGGTGTCAATACTTTGTCAGAATAAGCCTCCAATTATGACCTCGTCAACCACAACTTCACTAGTAGGCATCGCTTCACAAACTCCCTATTTTATGCCCTATACTTGTTTTCTCTTTTCATTTGTGACCTTCAATACTTCCCTTCATATGAACCGTCATCTTTCGCCTCTTCTCTCCATTGATCTCAGCAGTACTATTGATTATCCAATATAACAAAACATTAATTTGATTTCAAAAGCAACTCAATTAAGACCTTGTTTGAGGAATCTTACTCTTACTTTTATATGTATAAAAGAACCAGTGGCACTTAAGAGCTAATTCCATGTATATATATATACCGACAAAGGAGAAGGTAAATATTACTGTATTTAGGTTTGAGAAAGGCAGATTTGCCAAGTTACTTCATGGGTTATTGCCATAAAAAGGTTTAAAGTGGTTGAAGGAAATTGAAAGAATATATAAGGGTATTTTGATGTTATTGTGAATTTGAAGGCAAAATCTTACAAGGCATGTGTGAGATTCTTTAGCTATATTTGAGTAGGCTATAGAGAGCTTTAGTACTATTTTGTGGTGTACAGCTTTAATGGTATAAGGAATAGTAATCTCATGCTCTGCCTCTTTTATTTAACTTTATCTGGGTCCCTTTCCCTTTACCCTTACCTCTGATCATGGAAAAAAACATGAACTTCACTTTTGCATCCTATCTCTAAATACCAACTTCCTCACTAATCTAATTATAGGAGAAATGGTTGCATGAAACTGTAATTCAACATTATTCTTATCTCTTTCTAATAAAAATGATAAATCAAATTTTTCTTCCTAATTTTAATATTTTTAGTTGAATTTAAATTTTTAAGAGGAAAAACTAAAAATCAGGAGAAAATCTGATTTCTCCTAAATATATAGTTGTTTGATTGAAACAAAATTGAGTGAAAAAAGTGTGCTATTGAGTTCCTATTTTGTTTTTATTTGGTATAATTTCTTTTTACACATTTCTTAAATGACTTAATATTTTTAATTTAATTAAGTGTTTGTTAAAAATATGGTAAGTGTTTAAATGCGAGCTCAGCATCCCAAATTTACTGCCACCGCAACAATTCCTACTACTCAATGGGTTTATATCAATTTATTAAACCACTGTTCCAATAAAATTTTATGTGGATGGAAAAATTGATGCCACTTGTGATTTGATTAGTTAAGTCTTGCATTTAGGTTTATATATGGACAAAATTAAACGAGATATATATGATAGCTGCACAATTTTTTTAAAAAATAGTAATATAGAATATTACATAGTAATTAGTCTAATAGTAGATAAACCATTAAGATCTTCATGCAGTGTATTCAGAACAAAATCAAGGAGTTAGGACCAACAATGAATATTGATGTCTATTCATCGCAACCAACCTATTACATTCTCGATGTACATGTTTTAAGTTGGTATCTCAATCACGGTTCAACAAATCTATTTGAAAGAAAAGGAAGATTCTTTTACTTTTGTTTTCTTTTAAAAATAACTTTTAACTCTATTTGGAGGAATAGAAAAGTGAAAAATAAGAAAAAAGAAATAGGTAAGATTTATATTAAAAATGGTGCACCAATTTTATCATGAAATAAATAATATTTACTTGAACATTTTTATACACCAATAACAAATATATTTTTACTTTCTCTCCCCATCCACTATTTTAATATATTTTCAATTATTTTTCTACCATATCAAACAAAACCCTAGGGTTTCAATTTATTATAATTATCTATTTAATCATAATGGATTTAATTGATTAAAGCCTGGCTAATTTTTATTTATTTATAATAAATGCCATTTCATTTGAACCCAGTTGGCACAATTGAGATGTTAAACATCTATGCATCTTCCATTAAAATTTAGCAGCTAAAAATTGAGGTTTTGAGAATTTTGAAATTTTAAGTATGTATTCTTGAATTATGTATATTTTCATTTTAAATTTATTTTAACTTAAATTTTACAATGCCTAAATTTTATCTAAGTTTATTTTAGTTTAAATCCAAATAAATTTAAGTTATCATATTTTTATATTCACCGTTTAAATTTCACAACAAATTAGAGAATTTAAATATTTTAATCATATCTACTATTTTTAAGAAAATATCTAGAACTACTCATAGCTCTTCCCGACTCATAAATAGGAGGATAATGGAACCCACATCTGCTAAAACTCAATTTGTAAAATTTAAAATTTTTTATCCAAAAGAAAATTGCATTACTCTATCCATTATTATTTTTAGAAATAGTATAAAGTTAAATATATGATTGAATTGAATTAAATGGAAAAATATTACAGCAATGCTAAAATGTTTTGAAGAAGCCAATTATGACAGACACACATACAATAATTATTGATATATCATTATTAATTATTTTTCTGTCAAATCATAATGGGTTTTACTGTCATCATATCAAATCATGTAACTTTGTATATGCACTAGAGCCTGTATGATTAATTTTGTCCATGAGTCAACCAAAAGTTTAACAAAATTGAAGCTAATGAGTATAATGACAAATTTCATATTTATTCTCTTAATATTTCTTTAATTTTGCTTTATTTTAACTGGGCAAATAAAGATAAAAAGAAAAAGGAAAGGAAAGGCTGCATTTGATTGTAACCGTAAAACATTTCAGCGAAATTCGCATTTTTTATGACATTTACCCTAAAATTCTCGTCTTTTCTATCTGTTTCTGTAGTTTTACTTTAACAATAATAGATAAAATAATGTCATCTCTTATATATTTCTTTTTACAATTAATATATCTTTTATGTTTGATTAAATTTCCTTTTAATAATATGGTTTACAAAGTTGGAATTTAAATCTACGACTGCAACCGCTCTTACAGGTTAATATTTATGATTTTTAATCTGATATGTTTTTCCAAAAGGAGGGGAAATTTTGCTCGATTTGTAGTTCTACTTCGTAATTACGCATTTACAACCAAAACAACAGGGGCGAAGCTAGAATAAATTTCTAGGGGCCGAATCAACTCTATATCTTTATAACTTTTAAAGGATTAAATTAAATTTTTATAATTTGGGGGGGGCAAAGGACAATTTTACCTTTATTAATTTAAAAATTTTTAAAAATAAAAGGCCTAACTAGCAATTTTACATTTTAGGGGCCGGCCCCTCCCCCCGCCCCTAAATCCGCCTCTGTTCCAAGCTTCTTCAGTTTGCTAGTAATATCTTCACAGCCACAACAAGTTGCAAGAAGAATACAGTCCACTTTTCACAACTGACTATGTATATATATAGGAAGCTTTTAAAGCTTCAAGTGACTCAAAAATCATAAACAACTACTTGGCATTTAATTCCCTTTCGAACCATCTTCCCTATTTCTTTCCTCAATGGCTTATTCTATTCCTAAGCTCTACTCTACTTATTCATTTCCCAATGATTTTTCTCAGTTTCCAAATCCATTGACAGTTTCCCAAGAAAACTACACAGCTTGTGGTGCTATCCCTGGTACATCATGGGATCATGAAGATATTAGCTTCCCAACGTTTTTAGACAATGGTGGGGTCGATGTTTTTCAACAAGATTCTAATCTAACATCTCCAGTTTCAGTTCCAGTTCCAGCAGCATTGTTTCCTGAACTAATTGGGATTTCATCAGATTTAGATGTCCCAACAGCATTGCCCCATCATTTCAATAACGTTGCTGCTGGCTTTTGTGGCATTGGAACCATCCAAAATCTTGGTGCCAGATATCAACTGCAAGATGTCTGTGAGTTTGGAGACGAATGCACTGGATTTGTTCATCAGGATTTCAAGCCAATTGATCCAACTCTGGGACAAAATTGGGTATTTCTTTTTTTTCTTTCTTTAATTCATGCATTGCATGGTTTCCTCCAATTTCATGAAAACTAATGTTTTGGGTTCTTTATTTTTGTTCTTCTCACAGGGAATTCAAGGCAATCGAATGCGACCGCCGGCCATGGAAGACAGCAATCTTAAGGTTGGTCGATATTCAGTGGAAGAAAGGAAAGACAGAATTCTTAGATACTTGAAGAAGAGAAACCAAAGGAACTTTAACAAGACTATTAAGGTCTCTCTTCCTTAATTTTCTCTGATATGATAAATGTTTTATTATAGACAAAAAAAAAAAAAAAACGTAACATTGACTGATCTATTTAATATACAGTATGCTTGCAGGAAAACCCTAGCTGATAGAAGAGTTAGAGTCCGGGGAAGATTTGCAAGGAACACTGAAATTTGTGAACATCAAGACATGGTATTGAAGAGAGAAGATGATAATTTACCCAATGACAAAAACTTGTATAATTGCTGTGAAGCAGTCCAGGTATCTCTCTCTCTCTATGTATAAATACATACATATATTTGTTGTTGTCACGAGCATCTCATGCACGTCAAAAATGGTTCAGTTATTTAACATTTAGATGGAAGTTTGGGGCAATTAATGATGTTTGGTTATTTTGGTTTTTGGTTTGCAGATGAAGCATGATGAAGATGATTGGCTGCAAGAGGCTATGGCAAATCTTATGTATTTACCTTATATTGCTGGTTGATAAATATAGATATGTTAGATGTACTTTGTATGTGTACTGGGTTACTAATGAAAAGTCTCAAGAAGGCGATGCCGCCTCTTTTTTTTTTAAAAAAAAAACCACTCTAACCAAGCTCATTGTTGTAGCAATAGCAATCTCTCTTTCAAACTGATTGCTCTCAAATAACCTTTATTGTCATACACAAATACAATGCAAAAGAACTTTGAGTTTAACCATATATGTTCATGTGTTTGAATTTTCGAGTTTAATCTAATTAGTTCATGCATTGAATTGATATAGGACAAATATGAGTTTGATTTAATTAGTTCATGTATTGAATTGATATAGGGTATGCATGAGAAGCCTATTTTGAAACAAAAGGCAAGAAAAAAAAAACATGGAATTGAATTATATTTTGAATTGGTGTATAGTAGGGGTTAGTGTTCGATTGAATCGAGTGAAAATTTTTCGAATTAATCGAGTTGGCGAGTCCTATTTTATCATCCTAACTCGATTTGAAAATTTTTTGAATCGAGTCGAGTGAAATGAAATTCGAGTCGAGTCGAATCGAGTGAAATTGTTCGAATTAACTTAAAAAATTAAACATGTCAAATTTAAATCTTGCTACAATATAACTAATTACATGTTAGAGTACATCAATTTGAAACCATATATATTTGAATTTTTTTTCAAAGAAAAATAATAATAATAAAAAAAAAGATACTTTAGTATGATAAACTTGAATCATTAATTAATTTATTTAGGTCCCAAAATTATTATTTTAACTTTTTAAAAATTTTAAGTTTTTTATGTGTTCTTTAGGATTTTTAAAAGTTTTATAATTTTTTAAAATATAAATTTTGCAATTTTTATAAATATTTTAGTTTTGAAAATTATTTTGATTTTCTTTTGTAATTTTTGTTGAGAGAGAGACCAATTTGCTCATTTTCAAAATTGACGAGGACCAAAGGGGTATTTACACCAATATCTGTTATTCGAATTGTATAATTCAATTCGACTCGAACTCGAAACTCAAATTACTTATTCGAGTTGACTCGAATAATTCAAATAACTCAGTTCGATTAACTTGAAATTAAATTTTTTTTTTTAGATTTTTTCAAATTGAATCGAGTTTTGTTCAGTACCCTCTTTTTATATATTTTAATTAGTTATGCATAAAGAAATTATTAAACATGTTATGTTTATTATAATATTTTCCATCATGTGTTTTTGTATATACTACAATATTCAAAAATACTAAGGAGGTGGAAGTGAAAGGATTAAGAGAGTTTAGTTGACTGAAGGCTAATTATTTGTGAATTAAGCTAAGGTAGCACTTGAAGGGGATTGAAAGTGATTGAAATGTAATCGCATTTGATGCTAAAGGGCAAATCAATATTCTACTTTATCCTTCTTACAAGGACAAAGGTATAAAATCAAAGAGTAAGTCTTAATTAGCAAGATTATGAAATGAACCAAACCAGAATATATACATTTGACTAGCTTATTTTATTTATATTTAATTATAATAATATATCAAATACAAACATATTGTCAAATTTCTCAATATGAAAAGAAATCAGTATTTAGAAAATAACAAGAAACAAAGAGGGAATATTTGAGGAACTGGTGTGCTCTTTGGCTTGTACTTACTAGTTAAACTTGTGGTTCTCTAGCAATGCATACAAGATCAATAGAACAATACCTTCAAATTTCTACACTCACTTTAATTATTTGATGCCAAAATCATCACTTGTTTGATTTTTCAGATATATAGGCCCCCTCTAGGGTTGTTCTCCACGTCTTTTCAAAAACTCCCCACATGATAACCCGCCGCAATTAACTATATATCTTCAAAATCCTTTTTTCCCCCACTGAAAATTGAAGTATGTAATAAGGGTGAATAAGGTGTTTCAGAAGGTAAAAGATACAATAGCACAAGAAACTGAAATGTCTGTGTATTTCTCTCTTATTGTTATTTTTTTACACACGTCAAAACCTTTGCATGTGGAAACAAGAAATGGCCATTTAGTGTTTAGTTTGAGGGTGTTTCATTAAGAAAAAGAAAACTGTCTTTCTTGCTTAATTGTATACTTCTTTGAAGAGGTTCGATATTCCAAGTTCTACTATATTTCCTTTCATCATGAAAATACTTAATTAATGGATTAAGATGTTAAAAGTTCCATATGCAAAACAATATTAATTATAATTTGTATAATATTGTTCATTACAATAGGTATATCCATCTATGTGGCTTGAAAATTCCTTTGTATTAACAAGCTAAACATTTAGAGTGTGTTAGGTTGTGTGCAAAAGTGGAAGGATGGAAGGAGAGATTAGAAAAGTGAAAAGAAAATAAATTTTAAGTGTGCTTGGTAAGAAAGAAAAGTGAGAAGAAAGAAAATGAGGATGATCATTTTCAATCGTACTGCATAAAAATCAATCCTTACAAATTTGAATGGTGAGATCAAAGGAAATGAAAGAGATGTGTATGTTGATTTAAAATTATGTAATTTTCAATTTATTTTATTTTATTTTTCAACTTTATTAAACAATGAATGGAAAGGATTATTTTTTCTTTCTATTTTTCATCTTTCTTACCAGGTATATCTATGAATAATTTATATTTTCAATTTTCTTTCCAACCTATCAAGAAAAACTTTGTTCATGTCTTTCAACTTAGGGACCATACAACAGACGGAGACTAACGCGTCACGTTTCTGTCAAATGTGCACTTTACCTTGTCAAAGTCGCCGGTTGAGGATAATAGGAATGAACCAGCGCTCAAATATTCTTCGATTCCAAGCCAAACCCTCAAAGTGAAGCATAAGTCTAGTATTTCTTTTACCTCATATTGGGATCAACCCGATTAAGCAACAAGTAAAAATAGCGAAATAAATTGAGAAATTAAACACTCAAATTTAATGTGGAAAAACCTCTCCAAAGAGGATAAAAAACCACGGCAAAAAATAATTTTACTATAATGACAAAAGAATGAAGAGTACAAAAGATGGAGGTAAAAAGTAAACCCCAAAACCCCGAAAACAAAGAACCCTCAAAACGTAAACACAAAATTCTCTAAATGTATTATGAGTTCTAATCTCTAATGGGTGTATTTTGTAAGGTAGTAAAAGAGCCTATTTATAGGCTAAATTAATAGGTAAAATAATAATAAAATAATCTAGACTAATCAGAGTTTGATTGAAACAAATAAATAGAGTTTAACTGAAAGATTATTTCTCAAATTTGACTGAAATAAGAGTCATACTCAACAAATCTCCACCTTAACTCATATTTCCACAATGTCATCTTTGCCAAAGCCCGCCACGAGCCTATCTTGAACTATGCAGGGAATTAATTGAGTTGAATCTGTGCTTAGAAACTGGAAGACTTCTAGCCTTTGACTTGTACACTGCCAAATTAAAAATAACCCGAGTCTGATTTTCACGAACACAGTGCCCTAACTTTTCAAAACCTGCATCCAAAAGAGAACCTCTCTTCAGCGAAATGGTCATACATTTTTCCCTCCTATGACCAAGTTGTCTCTGCTCTAAACGAGTTGACTTTGACTCCGTAACGGACGAGGGACGTCCGATTTCATCGGTCACTATAAAACCTTCAAGAATATCAAGACTGCTGGTTCTTTTACCTTTTAACAAAATGAGAGCTCTACGAGATACTAGAATGTCGCTCGATTCAATGTTGATTCTGCATCCTTTCAAGTCTAAAATACTCAAGGAGATGAGATTCTTTCGTAAGTCAGGTACATACCTGACATCTGAGAGTGTCCTAATCGTCCCATCGTGTATCCTAATTTTAACAATACCAATACCAATTACCTTACTAGATGAATCGTTTCCCATGCGCACAACTCCACCTTCAACTGAACTGTATGTGGAGAACCATTCTCTGTTGGGACATATGTGGAAAGAACATCCTAAATCTAGGATCCACTCAGACGTGAGCTTGGAGTTATCGCTCGTTGACACTAACAAGAAATCATCACCGCTTTCATCGACCAAATTAGCACCAGCTACATCTTCCTCATTACTCTCAACAGCTCTTTTATTTCACAGTTTATAACAATCTACTTTGATGTGACCTAACTTTTTACAATAGCGACACCTTTTGTATTGTTTCTTTGATGCTACCAAAACAGAAGCTTGCTTATCTGCCTTGCTATCCAAACCAAACTCATTGTCGAGTTTGTCTCTATTCAACAAATAACCCTTCACATATTCGAACAAGATTTTGTCTCTGCCATAAATCAAGGTCTCCCTAAAAGACTTGTATGAACGGGGTAAAGAGCACAATAATAGCATAGCCTGATCTTCATCGTCAATATGAACCTCAACGTTCTTTAAATCATTTAAAAGGGTAATTAACTGACTGATGTGATCTCTAAGAAGCTCACATTCGTTCATGCGAAACGTAAATAGACGTAGTTTCAACACTAAACGGTTAGCCAGAGACTTAGTTGCATAAAGAGTTTCTAACCTTTTCCACAATGCGGATAAGGTCTTCTCCATCAATACCTCCTGCAATACCGTATTCGCGAGGTACAACTGGATTGCAGGCAAGGCCTTTTCATCAAGATCTTCCCATTCTGTTTGATTTAGATTCTTAGGCTTTTTCTCGGTAACAACCTTTTTCAAGCCAGTTTGAACTAGAATTGCCATCATCCGAACTTGCCACAGATTGAAATTTGTCTCACCATCGAACTTCTCAATTTCAAATCTTGTTGCTGCCATCTCTGAATGGGCTGATCTATGAAAATTGAACTAGCTTTGATACCACTTGTTGGGATCAACCCAATTAAGCAACAAGTAAAATATAGCGGAATAAATTGAGAAATTGAACACACAAATTTAACGTGGAAAAACCCCTCTACAAAAGATAGAGATAAAAACTAAACCCCAAAAACCCGAAAACAAAGAACCCTTTAAACGTAAATACAAAATTCTCTAAATGCGTTATGAGTTCTAATCTCTAATGGGTGTATTTTCTAAGATTGTAAAAAGAGCCTATTTATAGGCTAAATTCATAGGTCAAATAATAATAAAATAATCTAGACTAATCAGAATTTGATTGAAACAAATAAACATAGTTTAACTAAAAGATTATTTCTCAAATTTGACTGAAATAGGAGTCATACTCAACACCTCATCATTTTTGTTACTCATCAGAGAACAATCAAAATGTCTACTCCGATGTCCCATAACTTCTCTCTTCCAAGACTGTGAGAAGCCTCTTGAATGCTTGAAGCACAATTTCCTTCTTGTGTAGTCTAACTCCACTTCAAGGAAAAAAGACCAAATATTACACACAAGTATTTGTTAGGATTGGGGTTGACCCAAATTGACAAAACGTTGGGTTTTTGGATCTGAAATGCTAATTATATATTATTCTACTGTAACACAAAGTGTCAAATATTTTATAAGCTGGTTTTTGACTAGCAAAATCGTGAGAGCCTACATGAACAAAATGACAAAGCAATGACAGTATTTTTTAAACTAAGAGACAATAATCTGGACTAAAACAAATTAAGAGTTTTAAATATTGAGATTTGAATTTTAAATTTGTTGATGTGTTTTTTTTTAATAGATAATAACGTGTGAATTGTACTAAAATTTTTTAGTTGGAAAACTCTCATTTCTTTGTTTAGACTTTAGACTTTGTGCTGCTTAAAAGGGGAAAGGAAAATGAAAAAGAAAAAACCGGCAAATGGGTGTCACAAGCTAGCCTTCTTACTATCGTAAGAAACCACTATCCCAAAGTGATGTGAATTGACCCCATTAATATTTTATTTCTTCAATATGTTTTTTCCTTTCTCATTTCTCACTGATGAACAATGTGGAAATTAATTTTTTCTCATCAATTAGCTTTGACTTTGATGGTTGGAATTGACTTAATATAAACTAACAAAAGTTTTATTTATTTATTTGTTATTTTAATTTATAGTTCAAAATTTCATGCCAATTAAATTTTGATTGAGTTGACATCATTATTATTGTAACAATTTAAAAATATGAATTCAGATTGAAGAGAAATTGTGAAAAAGTATGCATTGTATTAAAAAAAAACAGTTTAGAGGCTGCATTGATGGCTTGTTACCCTAATAAGAGTAAAACCAACTTGAGTTATTCCATAAACATTTTGATGATATTACTTCGATTCAAAGCTTTTCAAATTTTTATTTTGTACAAATACCTAAAAATGAAAAGTCAAAGTAAAAGGATTTTAATTACATAGAATGGATTATATATTGATGGGATGTATTGTTTGATATATATTTACTGTTAATAGACCTCAAATTTTCAATGTAAAGTTGACTTTGCCTAAGATATAAGGACCTTACCCTTTTAGTCTTGCGATTCAAACATTAGAAGTTAAGAAGTCCATAATGGGGCTTTGGCTATAACATTTTTGCCACATATCCAACCAGGAGAGGGCTCAAGCTGGACTCTCTTCTGTCTATAGGTCATTCATACTACTAAAACGCAAAACTAACGTGGGTCCTTGAAGTTTGATACAAGAGGAACCTGCTGCTGACTTGTAGTCTTTTTCTTCCACATGGACTTAATGAATGGTACCTTCTTATTTTTTTACTTGAAATGGTTTCAGTTCCTTCCTGTATTCAGTAGAAAAAGTTAGGTCATTTTCAATGCAAATTGACAAGTGGTCATGCTGTTGGTAATGAATACATTCTTTTCCAAACTAAACTCGTACAGACGTTTATATACTCTTCTAGTTCACATAACAAAACATCAATACTGTGTCCTTTGAAGGGGAGGGAGAGATAACATTTGGTAGTGGATTCATGCCAAGTACAAATTCAAGACATAAATAATTTTACAACTGTTGTTGAAATGCAAGGCCTTGGAATGAAGCAGAAAACTTAGATCAAATCAACGGATCATTCTCAAAAGATTTGTCGGTCGATGAAGTGCTTATCTTTCAGAATTTGATGTCCCACAAAGATTATGGCAAAGGCTAGAAATTACTGCCACATGATGAAGGGTGTTGGGCCCCATTTGGGACATGTGGTGAAAGAGACTATGTCTATGTATAGGGTTGACCTTCACTATATCAGATTAAATTCTCCAAACTTGGAATTTGAGGACAACATTGTTGCAGCAAATTTGGAGCTTAAATGATGGAAAGTTTCTCAGCTTTTCTTTCGGTGAAGCTTTAGATTCTGACACTACTGTAGATTATGCCATTGCACTTGAAGTCAAGTAGGATTACTAGATCTGATGCCATATCGATGTCGTAATTATAGCATGGAAACCAATATAGTCATACAATGATGATTAACAAGGAAATTTCGTCATACAACGATACAAGCTAGAAGATTAAGTGCCACAGAATATGGAGCTTTCTTTACTATATTTAATGATACATGTCTCTTCAACACCAGTTCCTTTCTGCCCTCCACATATGTTAGATTTCACCAAGTAATTGAGTTTTCGGTTTTCTTAAGAGAAATTTTTTTAGATTGAAACAAGTTATTGGAATTTGATTAGACAGTAGATGTATTGCTATAAGATTACCTAGGATGCAGGATTTTGATTTTTAATTAATGTACTAGATTGACTTCTTAATTCACAATTTTTTAAGCTTTAATTCGTGTAGGCAGGTTGTGCTTATTTGATCACATTTCATGGTCAGCTCTGTAATCACTGAATTTTGTCCAGTTCAGATTTCGTGTTTTAATTTTTTTAAATTACGAGTTAGGACTTGTCTCATATGGGCCCAATGATTGGACCTATGGGGATTGGATAATTGGGCTTTTAATAATTTAATTTTGGATTTGTTTGGGCTTTAGCCCATTAGTGTTTTTATTTTTTGTTTTTTATGATATATTAATTTTAAATAATAATAGAATAATAAAAAAATCAGAAAAATACAAAAAAATTTAAAATTTATATTTTGGCCCCCCAACTTTTCCTAAAATTACATTTTGACCCTTTAACTTTTCCTATTCACATTTGGCCCCCAAATTTTCCTAAAATTATACTTTGACCCTAAAAGTTTTGCATCCTCTGCAATCTGGTCCTTCTGGCACTAAATTAGATCAAGCCCATAACTTTGGGCTTTTGGTAAACTCTTGATTTTTTTTCATTTTATCCATGTATTGAAATATTATCCTATTTTAATTAAATTAGTATTTTTAAATAGTTTTTTTAGAAATATTTCATTTTACACTTTTAATTTAAATAATTTTAATATCTAAGGCATTGAATCGATTTGACATTAAGCTATTGATTTCATCGCTTTATTGGGTGAATACCATTAGTTTGTGCTATATAACGGAAAGCTCATAAGAACTGTGGTGTGTCCACAACACATGCAGGACATCAACCAAAATCAGTAACCCTAATGACATTGTTATTTGTATCCTACGAATTTATTAAGGTTCAAACGGGACTCGGTAATTGTTGGATATACAACCGGTAATTATTCATGGCAATAGTACAATTCACAAACAATAAATCAATTTAATACCTATGAATGTACAATTTAATTACACGAACTTACCTCGACAAGTGTACGTAGATACGAAGGCGACTAATCAAATATTTTCTTTTTGCCTCAATTTAACTCTGTACGATATCTAACCGAATCTATACGAATGAATTTAACTCAATTCAATATAATTGATATACAATTTAGTACAACATACACTTTTGGAAAAATTACTATTTTCCCCTATACTTTTAATTCTTTACAATTTAGTCCCTAGGCTCGGAAAATGACTTTCATGCAATTTAATCTTACTCAAGCCTAGCCAATTTTTTATCGTATTAATAGCAGCCCATATATTTCATAAAATTCACCATTTTACCATAAATTTATCATCTTTTCAATTTGGTCCCTAATTGATAATTTCATCAAAATTCTCTTTACAAAAGTTGTTTATCTAACAACAACCTTTCATTTTCTATCATAAAACTTCAAAACTCAAGTATGTTCATACATGGCAAAACCCTAATACTTTAACGATTTTGCAAATTAATCCTCGAGATAGCTAGATTAAGCTACTTCGATCTCGGAAACATAGAAATCATAAAAAACGGGACAAGGATACATACCTAATTGAGCAAAATAAGCTTGCTAATATCTCAAGCTTCCATGGCTATGGCTTTTTTCTTCTTCTTCTTTTACGATAGATGATGATAATAGATGATTTTGTTTATTTTATTAATTTATTATAACTTTAATCATCAATTTCCAAAATTAACCTTAATAATTCATGAAATTCCTATGATGACTATTCATGCTTATCCACTAAGCATTTTAATGGTCTAATTACCATATAAGGACCTCTAATTTCAAATTCTACAGCTGTTTAATACCAATAGCTATTGGAACTCAACTTTTGCACTTAAAGCAATTTAGTCTTTCATCAAATTAGGTATGTAAACAGTAAAATTTTTTAACAAAATTTTTATACTGTATTTCTATCATACTATACACCATCTAATAATTTAAAATAAAATTTTCTCCAACTTCAGATTTGTGGTCCCGAAACCACTATTCCGATTTCATTGAAAACGGGTTGTTACATTGATGGTTACTAAACTAACTACAAATACGACTAAGGCAAGCGCACCTATCAGACAATAGTATAGCTATGGTAAATAGGGAATATTGAATCCACAAGGACTAAAAGTATTAGTAATTACTGTTTTTTTTTTGTTATTTAGTTGACAATTTGGAGTGATGTGTTTTCATCTAAAATTACTAAACTAATTTATCTAAGAACGCAACAGAAAATGAATCGAGGAAATAATTGAATGTTAACCAATGAGATAGACAATACCCAGGAAAGAATCCACCTAGACTTCACATTTTATTATGAATCTGAATTAAATGATTTATTCACTTGTGTCTTGATCCATAGGAATCCCTAAATTAAATTAATATCTCTTTCAAAAGTAAGAACAATTGACTCTAGGTTGCTTAATTGAAATCTCTTTCTAATTAAAACCCCTAGTGTCGTATTAACTCAATCTATGGATTCCCCTATTAGATTTTACTCTAATCCGGTAGATTTATGTTATCCTATTTCTATAATTGCATGTAACTCCACTCAATTATGCTAGATCTACTCTTAAACAATGACTTTGCCCCACTAAAATAAGCACATTAAAAATGAATTAATATCCCGAAAATATTAAAACAAGAAATAAACATACGTAATTGAGAACAAGAAATAAGTATTTATCGTATAAAATAGAAATTAAATAATAGGATTCATCATAGATTTCATCTCCCCTAGGTATCTAGGGGTTAAGTTCATAATCCTGAATGAAGACATCTCAAACTCAGAAAAACAATAAGACATAAAGAAACTTAATAAAACTTCGAAAGAAATTAAAAAGAGATCTTCAATCTTGATGGAGATCCGCTTCCAAGTTGGCTCCGAAGGTGTTCTTCGAGTGTTTTCTTCGATCAACTCTGGTTGCCCCATTAAGTCTTCTTCTAATTGGTATTTATACACTTTAGAATGCTTAGAAAGCCCAAAAATTGGGCTTTTCTACATATTTAGAAAGCAGGGTGCGAAATCGACACAAGCTGGCCCATGGGCGTGTTCCTAGCTCGTGTGGCTGACATGGGCGTGTGCTCAGCTCGTGTGGAAATGCTCAAGCCATGTGGATCCTGAAGACAACTCTTTTTGTCTGATTTTGGCTCGTTTTTTGCTCCTTTCACTCTAAAATGCTCTCCTAAGTATAGAAACATGAATTTAAAGGATTAGGAGAATTAATTTCATTAATTTTCATAATTAATCATCCAAAAATGCATTAAGAATGGGATTAAAAATATGTTACTTTTATAGCTTATCACGTACGTCGCCGACATAGTTGGAGTTTCATTCTCGATCATGATAAAAAAAAGTAATCTAAAGATAGAAGAATAAGGAAATCAGGTTAAGACTTTGAAGCATTAGATTAGTTTCGACAGGGATTTCAAGGTTGGCTCTCTTCTACAAAAAATAAAGAGGTCATAACTAACGAATTAGTATCGATGGAGTGCAAATGGAAAATGAAACAAAGGAGTACATTGGCAAGGAACTAGTACAAATTATAATGCATGTCCCTTGGAGGATATTTCTTGGCAGGATATGTGTCTTTTCATAAGTTTGAGTAGTCAAGGTTTTTTGTTCTTAAAGGCAATGTGAATTTAAATTGTATAAATACTTTCAAGGAATTGAGATTGTTTCAATTTCACACCACGCGAGAACATTCCAATTCCACATTATTGAAATGAACTTAATATTTATAATAATGATATTTGTGTCAATTTAAACAATGTGAAACAATATCTAATGCTCGATTTGAGATGGTTTCCGATTTTCAATGCTATAAAATTTAAAATAATGGCATGTATAAAATCATAATGTATTAAGTAATGGCTTCTCTAGAACCATTTAATTTCCATACAACTAAATATAATTTAACTAGGCTTAAATTTAATAACACATTTTAATGAAGCTTTTGGAACAATATAAAAAATAAAGACAAAAGAACAATTTTGGGCACGTTAAATCTTGTAACCGTTTGTCAGCTTAAGCAATCTTATATCCTTAAGATGACGGAGATGGTGAATTGATCAATGCAAGGCAATTATTCCATGTCTAAATGCTTTTTGCTATAATTGTCGCTGGGTTTAGGTATTTGAATACAGGATTTTCAAGAGTCCTCTTTACTATTTATAAGTGGCAAACTTTTCCCTACATAACAAGTTCACTGTAATACTTGTTAGAAATACTCCCTGTCTTGAAAATACTTGTGAAAGCTTCTAGAACATAAGGCAAACCTATTTTAGTTTCAAAATTATTTTCCTTAATAATCTGGTCGTTCTCCTTTGTAGCCATTAGTGCCCTGCAAGTTAAGAATAAAACCACTAGGACAGAGTAAACATTAAGGCTTCCTACACTGTACTATTACTGTATTAGGCTGAGGCCCACACTGTTACATTTATTCAAGGTATCATTGGAACGAGTCACATTTATTCAAGGTATGCAATGACAACATTATTCAGTGTTGTGTTCTGGAAGAGGAGATGCTTTCAATCCTAAAGCACTGTCATGATGTCCCTTATAGAGGTCATTTCAGTGGCATGTGAACTGCTACTAAGGTTCTCCAGTTAGGATTCTAATGGCCTTCATTATTCAAAGATGCCTACAATTTTATGAATCAATACGATACGTGTCAGCACACTAGTTCTATATCTCGACGCAATGAAATGCTGCAGCAGCCAACTATGGAGGTTGAATTGTTTGATGTTTAGGGTGTGGATTTTATGAGACCATTTCCAAGTTCATTTGGAAATCTTTATATATTAGTAGCTATTAACTATGTCTTGAAGTGGGTTGAAGCTATTTTAGTCCCAAAGGATGATGCAAAGACAATACTTAAATTTTTTCACAAGCATATACTCACTCGCTTTGGCACACCAAAGGCATTGATTAGTGATCAGAATACACACTTTCATTGCAACCAAGTGGCAGCCACACTAAAAAGATATAGAGTTAATCATAGAATGGCTACTACTTATCATCCATAAACTAATGGACAAGCCGAAGTATCGAATAGTCAAATTAAAAACATTCTTGATAAGGTTGTGAACCCTTCGAGGAAAGATTTGTCTTTCAGACTGGATGAAGCATTATGGGCATTGCAGATAGTATACAAAACTCCATTAGGGATGTCATTATATCAATTGGTTTTCGGGAAAGCATGTCACGTGCCAGTTGAATTGGAACAGAAAGTAATGTGGGCAATTAAGTAAGTGAACATAAACTATAAAACTGCTGGAAAGACAAGGCTACTGGATATCACTGAACTAGAGGTGATTAGGTGAAATGCTTATGAAAATGCTACAATTTAAAAAGAAAAGACCAAACGATAGCATGACAGAATTATTTTGCAGCGACAATTTATTGCGGGTCAACAAGTTTTATTATTCAATTCTATACTGAAACAACACTCAGGTAAATTGCACTCTCTTTGGTCTTAACCTTTCGAAGTTGTCGAAGAATTTCCTCATGGTGCAGTCACAGTTAGATATTTAAATGATGGACACCAGTTCAAAGTGAATGGCCAGTGATTGAAACATTATCTTGGGAATATTGATCACAAGCAGGCAGAGACCATTAAATTGGTCAAAAAATTTTAATTATTATAAAATTTATTATGTAATTTTGTTTTTATTTTATTTTTGTTTCTAATCAAGTTTGTTTTATTTTTTATTTATTTCTATTTTTGCAGAATAAGTATGTACCATTATCGATGCACTTGGGCTTTATTGTCAATGCAGTTCGTACTATTGTACTGTCACTTCTGACTCAGCAAAAATGAGGGCAGATTAGAAATTTTAGATCCCACCATTTGATCAGAAGTCACCTAGTCGTCTGATTTTTCTGAGCGAGCATATTCCTCATTGGACATAATTATTCCCGCTAGCGTTATTTCCCTTCCGAAAAATCACGCCTTTCCATCTTATTCTTTCACTCACTATAAACCTCTCTTCACTATATCGACTGTAACACATACAAAACAACCATTTTTAATCAATTTTCCTTTCCCAAGCTCATACCATTACAACTTTAAACCATCTTTACTCTACAAAACAACCAAAATATAGCAAGAATGAAAGGATCAATGAAAAAAGCCACCAAGCCTGTTGAAGACACTCATCCTCTACAACTGCAGTTCATGAGTCGGAATCTTCTATGCCAATGGAGAAAGCAGCCAGAGACCAATTTCAGAAACAACATTTTAAAGAAAAAATTCCACCCAGAATAGAGCATTCTCCTTTCGCAATAGTAAGACTTGGGTAAGCAAGTCTCCAAAACCATCTCTAAGTTGAAGTGGGAGACTTGTTGCACACATCCTGGAAGTTATTTTCCTTCATTGGTATGTGAGTTTTTCGTTAACCTTTATGACCATGAGTTGGAGTTTATCTTTGTTCGAGAAGGCTTAATCTCATGGGATGCTACAAAAATCAGTGAATTGTACAACACTAAAGTGGATATCGATGAACATTCTGAGTTTATTGAGGATATCATAGATGACTAAAGGGACTTGTTGGTGAAGGATTTATGTGTCGGGGGAACATTGTGGACGGGTTCACATCAAAAGAATTATATGATGCACCGCCGCTTCCCGACACTGCAAAGCAAAATCTGGTTTCATTTTGTCAACTTCAAGCTACTACCCTCTACTCACAGCACCACAATCGACCACGATAGCATGTGCCTGATACATTCAATTTTCAATGGTAGAAAGATTGGTGTCAGTGTAATACTCTACTAGGAAATTACTGATTACGCCACAAGGCAAATTGGAATTTTGGTTTTCCCGTTGTTGGTGATGCTACTGTGTAGCAGAAAGGGATCGTGCCCCGTGATGATGAAGAGGTACTAAAAAATAAGGGTCCGATAAATGAAGCCTTTATTGAAAGAATAACTCATAGAAAAGATACACTGACAATAAAAGGGGCAGATACCAGTAAGACAAGGAAGTCCAAAACCAAGGCAGAAAGCAAGGGAACAAACCTGACTACAGAGACATCATCGTTGAGTAAAATGTAGGATATCAAGATTTTGGCCAATTCCATCAGTAGTAAGCAGAATAGGCTTGTCGCAACAATAGAGGATTTCGACAGATTACAAAATTTGTTCTATGCTTATACTAGGGCTTATAACAACTTTATTATAGCTACATTAAGAAAGTTAAGCCTAACCCCACTCCCATAATTTCTAGTGTTCCCACCGATCATCCGAGATTATGAACCCTTATCTGAGAAAGATGAATTTAGGGACTGAGACAGATCGGTGGAACCCCCTCCCATTGTGCACGTCTCTGATGTTGAGAAAGAAGAGGACTCAAGGGACGTTGAGAAGTACATGTGAATGATTGATATCCTGCTCGAGGGTGACATCATTGCTGGTTAAGAGGCTTCTCCTGTTGAGGAGAAAGTTGTTGTGGAAGAGGAGGACGTCCGTGTTGAAGTTGTGAATGAGAAGGCTGAGGAACAAAATACTAGGACAGAAGCTACTAAGAAATAATTTGTTGAGAACATTGTCAATACATTCGAGTTTATGGATACAACTAATTATAATCTGGAGCGAGATGGAGATAGACCAGCGGAAGCTACAGAGGTAACAAGTGCGGAGCACGACAATTCATTGGCGATAGTGGTCTATACCAGACCACTCAAGGTGACCCCTCCTACACAAGAAGTAGCCGATTATGCTGGGGCAGCACCAGAAACTGAGCGATCTGAGGACTGTATGGAGCCCAAAGGAAAGAAGAGAAAGTACTCCAAAGACAAAAAGTGCAAGAAGGAGGAGAAAAAGAGGAGGAAGAAGAAACATCATGCAGCCACATTGATGGTCGAGGAAAACTGAGTTAGTTTATTTTAAGTTTTAGCTGAAGTATTCATTCATTGTATATAGTTGTAATTTTCATTTTGTTAGTAAATATTGTCATTGCATTTTTATTGTCATTGCATTTTAATGTTAGTGCATTGGAGACAATACAAACTTTAAGCTTGAGGGAATGCATATGGGGTTTGGAAATACACCCACATTTCAAAATATACTTTTTATGGTTAAAGCCAATGTGTTTGACAATTTTTGTTACATTGGATGTTTAAATTTGATTGAATGTTGTATCTTCAATTCTTTGATGAATGATTTAGGTCGCATTAGTAATGGATGACTAGTAGCATTCCTTGTATCTTAAATGAATCTGCCTTTTACAGCTACTCATGTGTATATATATTTATGAATAAGAGACACTCCGAAGTGGGTGCATTGTGAAATGTTAAAGAGGGAACACCCCAATGCAAGTGTTAACAAAATGAATCTGGCCAAAGGCTTTCGCTGCACGAGTTTGTGTCGATGCAATTACGTACTCCCTAAGGGTTTGTTGCAGTTCATCATTACTTATAAGGAACAAGGGTACAGTAATTAAATGATATCCCTTGTTCATTAAAAAAACATATATTGTACAATAAATTTTGTATTCATAGATAGAATTTAAGATTTGAAGCATGATATTGGTTTTGACGAAGATGCAATCTTATTCCTTCATACTTATGTATTTTCAATGCAATATTCTATCATTTAAATGTGAATCATTCATTGGGATTTTAGGTGACTCAAGTTGCTAAAATGATCATTTGTCTTAGTGAATTCTTGTGTAGCCTTGACAGTTTCAATTTTACTTAAGGACAAGTAAAAACCTCAAGTTTGGGGGTGTGATAGTACTAGAAAGAACATATGTTTTTTCCCTACTTATTGGTTAATTTGTTCCCATTTAGTTATCTTTAGCACATACTTTAGCATTTTCAGTTTAGTAATTTACATTTTATAACACAGTGGATCTTAGCTTATTTATCCTTAATTTTGACATGTTTTGATACTGATGTCGCTGCATGAGTATTTTTAGATTGCTCCCAGAATTGTCACCGCACTGACAGCTGTCCAGATAAGAACAAAAATACATGAGCTATCTAGTTTGGTACAACTATCTTGTACGTACAGAGGCAGCATGATTTTGATGAAAAGACACCTGGGCTATTTGGGGAAAATATAAATATTCACATAAAAAGAAAGAAAATGAGAGCTTTGGGGATTATCATCTTCTTCAACCTATCATTTGAATTTTTTGGTTATGGCAGCTTAAGTCTCGTACGGGTGAACCGACGTGAAAGGGATGCAGACTAGCTCTTGATGAGGAGCCCTGAGTGCGACACAAGAGGGAATAGAGAGATTCAAGTCAAGTTGTCTAGGAATAGTATTCTCTAGTTGTTTCTTTTATTTTTCTTTTCTAAATGATGGTGATTACTTTCTATTTCATGTTAGTATAGAAGTACACAGTGTTAAATTTTATTTTATTCAAACTTGCTTCTACTATTTAGTCTTTGGGTTTGAATGTTTTTAGCACGAAAGTGTTATTGCGGTCACTGACACTGGAAGGTGCAGCGACAGTTCAGCTAGCAAGCAAGACAATGGAAGCTGCTTGAGGATTAGAGGAACTTCATCTACATGTTCTTAATAGTGTTCCATAGCCATCATCGGAAGGTGTGGCTAATGTGCATGTTTAAATCTTTGATTAAATATAGAAGTTAAGTTTGGTAAGATATTCATTGGAATTTATTGCATCGACAATCTCCTAACTTTTCATACCTTGTGAGCACTTAGCATTTTGTTGATTATTCACATTGGGGATCCCATTTTATCATTATCATATTTTATCTAGCTGTTTTCAAGTTATCGCTTCGACAACTACTCTCACAAATTTTCTCCTCCCTATCTATTTATTGCATTGAAATTGATAGACAAAAGACAACCATCCTCGTGGGATTGATATTCGACAGACTCATATCTGTCTACTGTACTTGCATCAATAATGTATGCTTGAACATTATTGTTGTGACGTTAAACAGCTGATCAGGGACTTGTTTGTAAAATTAGTAAAAGTTAAAGTTAAATTTATGAAATGATGGTTTGTATGAGTTGATATAGATCCCTAATGAAATCGGGTAGCTTGAATAGGGGATGAAAACTCTTATATTTCAATTTATGAGCTTAAGGACGAAATTCTGAAAATTTAAAATGTTGGCTAAATTAAGTGGGTTAAATTTGTCTATTTAGATTAAGATAGATCATGTACGAATCTAGATCGGGGAAAAGAAAAAGCCTCAGATTAGTCGATTACTTTTCTATGCCTTAGTTGTCGGGGTAAGTTTGTACATACGGATTACAATATTCATGTTATGTAATTGTATGTTATTATGTATTTATAATGCTATTAAATAATGTATATCCAAATAATTGTCATGATGGTTATTGAGTCCCAGTTGAGCCTTAGGAATTCGTAGGACATAAAGGACATGTCATTAAGGATTTCATGTTTCGGGTAATGGTTGAGGTCTGTATTTGTTGTAGATACTCCACAACTCATGTGAGCAGCGTCGCTTAGCGTACGGTCTGACCCACAGCTCATTTGAGTAGGCCAATTTCACAGCTCGTGTGAGCAATGGTGTAAATGAAAGGTTACGATTATATGTTTAAGCACACTTCGTGTGAGCTTTCTTGAGTATCTGATGTTATTCTAGATGGTTCAACAGGCATGAAAACAAATTGGAAAGGTAAGTTTGCAAATGGAATAATGCATATGCACATGAAAAGGTGAATGAATCAAAAGAAGTATGTTCATGTAGAAATAGCTTACATTATGTTTAATTCAAGTAAGTTATGAAATAATGCACTATCTTGTGTATTGTTGATGATAATGCTTAGGCTTGTGCCAAGCTTGTGGTTGGATTACATTATGCTTATACTTAATGTCATTTAGATGAAGTGATAAGTTATGTTTCATGGTCTATAAACATACTATGCATTATGTGCTTACATAGGTTTCTTTCTTATGTTTTATAGATTATCGGAAGCTCGATTAGTTTGGAAGCTTGTTTGAGATCTATCATGCTATCCAACATAAACTTTAGTAATTTTTGATGTTTTGGCTAATGTTATAATGGTATGTATAGGTGGACTTATGATGAGGTTTAGTTGAATGCTTATATGTTAATTTGGTATGTATAAGTTGATCTCTTTGGTACATTTGATGCCTTACTAGTTTGTGAATGACTCAAATGGCATGATTTTGTGATGGAATGGTAATGGCCAAATTGTGGCATATTTGGTAAGTTTTGAAGTTAATAGTTGATGAATGAGAAGTGGTAAAGTTTGTATGTTTAGGTAAGTTTGGATGTTAGCAATTGAGGTGTCGTAAACGGCATATTGGTTCATTGATTTTAGAAATTTTGAATTGGTCATTATATGCATGTTTTGGCAAGGTTTTGATGTCTTGATTATGGGCACAAAATGCCTGTAGGTGTATGTATAATTTGGTGTTGGAATTGGCTTGATTTTTGGAAAATTCATCTCCACACGGGCATGTGACTCAGCCTTGTGTGACACATGGCTTGGCGACATGGTCGTGTGTCCCCTGTAGGTTCTATTGCATGCAACTCAACTATCTATGTGACCTAGAACACGACCGTCTAGGGCTATTTCGAGAGTTACACAGCCTGGTACACAGGTGTATGACACAGCCGTGTGGCCCTACTCAGAGTGTTATATTGGTGAGGACACGGGCTAGGACACAATCGTGTGTCCCTAGTTCGAAGGTTACAAGGCTAGAGACACGAGTGTGTGTCTCAACCGTGTGAGGCACCCGGCCTGGTCACATAGCCGTGTGACCCCCTGTAGTCAAAATTTTCTAACATTTTCTTAAATTTTCCAAATACTTCCAATTTAGTCCCGAACTGTTTCTAAGGTGTTTCTAGGGCTTCGATGGCTCGATTTAGGGATGATATGTATGTGGATGAATTTTTATATTATGTTTATATTTCCAACCCGTGTTCATGCCCGTTTAACTCACTAACTTGGGTCACACGCCAAGCCACACGCCGATGTGCCAGGCCGTGCTAGGCATGTACCTACAAAAAAAATGCATATATATGAAAGCCATAACAAGGCACCAAAATCATGCATTATCAACTTATACATATAGTATAATCACATACAACCAATATGCCTAAAGGCACCTCAATTGACAACATTAAAACATGTAAAGCCATGTACTCAATTTAGCCAAAAAAATCAATTAACTTCCAACAATATTTGTATCAATACATACCATAAAATTTACTTACCAAAACACAAACCATTTAGTACCAAAATGTCATTCTATCACTAGTATCAAATGACCATATAAATCATACAAAATAAGATACCAATTCACCACATTTCCAACAAGTTATAAACCATATAATATGCATATTCATACCATAATTTCATCTTCCATACTTCAAGCATATCAAGCCAAACATCATCCATATTAAGGCTAATATTTACATGCCAAAAAGAAATTCATTTGAACACCAAAATACCATAACACAAACCAAACCAAATTGCCATTACAACAATTAAACATATAGGCCAACATTAGCCAAAAATACCTATACATGCCATTATAACCAAAAATGAAAACAACCGAAAGTACCAAAAGAGCCGATGGATAGTGTGATATAGCTCCGACAAGGTTCCAACCCAAATGAGCTTCCGATTCACTATAAGATATGGAAAATAACACAGAGTAAGCATATAAGCTTAGTAAGTTCGTATAATGTGAAAAACAACTTACCAATTCAATTCAATATAGGTAAGATAAATATGGCATAATCCAACATAAATTGGCCAAAACCTAAACATGTACATCAAACATGTTAGCCATGTAAACATATACATAGAAAAATAAACATGGATGAGCACAACATTGATTAAGTTTCATATACATGTATCATCCAATTCAATTCTCTATATACCTTGTATCAACATTTCAATATAATTCACATGTGTCCTTGTAATAGTCCGTATCAAACTTTTACCATCTTCCATCAAAACATTGCTTGTTGAACCATTTAGAATACCTTTGGATAATCGGGATAGCTCACACATAGTGTGCTACATCATATAACTATAATCCGTCAATTCCTGTACATGTATGCTCACACGAGCTGTGAATCGGTTTGCTTACATGAGCTGTGAAAATAGGTCTGCTCACACGAGCTGTGGGACAGAACGTAGCTACACGATACTGCTTACACGAGCTATGGAGCATTAGTAACACATGTCGAACCTCAGCCATCGGTAGGACGTTCAGGACCAGCACCCGAATCATGTAAACCTTAATGACATGTCATTTGTATCTTATGAATTCTTAAGGTTCAAACGGGGCTCGATAATAGTCATATGTCATTGGATATGCAACCGTTATATTTTATTCAAAAGCATATATACACAATTCAATTACACGAACTTGCCTCGACGAGTATACGTAGATACGGAGGCGTCTAACCTGAGACTTTATCTTTGCCCTGATCTAAAGCCATATGAGACCTGTCTTGATCTATTTGAATAAATTTAACTAAATTTAATATGAAATTTATTCAATTTAATCCAAAATCATATTTTGAAAAATTACCATTTTGCCCCTATAGTTTTAATTTCTTTGCAATTTAGACCCTAGCTCATAAAAATGGAAATTCATGTAATTCATCCTCAACCCATCATAAATGATATTAAATAGGTCCCTAGCAAGCCCTATATTTCATTTATTTCATAATTTCACCATGTAAGATTTTATATTTTTCAATTTAATCCTTATCTGACAATTTCATCAAAAATCACATAACAAAAGTTGTTTATCTAACAAAAACTAACCATTTTCTTCCATAAATTATCAAAACTCATACATATTCATTAATGGAAAAACCCTAATACTTAAACAGTTTCACAAATTAGTCTTCGGGCTAGCTAGATTAAGCTACAACGATTCCAAAAACACAAAAATTAATAAAAACGAGACAAACAATACTCACATGGAAGCTAAATTGAGAAGGCCGAATGTTCAAGCTTCCGTGGATGTTTTTGCTTTTGATTTTCGGTGGTGTTAAACCATTAAGGAAGATGACATGTTTTATTTATTTTGTTTTTAACTTAATTATTAATTTATTTACCATTTACATATACATACCTTTAAAAACATTTATAATTTTAGTTATACCAAGCCATCCTATTCCACTATCAACATTTATGGTCTAATTACCACATAAAGACTCAAAATTTAAGGTTTTATAGCTATTTAACACCTTTAGCTACTAGAACTCAACTTCTGCACTTTATGTGATTTAGTCCTTTTTATCAAATTAAGCACGTACATGGTAAAATTTCTTAAAAAAAAATTTATACGGTACTATTATCATGCTGTAGGAAATAAAATAATAATAAAATAATTTTTTTTTTCAGATTTGTGGTCCCGAAATCACTACTCCAATTTCACTAAAAACGGGCTGTTACAGGTTCGATAGTGTATCAAATGTAATTTCAGCACTGTTAGCTCGAGAATTGATTAGAAAGGGATGTGAAGCTTATTTAGCCTGTGTTCCTGATTCAAAGGTGGCTAAGTTAAAAATTAAAAAAATACCGATAGTTAAAGAGTATGCTGACGTGTTTCCTGAGGAATTGCCCAGGTTGCCATCAATTAGAAAAGTAGAATTTGTGATCGAACTTCTACCTAGAATAGCTCCAATTTCGATAACATCATACAAGCTAACTCCTACAGAACTGAAAGAGTTAAAAAATAGTTGCAAGAGTTGTTAGAATGCGGATTTATTCGACCGAGCGTGTCACCTTAGGGTGCTCTAGTTTTGTTCATGAAGAAGAAATATGGGTCAATGCGACTATGTATAGATTATCGACAGCTGAATAGAGACACCATCAAGAATAAAGATTCATTACCTCGTATTGATGATTTGTTCAACCAATTAAAAAGAGCTACAGTGTTTTCGAATATCGACTTGAGATCCGGATATTATCAGCTGCATGTTAAAGAGTAAGATGTACCGAAAACTGCATTCTGGACTAGGTATGGTCACTATGAATTTCTAGTGATGCCATTTAGTTTGACCAGTGCTCCTACGACATTTATGGATTTGATGAATCGAGTATTTCATTGATATTTAGATCCATTCATTGTGGTATTCATCGATGATATCCTGATTTATTAACTGAACGAGTCGAATCATGTCGAACATTTAAGAGTTGTAATGGAAACTTTGCGTGAAAAACAATTATATGCGAAATTCAGTAAATGTGAATTCTAGCAATAAGAAGTAAATATTCTAGGACATGTTATATCTGCGAACGGAATTAGGGTTGATCTAAATAAAGTATCTATGATTGTTGAATGGAAAATTCCGAATAACGTTTCTGAAGTTCGAATATTTTTAGGGATTAGTTGGATACTATCAGCGATCCGTTAAAAATTTCTCGATCGTTTCCTCACCTATGACAAGGTTATTACAGAAAAATGTCGAATTTTCTTGGTCTAATAAGTGTTAACAAAGTTTTGATCAACTGAAAAGTATGTTAATAGAAGTTCCAGTATTAACTTAGCCTGAATCTGGAACAGCATATGTTGTTCACAGTTATGCGTCTCTCAATTGTTTAATGCAGTCAGGGAAAGTAGTTGCTTATGCTTCTCGACAGTTAAAGCTGCACGAAAAGAGTTAACCTACTCATGATCTTGAGTTAGCTGCGATTGTCTTCGCTTTGAAGATTTGGATGCATTATTTATACAGTGAGAAATGTCACGTGTATATTAATCACAAAAGCTTAAAATACTTAATGACCCAAAAGGAGCTAAACCTAAGGCAACGACATTGGTTAGCGCTACTGAAAGATTATGATTTGGTTATTGATTACCATCTGGGAAAGGCTAATATGGTTGTGGATGCACACAGCAGAAAGTTATCATTGTTTGTAGTTCGAGTCTTGAACGCTCAGTTGGCTTTGAATGTTGATGGTTCCGTATTGGCAGAATTGAAGACTAAACCTTTTTTTTCTACAATGAATTCAAGAATTGTAAAATGATGATTCGAAGTTGACAATGAAATGAAACTTGGTTCGAGGTAATTCGACTACCGAGTACAGCATTGGTGATGATGATACATTACTTTACTGCAATAGAATTTGTGTTCTGGATAGTTCAGATTTGAAACATGATATTCTATCAGAGGCTCACAGTAGTACCTATTCCATTCACCTTGGTAGCACAAAAATGTATGGTGATTTGAAATAGATGTACTGGTGGCCGGGTATGAAACGTGAGATTTGTGAGTTCGTAGCCAAATGTTTGATTTGTCAGCAGGTAAAGGCAGAGCATCAAGTACCGTCGGGATTATTGCAGCCTGTTATGATCTCTTAATGGAAGTGGGAGTAGGTCATGATGGATTTCATATCTGGTTTGCCTATAACTCCGAAAAAGAAAGACTCGATTTGGGTGATTGTTGATAAATTGGCTAAGTTGGCCCATTTTGTTCTAGTCAGAACCGATTACTCAGTTAGGAGGTTAGCAAAATTGTATATGTCATAAATTGTGAGGTTGCACAAAGTTTTGACATCAATTATTTCTGATCGTGATCTGCGATTTACATCGAGATATTGGAGTAAACTTCACAAGGCTTTGGGCACTAAAATCAATTTCAGTACAACGTTTCACCCTCAGACGGACGGGCAATCAGAAAAAGTAATTCAGACTTTAGAAGACATGCTACAATGTTGGATTCTTGAGTTCGAGGGTAGTTGGGAAAAATATTTACCATTAGCTAAGTTTGCTTATGATAACAATTACCAATCCAGTATTAAAATGGCACCGTTTGAAGCTTTATATAGAAAAAAATGTAAAACGTCATTGTATTAGTCTGAGTTGAGTGAAGCCAAAATGGTAGGGATTGATTTGATTCGAGAAACTGAAGAAATGGTTCAAATTATTCGAGATAGTTTGAAAGTTGCATCTAATCATCAGAAATCATATGCATATTTGAAAAGAAAAGATATAGAGTCTACTGTTGGTGATCGAGTATTCTTAAAAGTTTCTCCATGGAAAAAAGTGCTACATTTTAGAATGAAAGAAAAGCTGAGTCAGAGATTTATTAGGCCACACGAGATTATTGAAAGAGTCAGACCTGTAGCTTACAGACTAGCTTTACCTCCTAAACTCGAGAAATTCATGATGTATTCCATGTTTCAATGCTAAGATGGTACAAACTTGATCCATTAGACGTGATTCATTATAGTGAAGTTGATTTACAGCCAGATTTGATGTATTCTGAAGAACAAGTAAAAATTTTTACTCGGGAAGTCAAAGAACTTCGAGATAAACGAGTACCGTTGGTGAAAATTTTGTAGCATTGGCATGGTGCTGAAGAGGCTACCTGGGAAACTTTGGAATCGATGGAATTACAATATGCAAATCTATTTTCAGGTAACAATTTCAAGGACGAAATTTCCTATGGGGGGAGAATTGTACTAGCCTGTTTCCAGTGATACTGGAAACAGTGGTTATGGACCATAATTTGAAAGATAAAAATATTATTTATTTAGTGTCTTTGGGATATTGTTAAGGTCATATTGAGGTTTCATTTAGAAATTTTGATGTTTGATTGGTTAATTAGGTAAAAAGGACTAAATTTTAAAAGGTGTAAAAGTTGAATTCTTTTAGTTAAAAGGGCTAAATGATTATGGAAAGGAATTTTAATGGACTTGAAAGGTAAGTATACCAATTATTAAGTTAGTGGATATGCATGGATAAGTTCTAATGAAATTTCAATGAATTTTTAAAGTGAAAATGGTAATTTGATAATTAGGTTAAAATATTAAGTTAATTAAAAGTAAGTAAGGTATCATCTTCCTTATTTTTTTATTTTTGGGAACTAAAATCACCATTGGAGGAGCTCCAAGCTTCAATCACCTTCTCTTCGTTCATGTGAGCTAATTTTTTCACCTATTTCTTGTAATTTTTATGTTTTTGATATCGTTACAACTAGGTCCAGCTAGCTCGTACCTTTATTTTTTAGTCTATTAAAAATATTTTTGGTGAATCTTGAATATCTTTTATGATGACTAAGTGCTTGAAGCTTTGATTGTGGTATTTGGTTGTTTTGTAAAATGATTTTTATTATATTTTGAGTTAAGGATTTAATTGTTAAAATGCCAAAACTACAAGGTTTGATAGTGAATTTAATGTATAGTATGGACGGTTAAAAGGCTTAGTATATTCTGCTATAATTTTATTCTTAGAAAATGGCTAATTTGATGGTTTTTGGGTCAGGGGACTAAATTACAAAATATGTAAAAGTTTAGGAAAAATGTGTAATTAATGAAAATTTAAAGGTCATATACATTGAATGGAATGTGAAATATGTATGAGATTAATATATTGTTTTTAATTATGTATAGATCAAAACTTGGATCAAAAAGATAATAATCGAGGAAAAGGGAAAATAGCGGATTAGCCCCTACGTGTTGTTCAGAATCGAATAACAGGTAAGTTCATAGTGTTTCAATATGTAAATGAATTTCTACTTTAATTTCTATAGAATAGTTCCTTAGTTAAATGTTGATAGTTAATTATTGAATGATTTCACATGTGTTCCCCTTTTTGTATTTCGGTACCCCCACACGTGCCCCTATTTGTACTTTGGTACCCCTGATTTCACATACGTGCCCTAGTTTGTACTTCAATACCCCTGAACGCATTTACGTGTATTTTTTATACTCTAGTAACCCTAAAATTTAATAGTATATGAATTATATCTAATTGCGTTAAATTAAATGTTTACTATGATTTTACTAAGTGATGTAAACTTACTAAGTTGCTGACATTTTGGATGGATCAATCAATCGGCTTACACTATCCATCGAAGCTGGTAGCTTTTGTGTCTCCTAGGGTAGTGGCATGTATATTTGGCTTAAAATGTGTGCTTGGTACAATTTGATACTTTACTAAACTATGTCACTTGGTATTTTAACATGCTTGTATGTAGGTTTCTTTTTGGTGTAATTAGAATGGTATGAAAGTGAATACTTGTGGTATGTTTTGGTAGAAGTTTGAACTAAGTTACTATGCATATAATGAATCAATGTTGATATGCTTCAATAGTTGATGTTTTGATATAATTCTGGTCTCTATGACTGACACATTGGTTGGTTGATTTTAGGAAGTTAAAATGGCATGTTTGTGTAGTTGATGGTTAGATTTGTTAGGAGTGAATTTCTTGTGAAATGGCATGATTATAGGTAAATTTTGGGTTCACACGGCTTGAGACATGGTTTTGTGACACAGCCATGTGAGACACACGGCCTGGCGACACGGCTGTGTGCCATCTGAAGTTTTAAAGGGTTCAAGTCAGTGAGTTACACAGCTTAACAAACGACCTGGCACACCCGTGTCTCAGGCCATTTAACAATCAAAATAGGGACACACAGTCGTGTCCCAACCCGTGCCCTCACCCATGTAATTGTCTGAGTTGGGCCAGACGACAAAGACACACGCCTGTGTAACACTCAAAATAGCCCCACACACCCATGTGTCAGGCCGTGTAACTGCCTTACTTGTGTGTAATAAAACCTACAGGGGACACACGGCCGTGTCGCCAGGCCAGGCGTCACACATGACTGAGTCAGATGCCCGTGTCTCAGGCTGTGTAGACATGAATTTACCAGATTTCAAGCCATTTCTAGCACCAAAGCATGCATACACCTAGAGACATTTTGTACACACAAACAAGGAATCCAAATATGACCAAAACCTACATAAAATGACCAATTCAATAGTTCAAGATCATTTAACCAATATGCCATACACGACACCTCAAATGCAAATATTCAATCTTACCGAAACATGTAAATAAATATCACTTCTCATTCATCAATCACATTAAACTCAATACCATCTTCAACATACCAAAACTTGCCCATATTTCAACCAAATCAACACTTACCATTTTGGTCATTCAAACATGCATCAAACATTACCAAGTTAACTTCTACATACCATTATAAACTGTTTTGCATACAAGATATCAAAACACACCTACATTTAAGTACTATATACACCTACATCAAACACCATCATAAATATCTTAAATACATTTCAATCTCAAATTCAACTACATAAGTTTATATATGCCACTACCCTAAGAGAAACAAGAACTACCAAAATCGTTGGATAGTGTGAACTGAGAATTTGATATGTCCCAAGTGTCAGCAACAACGATCAACAAAATCAACCACAAAAACGAATAAGCTTATAAAGCTTAGTAAAAACGTAGCATATCATAATCTAACATTAAATTAAATATGATTCACATTTCATTGAGTTCAGAATTTCTGAAGCCTAAACAGGGGCAGGGGTGTGTGCAATTTAGGGGTATCGAAGTACAAGAAGGGGCACATATGTGCAATTCAGGAGTACTAAAGTACAAACAGGGGCACATATGTGCAATTTAGGGGTACCGAAGTACAAATAGGGGCATACATGTGAAATTCATCATTTTCCTTCTAAAAACGTAATAATTAAAGCATTGCAATGCAAATACACAAAATTGAATTTCATTAATATTAAAACATTACGAACTTACGTCGACAATTATAGTGTAACAACGAAGTCGACTAATCCAAAGCTTTAGCTTTTCCTCGATCTAAATCCGTACGAGGTCTATCTTGATCTAAATAGAAAAATTCAATCCATTTAATACTTCAATTATTCAATTCAGCCCATAATTCATATTTTTACAAAATTACCATTTTACCCCTTACATCTTAACTTTTCACTAGGGACGTATACCCCTTGCAAAATTCACTAGGGACCTATATCAACTCATAAAAACCACCATTTCATGAATTCAACTTGAACTTTTACTACTTTTACAAATAATTCCCTAAATATAATTTTCATAAAAAATCACTTCACAAAACTAGTTTCTATAACAACAAGGACTCATAATACTTCATAAAACATCAAGAATCATGCAATAGAATTCATAGTAATATCCTAATTCTTTAATAATTTTACAAATTTATCCCCGGGCTAGCTAGATTCAGCTACAACGATCTCGAAAACATAAAAATAATTAAAAACGGGCTTTAAAATCATACCATGCAAGCAGAATTCCAAATGAAGCTTTCTCCCCCCTTCAATGGTGCCTTCGGTCGACAAGAAGAAGAAAATTAAAACATGTTAACATTATTTCATCATTTCTAACTTAAATTTCATTTTGATTCTCTAATTAGCATTTTAGCCTTATTATAAATTAAAATTTACAACAAAACCTTGCCATGAATATCCACTAACATTAAAAATGATCTAATTACCATCTAAGTCCATTCAATTTTAAATTTCATAGCTATTTGACACCTTTAACAAATAGAACTCCACTTTTACACCTTTTACGATTTAGTCCTTTTTACAAAATTAAACATGCAAACGTCAAAATTTCTTAACGAAATTTAACACGACCTTAATAATGTCCCGTATATATTAAAATAGAAATAAAATATTAATTTACTCATCAGATTTTTGGTCCCGAAACCACTGTTCTGATTTCACTAAAAATGGGTTGTTAGAACTTTCCCTTAAAGGAATTTTCGTCCTCGAAAATCTTTCCAAAAAAAAGGTTCGGGTATTGCATTTTCATAGCTCTTCCAGTTCCTAAGTAGCTTCTTCCATACCGTTAAGCTGCCAAAGAACTTTCACTAAAGCTATACTTTTATTTTTCAATTCTTTAACCTCTCAAGCTAGAATTCTGATCGGTTCTTTACTATACGTCATATATGGCTGTATCTCAACGTCAATAGGTGAAATCAAATGTGAAGGATCTAATCAATACCATCATAATATAGATACATGGAATACATTATGAATCTTTTCTAATTCTGACGAAATAGCTAATTTGTAAGCTACTGGCCCGATTCTCTAAGTGATTTCATACAGTCCGATAAACCGCGAACTAAGTTTTCCTTTCCAGCCAAAATGAAAAACTTTCTTCCAGGGTGATACTTTCAAAAACACTTTTTGATCAACTTGAAATTCAATGTCTTTTCTTTTCAAATCCTAGTAAGATTTCTGTCGATCTGAAGCAGCTTTTAGACTGTCATGTATCATTTTAACTTTTTCTTCAATTTCCCGTGTCAAATCAATACCGAATAACTTGTTCTCACTGACTTCAGTCCAGTATAATCGAGTTTGATACTTTTGACTGTAAAAAGCTTCATACAATGCCATTTCAATGCTCGATTGATAATTATTATTGTATGCAAATTCAACCAAAGGTAGAAATCTCTCCCAATTTCCTTCGAACTGTAAAACACAACATCGAAGCATATCCTTGAGTATCTGAGTTACTCGCTCAGATTACCTAGAGCTGGGCTAAAATACAACCGAGTACCTAGAGCTAAAATACGCTGTGCTAAAATACAACTGAGTACCTAGAACTTTGTGTAACTTTCTCCAGAATCTAGACGTAAATCGTGGATCTCTGTCGGAAATGATAGAAACTAGCACACCGTGCAATCTAACAATCTTAGCAACATATAACTCTGCCAATATCTCGAGTGAAAAATTCGTACGCACTGGAATGAAATGTGTGGATTTCATCAAACGATCTACAATGACCCACACTAAATTTTCATTTCTCGGAGATAGAGGCAATCCTAACACAAAATCCATCGTGACACATTCTCATTTCCACTCTAGAATCATCATTGGTTGTAACAAACCTGAAGGTAGCTGATGCTCATCTTTAACTTGCTGACAAACCAAACATCTTGATACGAACTCTTAAATTTCTCGTTTCCTACCTGGCCACCATTACATTTGTTTCAAATTACCGTACATTTTATTGCTACCAGGATGAATAGACAAGCTACTATTGTGAGCTTCCTGTAAAATCTTCTAAAAAAGATCAAAATTTCTCAGTATACAAATTCTGCCTTTGAAGTAAAAACTATCATCAGAAACAACATGAAAATCTGAATCATGAGTTGTCTTAATCTATTTCTGTTTAGCTATCAACATATCATCATATTTTTTAGCTTAAAAAATCTGTTGCAAAAATGTCGGTCTAGATTTTAATTCGGCTAAAATCAAACCATCATCAATCAATGTCAATTTCGTGTTTAATGCTCGCAAAGCAAAGAAAGCTTTTTACTCAATGGATCAACAACAACATTAGCCTTTCCCGAATGATAGTCAATAATCAAATTGTAATCTTTCAATAACTAGAGCAATCTGCATTGTCTCAAATTCAAATCTTTTTGTGATATCAAATACTTCAGACTTTAATGATACGTAAAGATATGACATTTTTCTCCATATAGAAGGTGTCGTCAAATCTTCAAAGCAATTACAATCGCTGCAGGCTCTAAATCATGAGTCAAATAATTCTTTTCATGCGTTTTTAACTGTCTAAAAGCATACACTATCACTTTGCCCTATTGCATCAAAACATAGCCCAAACCATTCAATGAAGCATCACTATGAGTCAAAAATTCTTTAGCGCAGTCTAACTGAACTAACATTGGTGCCTCGATTAACATTGCTTTCAACTCATTAAAGCTTTGGTGATATTTCTCGGACCATTCAAATTTAACATCTTTTTGCAACAATCCCATCAACGGTGTAGCAATCATCGAGAATCCCTTGATGAATCTTTTGTAATATCCAGCTAAACCATAAAAACTTCTAACCTCAGACATATTTCTCGGAGGCTTCCAATCTACCACAACTGATATTTTGCTTGGATCAAGTCTAATACTGTCGACCGATACAACATGTCCCAAAAATCTGACTTCTTAAAGTCAGAACTCACATCTGCTAAACTTAGCGAACAGTTGTTTTTCACGTAAAGTTTGCAAAACAATTCTCAAATGCTGGGCATGCTCTCTTTCATCCCATTAATAGATTAGAATATCATCAATGAATATAAAAACAAATTTGTCTAAATACGGTCTGAAGATTATGTTCATCAAATCCATTAATATTGCAAGTGCATTAGTAAAACCAAATGGCATCACAAGAAACTCATAAGATTCGTACCTCGTGCTAAACGCGATTTTTGGGACATCCGAATCTCTAACTCATAACTAATAATAACTAGAGTGAAGTTTGATCTTTAAGAACACCATCACACCTTTTAATTGATTAAACAAATCATTGATGCACGATAATGGATACTTGTTCTTGTTCGTGACTTTATTGAGCTGTCTATAATCGATATACAGTCCTATGAATCCATCTTTTTTCTTAACAAATAATATAGGAGCACCCCAAGGAGAACACTGGGTTGAACAAAGCCCCTATTTGTCAACTCTTGCAACTGTGCTTTCAATTCCTTCAATTCTATACGAAGCTATGATACCGGGGATGTTCTTGACACCAATTCAATAGCAAACTCAACCTCTCGGGTCGGCAGTAACCCTGGGAATTCCTCTAGAAACACATCTGAGAACTCACATATACTCAAAATTGGTTCTAATTTCAATTCTGAAACCCTAGAATCAACCATGTAATTGAGATATGCTTCTCAGCCCTTTTTAACATCTCAATTCGAATTCGTTTACCATCCTCACTTTTTAGCACAATATGTTTTATTCTACAATTCACAATAGCATCATGCAAAGTTAACCAGTCCATACCCAGAATCGCATCAAACTTATCATAGGGTAACAACATCAAACTAGCGGGGAAATTGTAACCCCTAATTTTTAGTGGACACGATCTATATAACTGATTAGCTAGAATACACTAACCTAGTGGATTTGTAACTATGATAGTATATTTAGTGAATTCAAAAGGTATTTTCTTTTTGTCTACTAATGTAGTAATATATACGAATGTGTTGGTCCAGGATCAATCAATGCATATACATTAATATCAAAGAGAGAAAAAGTACCCGCAATAACATCTGGGCACTAGCTTTCTCTCGAGCTCGGATTGCATAGGCCCTAGCTAGTGTTCTTACTTTAGACCTCTTGTTCATCTCGTTGTTCTTTCATCAATCGAAAGTAGCATTTCTAGTGTTTCCAGATCGTCTACCTCTCTGAGAAGTTATTTCAGACATGTTTGATTGATTTCTGAAGTCATTTTGCTTCTTCGGACAATTACGAAGAAAATGATCAATAGACCCACAACGTAAACAAGATCTCAATTTTGATCGACACTCACCAAAATGTCTTTTATTGCATTCATCACACACAAAAACGGTTCTCTTAACATTTTGTAAACTTCCAACACTAGCCACTGGAGAATTAACTGACTGGAAATTTATTTGCCTCAGTTTCTCTCTACCAACGAACTCTGGAGGAGCAGCTAATCGACTGGTGTCATTTCTATACTTCTTCGAGGGAGAAGTTTAAGCTAGCTTGAATGACCCCATTTTTGTAATAGTCTCTGAATTTTGAATTTGACTCTTGTTTGTTTTTACAAATTTCTTCAACTTTCTTAGCCTGCTCCAAAAGTTCTACAAATTCTCATAACTTTAATGCTACTACAACCATACGAATATCATCATTCAACCATTGATCAAATCTATTACACATTTCTTCCTCGTTTGATACGATGTTACGAGCATACTAGCTTAAACGCACAAACTCACGTTTATACTGAGCTATAGTTCGGTCTCCTTATTTTAACTCGAGAAACTCTTTCTTTTTCTAATCAATGAACAGCCGACTAACATACTTTTTCTTTTATTCATTCTGAAAGAAGTCCCAATTAACATGATCATTCGATGTTAACGTGCTCAAAGTATCCCACCATAAATACGCCTCATCTTTCAGTAAAGATACCACACACCTCAAAAAATCTTTAGGGGTGCACAACAATTCTGTAAAAACTCTCTTTGTATTCATTAGCCAATACTCAGCTTTTAAAGGATCATCATCTATTGTACCTCTAAACTCTTCCACTCCACAATTCCAAATTTTGTCTACTGATACATGAGTAACCGTCACAGGTATAAGATTTGGAGTATTCAAGGGTGTCGAAAAAGGCACAACAAGGGGTGGAGGTGGCGGAGTTGTAAGATTTGCTTGCTTAAACTCGTTGAACCATTGACTCATCATTCCAAGAAATACATTTTTCATCTCGTCACCAACGAATTGTGGAATAGACGCACTATTACTTGCTTCAGGATTTGAAGCTTGAACATTACTTTTAGCTTCATTAACTATAGCTCGATTTGATTCAGCTGACATCTTGAATCTATAAGAAAATACAAATTTAAAACGGATCAAAAGCATCACACTATCATAGGGTATCTCTGGGATGTATATACTAAACTATTTTTCGATATGTTAGCCCTAGAATCGACTAAACCGTGGCTCTGATATCACTAAATGCAACACCCATAACCTGTATATGTCGCCAAAATAGGGTTACGAATCATTATTGTACAAACAGAACATTTATACATTCATTTCATACATCAATGCAAACATAAATCAAATACGTTCAATCACATACATAATGTCCCTTAATCGAGCCTTCGAGGCCTTAGAAATACCTTAGAAACAATTTGGGACCAAATTGGAATCAATCAAAAAGCACAAGAAAAAGATAGAAAAATTAGACTGCATGGGTTACACGCCCGTGTCTCAGGCCGTACAACAATCAAATTAGGGACACACAACTGTGTCCCAACCCATGTCATCACTCATGTAACTCTCTCAGTTGGGTCACACGGCCAAGAAACACGTCCGTGTGCCAGCCGTGTAACCCTCGAAATAGCCCCACATGCCCGTGTGTCAAACCTAGCCGTGTAACTATTTAACTTGTGTGCAATAAAACATATAGGGGACACAACCGTGTTGCCAGGCTATGTGTCACACACAACTGAGTCACACGCCTGTGTCTCAGGCCGTACGGACATGAATTTGCTAGATTTCAAGCCATATCCAGCACCGAAGCATGCATACACTTAGAGACATTTGTACACACAAACAAGGCATACAAATATGACCAAAACCTACATAAAATGACCAATTCAATAGTTCAAGATCATTCAACCAGTATGCAATGCAAGGCACATCAAATGAAAATATTCAATCTTACCGAAAAATTCAACTAAATATCACTTCTCATTCATCAATCACATTAAACTCAATACCATCTTCAACATACCAAAACTTGACCATATTTCAACCAAATTAACACTTACCATTTTTGTCATTCAAACATGCATTAAAAATTACCAAGTTAACTTGTACATACCTTTATAAACTATTTTGCATACAAGATACCAAAACACACCTACATCAAAACACACCTACATCAAACACCATTATAAACATCTTAAATATGTTTCAATCTCAAATTCAACTACATAAGTTTATACCTGCCACTGCCCTAGGAGAAACAATAACTACAAAAGTCGTTGGATAGTGTAAGTTGAGGATTTGACTCATCCCAAGTGTCAGCAACAACGATCTACAAAATCAACCACAAAAACGAATAAGCTTATAGAGCTTAGTAATAACGTAGCATATCATAATCTAACATTAAATTGAATATGATTCACATTTCATTGAGTTCAGAATTTCTGAAGCCTAAACAATGGCACATGTGTGCAATTCAGTCGTACCGAAGTACAAATAGGGGCACATATTTGCAATTTAAGGGTACCGAAGTATAGACAAGGGCACGTTTGTGCAATTTAGGGGTACCGAAGTACAAATAAGGTCACGTATGTGCAATTCATAATTTTTCTTCTAAAAATGTAATAATTAAAGAATTACAATGAAACCACACAAAATTGAAATTCATTAATATTAAAACACTACGAACTTACCTCGACAGTTATAGTGTAACAATGAAGTCAACTAATTCGAAGCTTTAGCTTTTCCCGAATCTAAATCCTGTACGAGGTCTATCTTAATCTAAATAGACAAATTCAATCCATCTAGTGCTTCAATTATTCAATTCAGTCCATAATTCAATTTTTACAAAATTACTATTTTACCCCTAACATCTGAACTTTTCACAATTTAGTCTTTAAAGTCGTAAATTAAAATCTAAGCATTTTCATCCTTATTTCATGCTAGCCAAATTCACTAGGGGTCTATTTCAACTCATAAAAACCACCATTTCATGGATTTAACTTGAAATTTTACTACTTTTACAAATAAGTCCCTAAATGCTATTTTCATCAAAAAACACTATACAAAACTAGTTTATATAACAAGGACTCATAGTCCTTCACAAAATAGCAAGAATCATGCAATAGCATTCACGGTAATATTCTAATCCTTTAACAGTTTTGCAAATTGATCCCCGAGCTAACTTGCTTAAGCTACAACGATCTCGAAAACATAAAAATCATTAGAAACGACTTAAAAATCATACCATGCAAGTGGGATTCAAAATGAAGCTTTCTCCCCCCATTCAATGGTGTATTCGGTTAACAAGAAGAAGAAAATGAAAAGATGATAACATTATTTCATCTTTTCTTACTTAATTTTCATTTTAATTCTCTAATTAGCATTTTAGCTTTATTATTAATTGAAATTTAAAACAAAACTTTTCCATGAATATCCACTAACATTAAAAATGGTCTAATTACCATCTATGTCCATTCACTTTTAAATTTCATAGCTATTTGACACCTTTAACTAATAGAACTCCACTTTTACACCTTTTAAGATTTAGTCCTTTTTAGAAATTAAACATGCAAACGTCAAATTTTCTTAACAAAATTTTAACACGACCTTAATAATGTCCCATAGATATTAAAATAAAAATATAATATTAATTTACTCATCAGATTTGTGGTCTCAAAACCACTGTTCCAATTTCACTAAAAACGGGTTGTTACATCATGGGTATTAGATACCAGATGTGGTTCTCAAATTTGTACCTCATACAGGGACTTCAAAGGAGTAGGAATTTGGATAAATGAGTTGTGGACCTATGAGTTGGAAATGGAGCAAGAGTTGTTGCATTAGCTGTAGGAACACATATTTTATCATTTGTCTAGTGGAATTGATTTAATTTTTGAGAATTATTGTTTAGAAAATATGGTTTTGAGATAATTATTAAGAATAATTATTGTTCTTTTTATATTGATAATGTTTTCTATGGTTCGCCACAATTAGTAAATGACCTCTACATTTTAGATCAAGATACACCTATTTATAACATAAATACTAAAAGATTAAAAAAGAATTGGACTCATTTGTGATGGAAATTTGGACTCCTTTGTTTTCAAACAATGGGATATATGTAAGTCTTCCTTGTTGGGTAAAATGACTAAAAATTTTTTTAATAGTAAAAGTGAGCAGGCTAGTGATTTATTGGGCTTAATACATAGTGATGTGTGTGAACCAATAAACACAAAAGCTAGAAGAGGTTTTCCATACTTGTAACCCCTAAAATTGGGCCTAGGTGCTATGACCTAATCTAAGTGATTACATGGGCCTTCAATAGCCCGATTCTGGACTATGTGGTAATTGGACCATTAGCTAATTGATGGACAAAAATGGGCATAGAATTAATGAAATAGATTTTTTTAAGTAAGGGCATTTTAGTCATTTGGTAATAAAAAGAAATAAAATGGGAAAAAGATGGAAAAATGGTGTCATCTTCTCCATAGTTGCTGCCGAATTTTAAGGGACACCATAGGGTTTCTTTGCTTTTTCAAGCTCATAGTAAGTGCATCCTACCCTCGTTTTTAATATTCTTCGCATTTTTGAGATCCTCGTAGCTCGGTTTAGCTATTTGTACCATTAATTCATGTTAGGGTTCATATTTGGAAAAATACACATAGGTGAAATGTGTTTATTTTTCTATTTTATGGTAGAATATGAAGCTAGGAAATATGTTAAACGACTTTTGCTAAGCAATTTTAAGTGAAAACGGGTAAATCGACATAATCGGTAAAAATATTTAATGTTCATAAGTACATGTTAGAGTGAGAATTTGATATTGCCATAGTAGGAAAAAGTGTTCATCATGTTGTAAAACATAAGAATAAGGAGTGAAATTTAATTTTCGAGCTTGGGGACAAAAATGTAATTATGCAAAAGTTTAGGGACAAAATCGTAATTTTGACAAAAATTGAGTCGAAGCTTGTTTTAATAAATATGAATGTTAAACAAGCTTAATTTTCTGTTATAGATCAAGAAAGACGAGAAGTCAACCTTAATCAGGGAAAAGAGAATATTAGGATTAAATTTCAAAATCTTTACATTTTGTATCGAGGTAAGTTATATGTAATTAATACATTGTTATAATTATTTTTGTTATATTTCGTGACAATATATGTGAAAGGGTTGGAAATGAAATAGTTATAGTAAAGTTAGAAATTTGAAATTGATAGTTGATTTGTTTAAAATCAGGTTGGTTTATGGATATAACAACTGCAAGTATTGGTTGAAGTGATTTAAATCGAATTATTAAATTGGCTATGGATTTGAGTGGAAAGATTGATATTATAATGTGCTATGGAGAAATTGTAAATTATTGGAAAGTAAGAATCTTTGTGGAACTGTCAGAATGGTAAAGATTTGAATAAGGTATCGATGAACACATGTGTAGTATTGTGTGAAGGCTACTACGTGTATCGATAAATAATGGTCACATGTGTAGTACTAAGTGAAGGCTACAATGTGTACTGAGAAGCTTTGGTCACATGTGTAGTACTGTGTGAAGGCTACTACGTGAATCGATAAATGATGGTCACATGTGTAGTACTAAGTGAAGGCTACTATGTGTACCGAAAAGCTTTGGTCACGTGTGTAGTACTATGTGAAGGCTACTACGTGAACCGTAAAACTTGATCATGTGTTTAGTACTATGTGAAGGCTACTACGTGTATCGAATGATAAAAGTAACATGGCTATTACTGTGTGAAAACCCCAAATATTTGTTGTTATACCGACATGTTTAATGAGATATGAGTATGTGATTGGAACGTGATAAGTTGCGAAAGACTGACTGAAGTGATGCAGTCTTGTATTGTGTTATAAAATAAATGGTTATAGTGCTATGTGAATGACGGATGTTGGAATAGAATAGGTTTGGACAGTGACAGTGATGTTAGTTTGAAAAATCACCAAAAATTATAGAAATTGATTTATTGGTTTAATAAGACATTAAATTAAAGCTTAATGAGTCTAATTTCACATAAAATAGAAAGAATGGCAAAAGAAGTTATCTATTTGAGATATTGAAATTTTAGTGAGACAAGGTCTGAATGATTTTGAAATCCTCTGTTCTGAATTTGGAAAATCACTAAAAATTTTACAAAAATAATTATGTTTTGAAATTTACATTTTTAAATTTCTTATTGAATCTATTTTCAAAATAAATAAGTGGGAACATCATTTGAACTCTGTACTAAGAGATAACTGACTTTTAGTGAAGAGAGGTCAGAAGTGTCAAGCAGTGAAACAGGGAAATCTTTAGAGAATAAAATCTACTAATTGGCAGAACCAAATATTCTGAAAATTTTATGGTAAGAAGGTATATGAGTCTAGTTTCAGGAAAAATTTATAGATATTAATTTGGAGTTCAGTATCTTTGGATAAAAATAATTTAGTTACTATGATGTAGAGAAACAGTTTGCTGGAAATTGAATAGATAATAGATTTATGTGTGATAAAAATTATATTATATATGGTATCATGCTAGAAATTTATTTATCAATTACATACATACTTACTAGGTTATAAGCTTACTCTTCTTTATTTTTCCCTTGTTTTATAGTGATATTAATCAGCTCGGGAATTGGACAGGGTCAGAACATCATCCACACTATCATCATCATCTTTTGGGTATTTTGCAACCAACACTTTGAAAAATGGCATGTATAGATGACTTAATGTAATGTGATATAAATTTATATATATATGTACATAAAATATTGTTTGGTTTAAAATGTTGGTGTATATTAATTGATAAATTGTTTCCTTCAACTATTAACAAAGTAATTAGACTGCTGTGGATGGATAAATTGTGTCTGAACATATAATTGTATTTGGTTGAAATATTGAAGTTTTTTGAAATTTTGTTTCGAGAATTTGCAGGAGGAATTGAATGTTTATGAAAAGGAATTCTGTCAAAATATTTGTATAAAAAATATATATTTCAGATCATTTGATAACACTTCTTACTTTGTTTCGATGATGAATACGGGTAAGAGGTGTTACAAAAATTCACTTACCTTTTGAAAACATTTGATTTTGTAAAACATCTTGTACTTTTCGTTATAGAGTTATGTGTTTCCTTATATTTAAATTTTATTCAAATGTAATTTAGTTTTAAAACACATATTTGCAGCAGCTAATAATCGTTAAAACATTTCTTTGATCGTTCACATAAAAATAATTCATGCATAAAACCTTATTATATAAAAATAGTGTCCCATACCACAGTTCATAATATAAAATTTAAAAGTCCCAAAACAATTTAAGCAAACCCAATTTAAAGTCCATAGTAAAAGTCCAAAAGAAGTTCAAAAAGTCCATAAAAACACCAAATCATTTCCAAAATCCATAACTATGAAAACATATTATACCGAGAGCCTCTCCGAAGATCCAAATCTGAGCCTTCAGTACGAGGATTACCTAAGACACACGAAAATCATGGGTGAGCTTTAAAAGACACAGTGTGAGATCAATACAAACACTTATTTTAACACATAACAACACATCAAAATATCACAAATCATCTTTCACAGAATTCACATATTATAGCATTTATTGAATTAAAACATGGCATGCTTATGAACAATTCACAGTTATAGGATTTCCTACCCATCTCCGCTACACACAAATATTGAATTCCCAGAACTCATCCATCCAAAAACACACCAGTTCGTTGACAAGCCACCCCATAGTTACCGATAATGACCATATAATTGTAGTTAAATTGCCACATAACTTCCTCATTTCACAAACCCACCCCATGCATGTGATATGGCCATTTCAACACTTATTTATCACTAATCACATTTTTCGCATTTCATTACTCATAAGTCATGTATCTCAATTTTCACATTTACATGTGTCATGCACATATTTTAACATATCACATAGTTTCACTTTAGTATGCTTTAACATACATAATCTGTGTTAAAACATGGATCTTATAATATACATGCAAATATCATGTTTTAGACCACTGCATATTAATCTAGCCACAAATCACATAACATAGAGTTTAGATCAACATTTCATGCATCACCTATCACAAATCACGAATTTTCACAACACTTAATAGTTTAGGTCACTTACTTGATTTCCTCTTTGATTGAGTTTTTTAACTCCTCACGAGCACTTAAGGTACTCACACATTAATTAATTAATTAATGTTTTAATTACATATTAATACTAAACTTCACCTAAAAATTAGAGTTAGATCCAAACCTTAATATAGATCTAAACTGTTTGCTCCCTTGTAGAAGTTTCGTTTAGGTCTAGTCTTGCTCGCAAATATAAACACACGATTAACCCATTTTAGTCATGATCTATTCGAATAACATGGCTTTTAATACGATATTTAATGTGAAAATCTCACCAATACTTACCCACAATTTGGATGCTCGGATTCCTCACCTTCGCGATGTTTCACTATTGATTTCTCAGAGGATTGTTAATCGGTTTTTCATGTTAACACAAGACCATATTAGTGCTAATGATTTTTGAAATAATAAAATTAAAATTAAAATAAAAATTAATTAGGCCTTATCCCATTCGGCCATGTCACAACATTTTAAGACAAATGATTTTAAATCCCAAACTTCACTTACACTTGTTTCATTATGAGATGATTGAAGGAAAGAAAATGGAGCGAAATTGATGGTTGGATAATCTAAAATAATCAAATAAAAGAAAAAAATATGTGTTTTAATCATTAGGGTAATCAGCAAAAGAAAACAAAAAAGAAGAAATTGATTATCCATGGCGACGGCAGTTCAACGGAAGCGACAGCTCGGAGGTGGTCCAACTACAGGGGGAGCAGTTGTCTAATGGTGGTGCGAAATACAAGTAGGGAAGAGGCTTCGGTCACTTTTAATTGAAAAAAAGGGGAAAAGGAAAGAAGAGAAGGAAATCAGTGAAGGTGGTCAATGGTGGTTACGGTGGTGGACACGATGGTGCATGGTGGAAGAGGGGAGGGGAAACAGAAAGGAAATGAAAGAGAATGTTGGTTGTGGACGGTGGTGAGGTGGTGGTGCAAATAAGCTCATGGTGGTGGAAAGAAAAGGGTGGTTGTAGTGGCCAAAAAGAAAGAAAAAAAGAGTGGAGGGGAGGAAGAAAAGAAGAAAATGATGGAAATTACGGTGTATGGCTAACCAAGGGATGTTTTTGAGGTCAACTCAAGAACTTTTGGTAAGGGTGAGACATGGGAAATATAAGGGAACATAGGAACAATAAGGGGGATATGTTTCTCTTAAAAAGGCAAGTTTGACTTGCTAATGGAGGAAAGGAATCCCCCCTATATGACAACATAGTTGGACGGCAAGGCTAGCTAGAACATGCTAAAATGTGCAAAAATTAAATAAAAAATACGTACACATAGGGATTCAAACTAGGGACCTCAACGATAGCTAAGAAGCTTCCTACCACTGAGCCACAACATTTTCTTGTTTTCAAATTGTGCGATTATTTTTAAAACACAGGAGTTGACAAATTCACCCTTTTACCTAAATTAAAATAATTTAGAAAATGGGATGTGACAACTCTACCCTCCTTAAAAGAAATTTTGTCCTCGAAATTACTTGATGGAAAAAAGGTAAGAATACTGTTGTCACATTGCATCTTCAGGTTCCTAAGTTGCCTCACTCGAACCATGATTTCTCCACAATACTTTAACAAGTGAAACCTACTTCCTTATTAAAAATTTAACATCATGGTCAATGATCCGTACTAATTCTTCCTCAAATGTCAAATCAGAACGAACCTCAATATCCTCTACTAGAATCACATGAGAAGGGTCGAATCGATAACGTCACAACATAGACACATGAAACACATCGTGAATTCAATCTAACTCTAGAGGTAACTCCAACTAATAAGCCATTGGTTCAATCCTCTTAATGATGCGGTAAGGTCCAATGAATCTTGGGCTCAACTTCCCCTTACGTCCAAACCTCAATACCTTCTTCCAATGTGAAACCTTAAGGAAGAATTCATCACCCACATTATACTCAATATCCTTCACTTTATGTCAAAGTAGGACTTTTGTCGATCTAATGTAGCTTTCAATAAATCCTGAATAATCTTCACATTATTCTCAATCTCTTGAACTAAATCTGGTCCCAAGACATTCTTTTCTCCCAAATCTATCCAACACAAAGGTGTCTTACACTTGTGCCAATAAAGTGCCTCATATGGAGCCATCTGAATGCTCGACTGAAAACTATTGTTATAAGTAAATATTGCAAGCGGTAAATGCTCTTCCCAATAACCTTGGAATTTGATTACACAACCTCGCAACATATCCTTGAGAATCTGAATAACCCTCTCAGGCTGTCCATTAGACTATGGATGATAAGCAGTACTAAAATTTAATTTCGTACAGAGTGTTTCATACAGACTCATCCAAAAGTGTCACGTAAAGCGAGGATATCTATCAAAATGATAGACACTGGTACCCCATAAGTCTCACAATCTTAGTGATGTACAACCTTGCCAGCTTCAGCAACGAATAATTGGTGCGCATAGGTAAGAAATGGGTGGATTTCATCAATTGATCCACAATCACCCAAATAGAATCTTTCTTGGATGACATCAATTGTAATCCACTAACAAAATCCATGGTGATACGCTCCCACTTCCACTAAGGATACATATGAATGGGTAGAACCATTATCTATCAATGAAAAATAAGGAATGTCTTTAATAGTAAAGGTACCTACTATCATATCAGTAGCATCACAATCCTCTCAGTGTCTAGCCACATACATAAGTGTTGGTTGCCTCGCATCAACTCAATTAACACCCTGACCTAGTGCTCGATGCCTCTCACCCGTATTACCTCCTTTATTCTGTCTTTTAGCTTGTTGTGGCTGCTGACCAACTCTCTTATTCGGGAGACGATTCTAACCTTATGCTTGCACCTACTCATTCAGGTAAGGGCATTCTCGAATCTTATGGTCTAGCGACCCACATTTTAGGGATCCATCCATGCCTCTCCAACACTCACCCGAATGTCTCTTGCCATAGGTAGCACAAATCTGGATCATATCCTTTACTACAACAAAGTTCTGGTGGGGTCGATAATCCCTGCCTTGCTTAACTAGACGATGAGCTTATCCACTAGAACTGAAATCTCTCTTAGCCGGAGCCTTTACTTACTCTTTCCGTTTGCGCTCAATGCGCCTAACCTCCTCACAAATCTTGGTCTTCTCTACCAAAGCTTCAAAGACTCTTTCTTGTTGTGGAGCTACTTGTATCATCAAATCTAATCAAAGCCCAAATTCTTCTAGAATGCCTCTAGAAAGTTGTCCCACGTTAAGCGATCAGCTTGAGTGCCTCTCACAATAGCTTGCCCCCACTGGTAGGCCTTATCACGTAGTAATGACATAGTCCCCTTAAGCCTTTTGTTCAAGGGTGCACTCCATATCATCAAGAACCCTCTCTGTAGCCTCCAACCAATACTCGACTATAGTGGGGTCGTCCTAGCAATACCCCTAAACAGTGCCATGACTGTTAGCACCAGATTGAGCACGTGCCACTTGTAACATGTCCTATGATACAACCTCCTTCATCGGCTCTTGCTAACTCTCATCAATAGTTGGTACTCGCACCACATTCTCCGCAACAAGCTCAAGGGTTCGCACCTGATACGCGGATGAGTCGATTTGGGTACCTTGACCTGATTCCTACGCGCTCTCGTTCCCCTAGTTCTAACACTAGGAGTACTCATTTTAAAATTTCATGCTATCAAAATAGATAAGTTTTATCGTTATCACTTCAATATTTTTTTCAATCGAAATTTTCGTTTTATCACTTTTATACAAGTTTCACAATTTGTCGTTCTCACAATCTAATTTTTTTCTTAGTCAAAAGTTTTCTATAGTTTCTTATAGTCTCACAATCTATAGTTTTCACAATTCTATAGTTTCAAGGTCTATAGTTTCACATATAAACAACACTTGCCTTGAATTGGCTTCAGGAGGTCTCAAATTTCTTTATAACAAATCACATGTGGTATTTTTTTCCTAAATACCCTTTTGTGGTGCATGAAGTTTTTCGAAAACAATTTTCCCCAAAGCCCGAGTTTTGAACCTGTAATAGCCTATTTTTAGTGAAATCAAAATAGTGGTTTCGATACCACAAATTTGATGTGAAAATATTTATTTTATTAATATTTTAATGTCTACAATATGTTAGTTGTGTCGTATAAAAAATTCGTTGAGAAATTTTATCGTTTGCAAGCTTAATTTGATAAGAAGGACTAAATTGCATGAGGTACAAAATTAGAGTTCTATAAGTAAAAGGTGTCAAATTTCCATGAATTTTGAATATGAGTGGCCCTTAAATGGTAATTAAACCATTAACATTATTAGCGGACAAAGATGGGCATCATTTAAGTAATTAATAAATGTTATATGTGTAATTTAATAAGTAAAATCAAATTAAGTAAAAACAAAACCATTTTTTTTTGTTTATTTCATCTTCTTATCGATTTTTCAAAGGGAAAAAACACCATTTTTAGGGTTTGAGCATTCAGCAAGTTCATCCTTGTGCATGTAAGTGATTTTTGTCCCATTTTTAATGATTTCTATGTTTTTGGAGTCATTATAGCAGACTAATTTGCAAAAGTGTTGAAAGTCTAGGGTTTTACCATGAATTTACATTGGTTTTTTGTGATGTTTGATGGAAGGAAATGAATGTTTGTTGTTAGTTAAACAACTTTTGTAAAGTGAATATTGAAAATGTCAATTGAGGATTAAATTGAAAAAATGTGTAATATTCATGGTAAATTTTAAAATTAATGAAAAATGTGAGCTACTAATGACTTAAGTGACATTCGGATAGCTTGGGTTAGCATTAAATTTTGCATGAATTTCATTTTACAAGTCTAGGGACTAAATTATAATGAATTCAAAATTATAGGGCAAAAGCAGAATTTTGCTAAAATATGATTTTTTTTAAATTCAATAGAATGATTATTGAATGGGCTGAATTTGATCATTTAGATCAAGATAAGCATCGTACAGATTTAGATTGGGGAAAAGAAAAAGTCTCAGATTAGTTGATTGTATTTCTTTGTTTCTGATTGAGGTAAGTTTGTACATTTAAATAGCATTTCAATATATTGTATTTAAATGCTATTTTTTTGTATTATTATATTATATTATGTCTCAACAAAAAAATCCAATGACATTTCGGTGACTTTCAAATCCCGTTTGAACCTTAGGAATATATAAGATACAAATGACATGTCATTAGAGTTACCGTGTTTCGGGTGCTAGTCCTGAACGTCCTACCAGTGGCTGAGTTCTGGCATGTGTTGCAGATACTTGACAGCTTGTGTGAGCAACATCGTGTAGCTACGTTCCAACCGACAGCTTGTGTGAGCAAACCCATTTGTGTCTCGAGTTAGAACATCTATATGAGAAAAAGGAAGAAATGGTTCTGACCATATGTTAGCACACATTGTGTGAGATTCCGGCGTATTTGATATTATTCTAAGTGGTTTAACGAGTATACAAAGGGAAGGAATGATAGATGTTTCAATTAGTAATTCCATGAAATCGTGTAAAGGTATGAGATGTTGATGATTAAAGTATGCATAGCCATGTTCATGAAAGTATGAATGCTTATATGCTAAGTACATGAAAGGTATATTATTATGTGATGGATTAGCTAAGTTATGTGTTTTTTAGTTAAGTTATGTGTTTATCACTAACTTGAGTTGTTGTTGATGCTTAGGCTTGTGCCAAGCTATGTTGGATTATTTCATACTTACTTTTAAGCTTATATATTGAAATGGTAAGCAATGTTTATGATTTACAAACTTACTAAGCATTATATGCTTACTTTGTGTTATTTCTCTCATGTTTTTAGATAATCGGAAGTTCGTTTGGTTATCATGGCATGTATAGTTGTTTTCTGTTTGATGAATAGTCATTGTATATATGACTTGTAAGTTTGGGATTTTGGTTGATGAATAGCTTGATATGTTGCATGTAAATGTGATGTTATATTTGTTGACATTTTGGTATTTTGGTGCTTAAATGGTGAATGATGGAATGGTAAACTAAATGAATACTATGAAATGTTGTTTTGATATGCTTGAATGTGGTCATTAAGGTATGGATAATTCAACTAACCAATATGCATTCAAAGGCACCTCAAAAGCAATCATCAAAACTTACCTAAACATGTCAACTTTACCTAATTTCAAACATCAATATCTAGTTCAACATTTACTAAAACATGCCACAAACATGTCCATTAACACATCATTTCAAACATACCATTTGAACCATTCAAACATGCATAGTAGCATAACCAAGTTGACACAATTTGAGAAAGTATCACATGGTTCCAAAACAAGATAACATCTATAACTTATACAAGCCAATCCACCAACTAAACATTCATCACAATGACCTTACAATTCAACCTATACATGCCATTATAACCTTGGCCAAAACATTCAAAAACTATCGATATATATGCTGGATAGTGTGATAGATCTCTGATGAGCTTCCAAACCGATCGAGCTCTCGATAATCTATAAAACATAGGAAATAAACTATGTAAGCATTTAATGCTTAATAAGTTCATAGAAAATCAAACATAACTTACCATTTCATGTTCATAACAATAAGTGTAAACATAATATAACCCAAACCACAAGCTTGGCACAAGTCTATTCATCATCATCAATACACAAGTTAGTGCATTTATACATAACTCATTTTAATTAACCATATGATAAGTCATTTCCTTATGAAAATACATCATTTGATTCATTCATAATTTCCATGAGCATATGCATAACTCCATTTGAAAACTTACTATTTCAATATGTTTTCTTTCCCATTGAACCATCTAGAATTTCATCGGATACTCGGGAAAGCTCACACGAAGTGTGCTTAAATATATAATCGTAATCTTTCATTTACATCATTACTCACACGAGCTGTGAAATAGGTCTACTCACACAAGTTGTGGGTCAGAATGTAAGCTACACAATGCTGCTCACGCGAGCTGTGGAGTATCTACAACAAATGCAGGACCTCATCCATCGGTACATTTAAGACCAGCACCCGAAACATGAAAACCCTAATGACATGTCATTTGTATCCGTCAAATCATCATGGATTTGGTACGATTATACATCGATCCATTTACATTAAACTAACGTAAGAAACATTCAAATTAAGAACATTAATTCAATAACTGTTCATACGAACTTACCTTGATAACTAGGGTGTAGAAGTTAAACAAGCAATTCTGAAACTTTTGTTTTGCCTCGATCTAAATCTGTACGTGGTCTATCTTGATCTAAATAGACAAATTTCAATCCATTTAACACCTCTAGTATTCAATTTAGTCCACATTTCATATTTATGCAAAATTACTAGTTTACCCCTAACATTTTAACTTTTTATAATTTAGTCCTTAAGTGCATAAATTGAAATCTAAGCATTTTGATCCCCTATCCAAGCTAACCAAATTTATTAGGGACTTATATCAACCCATATAAATCATCATTTCATAAATTTTTATGAACTTTTACTATTTTTACAAACAAATCCCTAAATGCAAATTTCATCAAAAATCACTTTAGAAAATTTGTTTATTTATCAACAAGGACTCATAATCTACCATTAAACATCAAGAACCATTCAAAAACATTCATGGCATAACACTCAACCTTTAACAATTTTACAAATTAATCCCTAGGCTAGCTAGATTAGGCTAAAACGACCCCAAAAACATAAAAATCATTAAAAACGGGTAGAAAAATCACTTACATGCAAGGTTATAGTGTTAGCCGAAACCTAAAGCTTAAAAATGGCCATCTTCCTCCAATTTTCAATAGAGAGAAACAAATGTAGAAAATGATACTAATTTTACTTTATTTTACCATTACTTAATTATTAAATTACCTTATTAACTTTAAAAATCACATAAATTGCGTCCATAATTGTCCACTAGATTTATGAATGGTATAATTACCATTTAAATCCATTCACTTTAAAGTTTCATAGCCATTTGACGATTTTAGCAAATAGAACTCCACTTTTATACTTTTTACGATTTAGTCCTTTTCACGTAATTAATCATGCAAACATCAAAATTTCTTAGTGAAATTTTAATATGACCTTACTAACATCCTATAAACATTAAAATAATAATAAAATCATAATTTACTCATCAGATTTATGGTCTCAAAACCACTATTCTGATTTAACTAAAAACAGGTTGTTACATGTTTGATGTGAGTCTTTTGCTGAATGTTTATTGTTTTGTTGTTTCATTTACTTTTTTGAATCGTTGGAATCGATAGGACCTTCTACGAATAGAGATAAAGGTAAGGAAAACTACTTTTATCTTTCGACTTTTCAACAAAAGTGCAATTAGTGAGTGTTTTGGAATAGCTGCTCGTAGACAATTCATTTTGTTAATTAAGAATTTAGAAGTAGCCTAAACCCCTACTCTAAATTCTGAGTGTAATTATTCTCATACCTATGTTTAATATGTGATAAATGTGCTTCTGTAATTGTGATAAAAAGAACTAAGATGTAATGTTATATGAATATGTTGTGATGACTCTTGTGAAAGTGAATATGTGGGCATGTTATCCATGCCAAGTGACAATGAATATATTGTGCTAATGATGTGAATATGCAGTGATTATGTGTGGAAAATCGATAAGCAAAAGTGTGATTATAATGTCGATATTTTGGCCTTGTGACCTTATGATACCATTGGATAAAGTTGGCATGCCATAGAATTGTGAGAACTCACCTATATGTATATGTGATTTGGGCATTGAGGCCCCAGGACATGTTTGGAGAGATAAGGGAATATGAGATAAGATTCATTCAACGAGATATGTTTGGTGTGTTGGAGAGTGTTAGCTATATGCTTCACTTATGGGACATGTTCGACTCTATGAGTCATTTGGTGTGTTTGGAGATTCCGTGTATCCGATGTGTGGTGATAGTGCCCACTTTATGTTTCATAACCTCAAGAGCCAAACTATCATTAAATGTGTTAAAAGTTAATGTGATTTATGCTTAAAAGTTAATGTGCTTTATGCTTAAATATTAATGTGATTTATGCTTAAATATTAATGTGATTAATGTATAAATGGACCCATGAAAGATGTAAAGCGTATGTAATATGACATTAAAGTTGGTAATATTGTGAATATGTTATATGATTATCGTTAATGCACGATGATTGTTTGCGTGGTAGTTTTTCTTAGCTTGTAAAGCTCACCCACTCCCTTTTAAACCATTGCAGATAAGTAGTGCCGGTGTGAGCTGTGTGGTCTTCGAGGGGTGATCCAACCAAAAACTTTAGTAGCTATTTGTAGGTGTTTATTTGATTATTTATTTTTGGGGAATAAAGACAATGTGGTAGACTGTATGTTATGATTTTGAAGTTGTTTACATGTTTATTTTACATAGAACCTATGGACTTAACGTATGTTAAATTGGTTTCTTACTTGGCAAGATTATGAGGTTTTGGGACGTTATTTTGGACTTTTTTGTGCCTATTTAATGAGGTAAATGATGCATGATGTTTGGATTTAAGTTCATATTGATTATATGTTTGGAACTGTTATATTATTATGGTCTGGTGCAAAGGTATCGATATTTGGGTTTTAAAAATGATGCCTCTGTGATTTTCTAAAGTGCAGGAAACAATTTTGTAAATTGGTACAATATTTTATCATGAGTATCGATACTCGGGGTAAAATTATTGATATTTTTTCTGTGGTACCGATAATTTTCGTGACTTTGGTTTTTAAACGAGAAACAGTAAGCAGTTTTAGTATCAATTTTCCAAGTGGTATCAATACCACTTGAGAGGATTATCGATACCACTCCTTCAACATCGATACGTATGTAACAATTTTGAATTTTTTGCTAAGTGGTTGCCGTTTGTGAATATGATGTGCGAATTGTGCAAGTATACACGTTAAACAAGTAATAAAGTAATGAGTGAGATCGTCTCCACAGGGATTAGAATGGTATAATTTGGTCGAGTTATTATAATTAGTATGATTAATGTTATTACAAAAATAATGATAAGAATACAGTGGTAATTTGAAGGAATAATGATGTGTGCAATATGTGCAACTGGTAAATAATAGAAAATGCTATGACAAGATAAGAGTAAGAATGAAATGGCAATTTGAGAATAATTACGTGATTAATATGCTAACGCGAAAGTAAACAACTAAAAATGCTATGGCGAAGATACTACGGCAAAGGATAGAGGGTCTACGATGTTGATTTGGAAGGTCGGGATTACTAAGAATCTACCCTTAATGATAGTAATGCCTCAACAAAACCATACTCAATCTACTGCTCAGGAGAGTTTTAAAATGGTCTGTTTCTTTCGAGAACAAGACCTCAAGTTACCTTGCCTTAAGCGATACATGTCTGTAGGCCTTTAGAACGGTACCTTGAACTATTTTGTTTTCTTTTCATATGAACGCTGCTCTATGTCTAGAGGCTGCTACAAATATTCGGTTGAACACTTGCTCATATCATTCAATTTCAATCTCATTAACCTAACCTTGTCAGAATTAGATTAATTTAATGAAAATGTTGTACATTCGTCTATGCCTAAAGTTTGCAAACATGCAATTTTGTAAAAAACCATTGAATGAAACAATGTATTAAAGCATATCTATGTTTCAATCATTAAAGAAAATAAGAGTTTCATCAAGTAATCCTAACCCTATGAAATTTAGCTCAAGGGTTGGCAATTAAAATTCAAATCTAAAGTATCATTCAACATCATTTTCATCAAATCAATTCACGAAGAGTAATCAAGAAATAATGGAAGAACTTCGAGAAGATAGCTTTCGCTTATCCAGCACACACTCCAGCAATGTAGTGTTCTGTGGTGGCTAAGAGGGACTGCCTTCGTCTTCCTTTTCCCGTCTTTACTCAGCCACTACCCTCTATTTTTTTTCTTTTGCCTAAAGATCTTTTTTTTCTCTTTTTGTTTTTCTGCCCCCTTTAAAGTTTCCTCTTTTGGCTTTTATAATAATTTTCTCTAAGGTAAATCCAACAACCCATGATTTTTTTTCTTCTTTTTCAGGTAGATATATCTAGTACAAGTTCAAATGGACCTAAAATCGGTACACTTTAAGTGTTGACCGGACATCTTCTCGGTATTGCCACAACATTCGTGTTGACAAACTGTCCAACCTTTTGCCCTGGTAAACCTTCATTGATTTACTTCTTGTTCCTCATCATGCACCTATCAATCCACCACCACACACAACCCTTCCACAAGTAATTAAAAATAACTAATATTTAAGTACAGCCCAAGCTCCTAATGTAATGCTAAAACAAGAAAAATACTAATGGAATGTCCTAAAATGTAACTAAATGTACCTAAGTACAGGCAATTAGCTAGATCTAAAGGCATGAAATATAACTATTTTCAAGAGTTATCAGTGATCCAGAAGTATATGTAATTGATGTCATAAGCTCGATTAAGGTAGATTTTGCATGTTATATTGACAATTAGTATATGTCTTATTTAAAATTTGTATAAATGCCAAGATAAAAGATGTTTGCATGAAATGTGACAATGCATGATGTGTACAATGTGAGACTGTGGTGTAGCGTCCTGTTACTCAAGCTCGGCGACCTGGCCAGGTATAGGGTGTTACATAATTGGTCCTAATTCGACCTCGAGTTTGCAAAAGAGCTTTTGTAAGCTCGTATAAAACCCGAAGATGATTATATATTGTATCATATGCATGTTTTACTTGTATTTAAATGTTTAATGGTATAATTTGAATATAATTGATTATAGTTGTTTCAACAACATATGTAGCATCCTATAGCTTGGACCCGATGATCGGGTCGGGTATGGGGTGTTACAAAAAAAAGTATCAAGTTCGCTTATAGTTACCAAGTTTAACTACCAGTTAGGTCCAAAAAAATTTTGTGTCATGTAGGTATAAATTATCAAGTTCAAGTACATCCATATATATTAGTGCAACTTAAGAATAAAAAGGAGCTATACAATGAAACAAACATATATAATTTTTACATAATATATAAATATTTTTATATTTAAATATTATTAATTAGATTTAATAATATATAAATTTTCATTAATATTTTAAGTATAATTAATTAAAATATTTTCAAATATTAGTTTTTTGAAAATAGTTTAGACTTAAAAGGGTCAAAAAAGTTTCTTAGTAAAAAATAAAAGTTAATTCATACTAGGGTAAGAAGAAAAAGTGACAACTCCGATAAAAAACCCCACTAATATCGAAACCTCATTATCTCCCTTAAATTTTACAATATACTCCTAACAAAAAAGTTTCCCAAAAGAAAACATTAAGAAAGTAAAAGAAAAAACTAGGCATTCTTCCTAGGCTTGTTATTATGAACATAATCATAGTAATTATTGGCATTAATATTGGATCTCAAAAGGCCATACGAAAGAGAACCTTTATTTCTATTTCTAATCATTAAACAATCAAGTCCTTTCCAAAACCAACGCCTCCGCTTCACATGGCCCACGTGCCCTCTTTTCCTCGCCACCCCACCCACCACCTCCGGCGGCTTGTAGTGCCTAATTAATGGCCATTTTATCCCATCAAAGAACGGGTGTTGTTTAATATCCTGCGCACCCTTTGTGCACCCCAGCCTCCTCCTTGGATCTTTTACCAACAATTTCTCAATCAAATCCTTTGCCTCCGCAATTCCTGCCTCTTCTACTTCAGCTGCGTCGGGGAATCTCATTTTTCTGCTCGAAGCTATGTTCCGAAGAGTATTTTCCTTACTGCCTCCTTTAAACGGCGTCGTTCCATATAATAACTCGTAAACAAACACCCCAAACGCCCACCAGTCAACGCCATTACCGTGGCCGCTTCCGGAGACAAGCTCCGGTGCTAAATACTCATGGGTACCGACGCACGAACGTGAAAACGCCGTTACGGGCTCAGCTACAAACTCAGGAAGAACTTCTTCAACCGAACCGGCGACGGGAGCGAAACAGCCGCCGTTGAAACAATTCCGCTTTGAGTTTCGACTTTTGCGGCGGAGGAATTTACAAGTGGGGACCACATCAGCCTTGAAGCACAAATCGAAATCCGACAACATGATATGCCCATCTTCACGTAACAAAATGTTTTCTGGTTTAAGATCCCTGTAAATGATCCCTAAGGCATGTAAATATTCTAAAGCAACCAAAACTTCGGCGGCGAAAAACCGGACCGCCGCTAAAGGAAAGCGGTTACCGGGTTGTTTACGTAGGAGAGAATGGAGGTCCCCGTTAGGGCAGAAGTCAATGAGGAGACAGGTATAATGAGAAGCTTCAATACGGGAGTAAAGCGTCGGTAGAAACGGGTGGTCCAGCATGGATAAGATTTCTGCTTCCATTTGAACGTGAGAAAGTTTCTTGCTGCTCAACGTTTCCCTGTCGATTACTTTTAGAGCAAAGGTGGCGTTGTCGCAATCTCTAAGGTGGCAGAGGAAGACTCGACCGAGGTTTCCAGTACCCAAATGGCGAATGAGCTTGAGGTGACGAAGGTGGAGGTTGCCGTCGGAAGAGAGGTTGGTGGCTGCTTTAATGGCTGACCAACGTGGATCCCATTTGCGGTGGTGGAGGGGTGTGATATTATTAGCGGTGATTGTGGAACAAGAAAGACGGGATTCATTGAAGCTGAGGGTAAGACTAGATCTTGCTAAACTGGAACGAGCACTAGAGGAAGGAAATGTTCTGTCGGTGGTGGTGGAAGTGAAGCTCAAGTCCAGATCAGTGTCTGGAAAATAAGTTTCTTCTTCCATTTCTCCTTGGAAGTTAAGGGTTTCACCCACGTCTGCCATCTATTTATAAAAAATAAAATAAGTGAGAGAAAATGGCGGGGTGCAAGGGAGTTAAATATAGCCGTTTGGTTGACCCAATTTTACTATTTAAAAAAATAAAACCAACAAAAAAAGAAGAAGGAAAGAGAGACAAAGGAAGGTGTTAGGTTGATCCATTAGAGCTGTTTGGGAATAAAATATTGCATGTAATTAAACTTGTTAATTTATATTATTATTTTAATAAAAACTAATAAAAATAAAAATATGAATATGTTAGGATTTGAATTCACTTCAAATTTACTTCTAACTAAAATTTTATTTTAATGTATTTTATGCATTTTTATTTTAATATACACAATTTATTATTTCCATAACTTGTATATAAAGTTGTCCATGATTGTCACCTAGCCTGACCCGAATGCTCGCCCGAAAAGTAGGAGAATTTGAGTAAAAATATAGGCAAAAAAAATGGGTTTAAGCAAAAAAACGTCCGTTTAGAAAACGGCTGGTCGGCCTCCAGTAAGGTTTTTTGACCTAGGCTCGGCCCAGCCCAAATTTGTAAAAAAAATTATTGTTTTCTCACTGTTTTGCTATCATTTCACTATTATGTTGTTCTTGTTTTGTTGTTATTATTTGAATATTGTATAACGCTTGTTTTATTGTTAATTTTGTTACTATTTTAGAGGCATTTACTTGTTAAGTTGCACCTATCTTAGTGTTATTTAAGTATAAAGATTTTTTTAATTTATTTTCAATTTGTTGGGAAATATTTATTTTAATGTTCTTAGCGTATTTGATGTATTATATTTTTTAATGTTTGGGAAAAAAATAGGCCCATTTTTCAGATCAAGCCAGGCTTGAGCCTATCAATCGGGCCTAAAGCTTTGTTAGGGTCTGGTCTGAACCCAATCTGGCCCGGCCCGGCCCATGGACATCTCTAGTTGTATATCTATCTATATACTTAATCTCTTAACTGAGTTGGTGTCACGAGTCAACGAATATCTACTCGGTTAAGAAAATTTTAAATATCATTTCGTAACTAAATTAAATTAAATTATTCAAGTGTATTTTAAAAAAATAATCAATAAAAAATTACATATAATAAAATTTGAATCCATATTATTTAAATTAATAAAATATTAATATTATCATTAAACCAAAATTTTATTTTAATATAACATTTACATTAATTATATTATATATACTTTCATCATTTCCATCATTATTCTAAATATGTTATTTTCATACACATATAGATAAAATTTGTAGTAAATGTGAAAGGTGTGAATAGTTGTATCATGCTTTGGGATGAAAAGAAATTGTCGGCATAGGCTTTGCTCATATGTAGAAACAAACAATAGAATATCGAAAACCGAGTGCGACAGTTTGCGCAAGTATCTACCAGCTACATTTGACCACATTTTAAGTCTCTCTCTTTTTTTTTTTTTAGCAATTATTAAAATCTGTCAGAATGGCTAATTACTGACATAATTTTAGAGTGATAAATCTCAAATCTATTTTCAACTTTATAAATAATTTTACAGATAATATATTTTAATTTATTATAATGAGATATGTATGACATTTTAATTTTCTTTGAATTATATATATAAAAATTAGGGACAAAAATAATTTTAATTTAATTATGCACGTAACAAAAATAAATAAATTTGCTCATTTATTTTTATGTTAGATAAATATAATTGTTTGTATATGAAATATGATATACATAAAATTTATACTACATTAATAATGATATTTGTGGATTACAGAAATTTAATCAAATTAAAATTTTATGAGTACAATAACAGAAAATTAAAATTTATTGTATCGTATTATATTTTATTTGAAAGAATGTGATTTACTTATTTAATCAAATTTATGTATAATTAATTAATAAATTCATGTGAAAGGAGGAAAACGTTGAATCCTAGATGGGCCAAGCAGACGAACCTCGAGAAATCAAACGGTATGAATTGCTAGAGACAAACTAAGCATGCCCAGCAAAAACAATAAAACGAAACTGCTTCAAAACTCTCAGAAGAGGGACTCCAACAACGAAGAGCACCAAAAATGAAGGGCTAAGTGTTCCACAAGGAGCCAACAGCCTTCAGGTGGAATGCCAACCTCCCAAAATTATCCACTTATCTCGAACTAGCTTAAAGTAGGCAAATTCAATGTACAAGTTACTCTCATTGAACTTTGTAAACTTTATAGTTGCAATGATATAATACATTGTTTTTATTAGAGTAAAAAACAATACTAATTATATAATTTTAATATCACTATTGTCTAAAAGAAAACCCTAAAATGTATAAAATAAGGATAGTTTTCTTACTTGGCACTCCAGGGTCATTTCATAGGCATTCTTCAAGTACATTTGCCCCACACATGGGTTTTTTTTGTTACCTCAACTCGTGGCATGGTATCTCCATCCCCTATGCAATTGCTTGTTCATGGTTCTTCACCATATTGCTTGCTCAATGTTTCTTACAAGACACTTGTCCCTCAAGGTTTACTGGTTAAGATTTAGTACTTTTAAGTGTTGGAAAAAATCAGGTTTGAAAATAGTTTTTTTGCACGGGGAAAAATAAAAATTTTGAAAACAAACTCGATCTGTGATATTTATAGTAATAAATACTAGATCAATATCGTACATGTGTTTTCAAATATACGGATCCTTGTCATTCCCGACTTTCAACCAAACAATCTTTTTCACTATTCTCGTATCACGAATTGCTTCGAGTGTGGGCTCGAATAATTCGAATCAAACACAGAACTAGAAATAGTCTTCTTTTCTTTGGGGTGAAAACGGGAATCTCTTCTCAAATAGAAACCGGTAGAATCGTTATTCCAGAAAATATATTTAATTCTTAGAAAACAAAAGTCTCTCCATTTTCGAGCAACATAGCGATATCTGAAAGCTATGTTAATAGCCCTACTGGTGTTGTCTATTTATAGGGAGAGAATGTAGAACCCTTGTTGAATTGTAGAAATTTATTTCAATTAAAAAAATGAAAGTCTAGTTCAACTAGGATGTGCGGGGCAACAACCCTAGTTAATAATATTAGGGTTTGTCGTCCCCTTTATTACATAAGGGGCTTTTGGGCCTTTTTCATATCGGGTTCAATTACAAGTACTTTATGGACTTATAACTCAATACTTTATAATTTGATCCAACTCAATATTTATTTTTCTATTTCCCAAAAATTAAACTTCAATATTTTTTTAATTAAATAATTTTCTGAACCCAATTCTAATTCCGTTAAAATCATGATGATTTTACCGTAAAAGAATCTATTAGAAAATATATTTAATATTTTCGCATTCAATGGTTCACTATGACCAAATGATTTATTTTTATTTTCAAACTTCATTTAATTCAAAAAGCATAAAATCATTTTTCATGTCATTTTCATTTTGGAGAAAATCATATTCATTTCCAAATGATTTCATTTCTCCATTTTTATTTTCATTTTGGAGAAAACCTTAATCATTTCCAAATGTTTCCTATTTCTCCATTTCACCATTTTTGTTCATTTGGTTCAACATGAAATTCATTTCTGGTTTCAACAAGCTAGCGGAGGGACCGATTAGACATATGCAATTAAGGCTCAAATGATTTATAATTAGGTTCTAGCTTTTCACCTATTAGTTATAAACTCATTTAGTCACGAAGTCATTCCACTATAGTATCATGATTGAGCTCTCACCAACGGTATACATTTACAAAAAAAACTCGATTAGTGCTCATTCAATGACCTTGTCTTAAGTGTGTTACCCTCGTAGGATATCCTTTATCTCCTTGGGATAATATTCATTCTCCCAATATGATCCTATTTTATCTCATTTTAACCATTACATCTTCCTTCATGAAAAGTCAGTTACTATCAAATAGTAACCAACTCATTCATCATAAAGACAAACGACCCGTGGCCACATTTACTTTTCATCAACCATGTAATGCCAACGAGAGGATATCATTTACCCATGTCTCGGGTTATGAATTCATCGATTGTGAATGATACTACATACTGTAGAGTTCATACACCTATGCACCAAATTTCGATTCATTATCTATTCGAACTCATGCTTTTACTTACATTATAGTGTATAAGTCACGCATATATAGTTTGTCATCCACTCAAGATTTATGTATGCCACACTATGAACGTCACAAGTGAATAAATTCATAAACGGATTCAGGACCTATTCATCTTGGGTCCAGTCCGATGTGCTTAAGTATTATTATCGTTAAATTTGTGTCAAGAATGAGCCTACTGGTTCACTAGCAAAGAGTCTGTTTACTCTTTGGGTCATGTGTTCGAGCTTCCTCGCAAGCAAGTGATATATTTTTATGCTTGTGCCATTCAAGTGGATAAGTCTTGTTCAGATTCAAATTCTTGAAAGAAACTGGGCAGTTATCTAATTTGGTGGGTGGTTATCAGGATATTTATTTTATCCTATTTTATTGATTTTAATATTAGTAATTATCAAGTAGTTATTTCATTTTTGTTTTTTTTCTCTTTTCCCTAAAATTTCCTTCCCTCAAGTTCACGTTCTTTTTCTCGCAATTTCTACATTTTTTTCTTTATTTTTGTTTAAATGGTAGTTATTGCCTTTCTTTGATTTTGTTCATCATGTGGGTTCTTGTGATTAATTAGTGTGCAATTGGATTTATACGTACGTAGCGTTTTGCCCCTTTTAGATTTGGAGAATCTCTTTTCTATGAGATCCAACACTAAGTGTAGTGTATTTGTAATTTTATATTTGTAATTTTTTTAATAAATTGATTTAAATAGAATTTCATTATACATTAATATCATTTGTATTTGTCCTTAGTAGTTTTTGCATACGAAGCTAAATGTAAGCAAATATTGGCTCAATGATTATCTAATGTTTAACTAATATTAAGTTGCATTATGTGGACAAATGATATTGGAAGAAGACCATTTATATTAGTAGATAAAATAAATGGTTCATAATCTAATTGAATTTGAACAAATCGATTAAAAGACTATTATGATATCTATCAAGTCCAATTGGGAAGATACATTGTCTTGGGTATTGGAACGGATGACTCACAGAAGTTACATATTTAGATCCAACAGATCCAACAGTCTCCCACTTGCCCTACTAAAGTAGATAAGTCACATTTCGCATTCTTATTCCCTCTATATGTTTCCCGAAGAGCTCTCTAGCTAGTAGAGTCTTGGTAAAACAAATCCCAAAGGTTTGTCCTTAGATGCGATCTTTCACTACATCCACTATTCCGTTAAACACCACTGCCTCCCTTATGATACTTTTTTTTTATCAATGTGCTTTTGTCCTTAGGTGGTTTCCTTGAGCTTTAGCTATATCTACAATATTATAATGCCATAGATTTTTCCATAACTCATATTCGGCTCTCCATAGTAGAGTTCGCAATATAGCTCTACTTTACACTTCTCTACACAATGAGCCCACCGCCTAGGATAAAACCATAGTCAGAATCGATTTCCTCGAGTCAACACGTTTGGAAGTCAAAATCAGTATATCCGATAGGAGTAAGGTCTCCTCTAGAATACACAAGCATAGAATCCCTCATTCTCCGTAAATACTTGAGTATATGCTTAACTGCTTGCTAGTGTCTTGGTCCTAGATTTGTCTGATATCAACTTGCCAAACCCACTACAAAACAGATATATGGGCGTGTACATAACATAGCATACATGAGACTTCTTATTGCGAAGCATAATGAACCTTTCACATGTTCTCAATTTCTTCCACTGTCTTAGGATAGTTCTATAAAGAGAGATGGCATCTCGTTACAAAAGGTTGATTTCCCTTCTTCGAATTGGTCATTGCATAACGCTCCAATAGCTTGTCTATGTATGAAGCTTGAGGTAGTGCTATCATTTTGTTCTTTCAATCTCTTAGGATTTGAATGACTAAAACAAAATTAACTTCTCTCAAGTCCTTCATGTTAAACCTTTTGAGTTAACCACAATTTAATCAATGACAAAGTCCCTACATCATTTCTAATGAGTAGAATGTCATTGACATATAGAACGAGAAAGACCACATTTCCATCTCCTAAACGTTTATAAACATAAGGTCCATCTATGTTTGGCTCAAATCCAAAAGTATTGATTGTTTGATCAAATATTTGATTCCATGAGTGGACGCTTCCTTAAGTTCATATATGGATCTAAGTAGTTTGTAAACTTTATGCTCGTTTCCATTAATTATATATTCATTAGGTTGCATCAAATAGATGCTCTCTTCAAGATAGCCATTCAAAAACACTAACTTGATAACCATTTGTTAGATCTCATAATCGAGAGCTGCCACAATGGATAATGACTGCCTCCGGACGTACTAACGTTCAAAGTATGAATACTGTAATATAATAAAGAATTATGAAACGGTATCGGCAAGTAAACAGGTTGAGTTGTAATATAGATTTTACAATGAAATAGATGAGTACTTCGAAGATTATACCCAAGGGAAGTGAGTACTAAATCAATCTTAACCTAAACACTTAAAGATCTCATTAATACTTTAAGTCAATTATAGTATGAAAGTAGAATAAGAGATAATTTTAGGGTTTCTTAAACTAAGGAAATAAAACAACATAAAAAGTAAAACCGCAAGAGATAGAGAAAAATAGAGTGAATCAAATATGAGGATGGGTGATTAGCTCACTTCAGCAATCTCAACCAACTGTCTTCTCAGGTTCTTCGTCAATCAACTAGTCGCAACCTTAACAGGATCTTCTAATCTTCCACTAACATAACGAGTCAGCAAGAACTTCTTATCTTTTGACCTCACAATCTAGACTAGTTTGGGGTTAAAGTATTCACGGATGGGCAATACCAATTTTGGGTTAATTCCCACCTTGATAACTTACCGAGGTTGTCAGACCTAAGGTTTTTTTTACGTTCTCCCTTTCACAAATGGTTGATCTGTTGAATTACCCTACACAATAATGTAAAAAATTTATGCTTCCACTCGCTAATCCCCCATAGAAAGATTAGTTCTTCATGGCTTTCATAAAAAACATGGAATAAATGGAAGAATTAATCATAAGGAATGGATTGAAATAAAGAGTTTAAGAAAAGCTTGATTGATACTGATAATAAACACTAATCCATAGAAGTTAATCTATTCTATAATCAGATCTCTTGAAGAAAGCAAATAACTAAAACTACGAAACCTAAGAAAGAACGAAAATAATTTTTAAACCTAAAGAAAAAATCTAAGCTAATGGAATGTTGTCTATAATGTGTGCTAGAGAGGTCTATTTATAACCTTCAGGTAGACATCGTCTTTAACCCTAGGGTAACTAATGTTCTCGAGCTTAAAGTTTAATTGTGCAGACCAAAACACCCCTACTTTGTGTTTTATTCTCGTCACAAGGTCGATGTCGCGACACACTAGGACCTGTGTCACGATGTAGCAACTTGTATGTTCCTCTGTAGCCATCTTCAGGGGTTTGTCACGACTTCCTCAGCCTATGTCACGACATTGAAGGCAGTTTCTCTTTTTTTCTATTATGCTCTTTATGTTGCGACATCGGATCTCCCATGTTGCAACATAGCGTTCAATATTGACCCGAAATGCCTTCTAATGGTCTCCTGCACACTCACAAATTATGTTAGCTCTCCCTTAGGCCTTATTTGACCACTAAGGTTAATAAAAGACTCGATGTGCACATTTTTATTGAATGAAAATAAAACTAACGAAACTAAATTAAAACATAACAAAAATGCTTGTATTCAAGCTCCTAAAATGTGGAAACTAGTTTAATATACTACATCAAATTACGACAGATCAAATAAAAATGTACGGATTTACTTGAACATGGAAACCGGAGAAAAGATTTCTTCGTAATCGATACATTCTTTCTGAGTATAACCTTTTCATACAAATATGGCCTTATAAGTTTCCACTTTTCCATCCGCACTTTTTTCCTTTTGTAGATCCACTTACACCCTAAGGGTTTTATCCTTTTTAATAAGTCTACAAGTTCCCACACTGAGCTGGAGTCTGTAGAATCCATCTCAGTTTTCATAGCTATTTCCGAGAACTTGGAATCAACACTCTACATCACTTCGTCATACATAAGTGGGTCATTATATTCCTGTTCGACAGACTTAGTGTTAAAAATGCTTTCGCCATATTGGAAGAACTCTGGCCTATGAGAGACTCTCACACTACGATGAAGCACCCTCTATTGTTAATCGTTTGTAGGTCTATTATTAGGAGTTGGTTCTAGAATCATTTCTTAGGGTTTTGTAAATTTCCTGAAATTTCCTCGAGTATATTTTACTTTGAGGTTTGAAATCATTCATGTAACTTTTTTTAGGCAAAGTAGCATGAGCTGACACTATTATAGTTTGCTCTTTGGGGTTATAAAACAAAACATCATTTGTTCCCTTTGGATATCTTACAAACATGCACAATTTTGTCCGTGAGTCCAACTTCCTCGCATCATTATCCAATATGTGGGTTGGGCATCCCCAAATCCTTAAATGATTAAGGTTTGACTTCTTATTGTGCTATAATTTGTATAGAGTTTTCGATGCTACCTTAGTTGGCACATTATTTAGAATATAACAAGCTATTTATACCACATATCCTCATGAAAAGAGATTAGCAGCTTTAAATAACTTAACATCGAATGTATGACGCCTAACAACGTTTGATTCCTTCTTTTTGCCATGACATTCTATTATGGAGTTCCCAATGTGGTCAACTGGGATAGAATCTCATTCTCTGTGAAGTACCCTATGAACTCATCAGATAAATATTCCCCACATCAATCAGACCGACGTGTCTTTATGGGTAAACCTAGTTGTTTCTCCACTTTTGCACGAAAATCTTTAAATTTATCAAAGATTTCACATTGCGGTGCATAAAGTACACATACTCATATCTTGAATAGTTATCAATAAAATTTATGTAATATTCCTAACCACCTCTTGCACTGTCATTCATGGGGCCACATACATTAGTGTGGACAAGTTCTAGGGATTTTACGACTCTCGTTCCTTTTGCATTAAAAGATCACTTAGTCATCTTACCTTTCGACCAAGCAAGATTCACATTGTGGAAGATCAATTTCTTTAAGCAAACTTAAGATGTTGTATTTCAAAAGTTTAGTGATTCTTTCTTGGTTAATATGACCAAGTCTCAAGTGCCAAACGTACGCCTCATTAGAGTGAGAAGTTTTAAGTCTTTTATTCATTATTTCAGTCTCAAGATTGTGTACATCTTTGGTTTCATAGAAAAGGATTATTTAACATCCATCCATTGCAGATAAGATTTTGGTTTCTAAATATAGCATTTCTATTATTAAAAGTCACGATCAAGTTGTCTTTATATAAACATGAAACTGAAATTTAAGTTTCTCTTCCAACTTGGTACATAGAAAATGTCTTTTAAAATAATATTTCTAAAATTATCAAAATAAAGATGTACATCTCCCACTTCTTTAGCTACCATAGCTATCTTGGTTCTGATCTATAGCGATAGGCTATTATCTCTAAGATATTTCATCTCTTTGGAGCCGTATAGATAAACACAAACATGATTATTGACTCCCAAATCAATGACCTAGTGGTCTATTAAGTCGTTTACTAAGTAAGCTTCTATCATAAAGAGTTTCATACCTTTCCTTTAGTGGCTAAGTATTCCTTCCACTCTTTACAGTTTGCCTTGAAGAACCCTTTCTTACTGCAAAAGGAACATTTAAACTTAGATCAGACTTTAGGCTTTCTTGTTCTTTTCCTTTCCACTTGTGGTGGCCTAGAGACCATAGTATTTCCTTTCTTAGTGTGTTTTCCCTTCTTTTTTGAGGAAAAAGCAACAACTATATTTGCTTCTATTTTTTAGATCAGCTGATCGCCATTCAACATCAACTCATAGGATTGTAACTCCTTCATGAGTTGTCCAAGTGTTAGATTTTTGTTTCCAAGGTTATATGCAACCCGAAATCCAAAAAAGTCCTTGGACAAACTCTTGAACACTATATCAAATTGAGTGTTTTGTCCAAATTGGCCTCATTGTTCGCGACATCGACAAAGTATCCAATAAGATTTATCATATGGTATTTGACCAAACTATCGGCCTTTTGTAGGGCATTCATCAAGCTAGTTATAAAAGATTATCAAGATAAGACAACTTGGCCTTCGAACATGTAACACCCCATACCGACTCAGTCGTCGGATCTAAACTGTAGGCTACTACACTAAGGATCCAAAATTTCTAACACCATCTTGATTAATATTATATCTATAGGTATATTTATTTCGCCATTTGAACTTAATGCGAATTATATTAGAACCCGATTGTCTAATCATTCCTGCCACATGCATTCCAATTTTATAATCACATGGCATAAATAGTATAGATTCTCAATCATTTAATGAAGTTTGTAAGATATATGAATTTAGCTTAGATTCTTTCTTTAGGTTTAGATTTGTTCTCTTTCTTTCTTAGGCTTTTATAATTTTAGTTTATTTTTTTTCTTCAAGAGATCTGATTGTAAAGGATATCAATTTTTGTGGATTCGCTTTATTCATCAATATCAATCAGGCTTTCTTAAACTCATTAATTCAATTCATTCCCTATGTTTAATTCTTCCATTCTTTCCATGTTGTTTATGAACTAATCTTTCTATGAGAGATTAGCAAGTGGAGGCATGATCTCTTAATTATTTTGTAGGGGTACTCAATAGATCAACTGTTTGGAAAAGAAAGAGCGTGAAACAAACCCTAGGCTTGATGATCGGCTGTTTAACGTCACAACAATAATGTGTAAGCGTACATTGTCGATGTAAGTATAGTAGACAGATGTGAGCCTGTCGGATATCGATCCCACAGCGAGTGTAGTCTTTTGTCTATTAATGTCAGTACAATAAGTGATATAAACGAGATAAATTGTGAGGATAGTAGTCAATGCAATAACTTGAGAAAAATAAAATAAAAAATGATGATAATAAGCTGGGATCCCCAACATGAATCTTCAGCAGAATACTAAGTGCTCACAAGGTATAAAAGTATAGGTGATTGTCGATGCAGTAAGATTCAATGTATATCTTACTCAACGTTACTCCTCTATTTAATCTCAGACTTAAACATGCATATTAATCTCACCTTCCGATGATGGTAGTATGACACTATTAAGAATAAATGGACTAAATTCCTTTAATCCTCACTCAACTTCCGTTGTAATGCTTGCTGGCTCAAACTGTCACTGCACTTTCCAGTGTTAGTGACTACAATAACATTTCTATGTTAAAAAATATTCAAACCCCAAGATTAAACAATAAAAGCAAGATTAAAAAAGATAACATTTCACCAAGAATTCATCAGTACTTCCATACAATAAAAAATTAGAGAGTAATCACTAGCATTTAGAAAGAAATAAGAAAGAATCGAATGGAGAGTACTATCCCTAGACAACTTGACTGAATCTCTCTATTCCCTCTTGTCGCGCATTTAGGTCTCTTTGACAGGAGCTAGGCTGCATCTGGTTTTCACGTTGGCTCACCCGTGAGAGGTTTAAACTATCATTATTGCAAGCTTTAAGGTCGGATGATGAAGATGATGATGAAGAGAAAAGCTCAAGAAGGCCCATTTTTCTTCTTATGTCCTCCCCCACAGTACAGGTGTCCTTTCCTTAAAATCATTTTGTCCTTATTCGTACAGGTTGGTTATACCAAACTGGACAGCTCATGCAATTTTAGTTCTTATCCGGATAGCTGTCAGGTACGACGACAATTCTAAACGAATTTGGAATTAACCCATGCAGCGACATTGCAGACATCCGTCAGGTACAGCGACAATTCTGGACACAATCTAGATTTAACTCATGCAACGACATTAATGCAATAAGATAGCAAAATTAAGGATAAAATGTGCTAGATTCACTGAGTTATAAAATGCAATTTACTAAACTGAAAATGATAAAATATATGCTAAAGATAACTAAATAGGAACAATTTAACCAATAAGTAGGGGGAAACCTATGATCTTTCTAGTGCTATCAGTTGACAACCTTGGGAAGTTATCAAGGTGGGAATTAACCCAAATTTAGTATTACCTATTTGTGAACACCTTTACCCTAAGCTAGTCTAGACTGTGAGGTGGGAAGATAAGTAGTTCTTGTTGTTTCGTTATGTTAGTGAAAGATTGGAAGATCCTGTTGGGTAGTAACTAGTTGGTTGACGAGAAACCCGAGACAATAGTTAATTTGGATTGCAGAAGTGAGCTGATCACCCATCCTCATATTTGATTCACTTTACCTATCTCTATCTCTTGCAATTATAATTCTTTTTTATGTTCTTTTATTTTATTATTTTACAAACCCTAAACATATATCTTATTTTACTCTCATACTATAATTGACTTAAAGTATTAGTTAGATCTTTAATTATTTAGGTTAAGATTGATTTAGTACTCACCTCCCTAGGGTATGATCCTCGGAGTATTCACCTACTTCATTGTAAAATCTATATTACAACTCGACCCGTATACTTATAGATATCGCCTTATAACTCTTTATTTTATTTTAGTTTTCACACTCTAGACGCTAGTACGCCTAGAGGTAGGGCATGTTTGCAACTAACATAAATCTTTATATGATAGACCACTGGTAGGTCATGTTAGTTGCTAACTAGATGGGTGAATAAGAAGGGCCACTTGTAGGGCATGTTAGTTGCTAACTAGATTGGCGTGTGTGCTTAGTCTTTGGTAGGGCAAATTAGTTGCTAACCAGCTTGGTGATATACGTGTTGCCATCGATAGGGAATGTTAGTTGTTAACCATGGCAAAGAGCTCTGGATTTTTTAGAACACGTATGTGTTCAAAATCACGTGGATTATAATATTTGTTCTAATCTGTAAATATGGGATCCAAGGTGAACACAAGGAAGAGCGAGAAACAAAGTAAGAAAATGTAAATTTTGATTTGTTATTTGTAATGCTTGATATGTATATCTTAATAGAGGAATGAGACACTAAGTAAGAATGTTTGATAATGAAATTGCAATGTATGATAATATTGCACTATAAGTGGTAAATCTTAATCCTATTACTCAATTGAGTATGTAATGTATCCGCTAAGTTGTGGTTCTTGATGTACAACATCCACCCTAGTGTAATTGAACCCAATAGGTGCGTAAGTACCAGTCAATCAATATGTCTAAGAAGATAACGAAAAGAGTTGGTAGAATTCGTGTTCTTGAAGTGAAGTATCCATTCCGTTGATGTTAAGGCAACTATTCTTTAGGAAAGTAGGGACAAAAGGTATTTACTCGGTGATAGTCTGCTTGTGAATACTATCCACCAAGGATATGTATCTGCCTTTGATCTATGTATGAGTATATACGCCCAAATGTCTCTACATGTAAAATATTGACTCAATATTTTATATGTATATATATGTTGTGATATTCTTGCTCATGGAATTTGTTTGGAAAGGGTTGAGCATTTTTTATTGCCAGAGCTCACTAAGTACTTTCAAACTTACTGCCTTTCTTTCCCTTTTCCAAGATGTACCACAGCATTGAGGGCTCGTGGAAGGGACTTAGCCAGAAGATAGTGACCTTTGTCTTGAGCCTCACCTATGTTTGTGTTGTAACATGCATATACTTTCATTTTGGTCGAGTGGCATGTAGCTCTATTTTGTAACCACCATTTGTAATAATTTACATCTTCCACCAACTCATTATTTTAAGAGAATGTTTACATACTCTTGAAGTATAGGTTAAAACCTTTTTGAATTAAGGTTTATGAGACCATCTTTTAATTGTATACGCCAAAATGATTTAAACGATATTTAACTGCCAGTGATGCACTTGAAACCTTTGTGTGGGAAATAACTCACCTTGCATTTTATATAAACCTGTCGACTTTTGTAAGGCTTTCACCTAAAGTCTGTTTTCAACCATGTTTTATATTATATAACATATCTTGATTTGTTGTTTTAACTTTTAAAATTTTGGGTTAACGCCCAAGTTCAATAGGTATATGCCGAAACCTCAATAAAAGTACAAACCAAGTTGAATCCTGCTTTTAGTGTAACGCCTCAGTCCGCCAACAAGGGTTGGGGTCTTACATCATATGCTAGGACCTCTAACATTTTACCAAAATCTTCAACATACTGACCATTTACCTAAGTTGGAAAATGATACTCTAAATGCAGCTAGTTACAAATATAACTAAGACCTGAGGCGGACGCCTCAAGGCTGCCCATTGTATGCACATTATGATTAAGAGACAATCTGTCTCAGCTCAGTGGATTCTAGCCTAGCCTCTTCTCAAACTCTTAAATTGCTCTTTTTACCTACAGTACATAATAAAACATGTGTGAGTTCTAAAAAACATAGTGAGTTGTCATACCTTTAAAATCACAACAATCACACTTGAGTTTCCCTTTTGATTATTTTGTAATAGGACAGTTCACCTATCTCGTTGGCGTAATATCTTCCTCACACAAATTGACTTGTATTTGGCACATACCCCTCTATGATACCATCACCCATTTGATTTTAATAACTTGAAGGTAAAGGTTCTGTGTGTGGCTATACGAACCCTACAGCTTGCACTGATAAGATTTCTTAGATGCAATCTCATTAGCAATTGATCTCTTGGCAGGCTAACCCTTGTAGATTCTTTCTTCACCAACTGACTTCACGGATTCATATACATCTATTTCCACTAGAGGGAAACTTTGTGGGTGCTTTCCTGTTGACCGATGAAACATGACCCCTAGAAGATATTCATAACATATCTTGCACTGCTAGTTACATAACCCGATCTTTGCAAGTAGACCCTGTTGCAAACTGTTATCAGCGATATGTCCTAATGATCTATGTAATTAGATGTAGTAGATTAAACTAGTTTTCATATTTTGGGAGCTTGAACATGAGCATTTTAGTTAAGTTTCAATTAGATTTCCATAAGTATTAGTTAACTTAATAAAATGTGTAATTTGAGTCCTTTATTGACCTTAAGGGCCGAATGAGGCCTAAGGGTGAGCTGATATACTTTGTGAGTGTGCAATAGACCAGTAGAAGGCACATTAATTCAATATTGATCGTTATGTTGCAACTCGAAGCATACGATGTTGCAACATAGAGAGTAGATTAGAAGAAATCCAAGACTGGCTTCAATATCGCGACACAGCCTGAGGGTGTCGCATCATACCTTAAGGATGTCGTGACATACCCTCAATGTCATGACACAGGACCTAGTGTGTTGCGACATTGCCACTGTACGAGAAATAATTACGAGCCAAGGGCATTTTGATCCACCACTCAAATGTTAAACACGAGGATGACAGCTGACCTAGGATTAAGGATGACGACCACCCTAAAGTTTATAAATAGGCTCATCTGGCACATGTTAGACACACATTTTCATATTGTATATTTTTCTCTTTAGATTGAGTCTTTAGTTTTTCCCCTTTTTCTTAGGTTTTAAATTTATGTTCTTGTTTTTTACTTTTGTGAAGAAATTAGATTCTAGAATTACTGTCAAACTTTGTGAGAATTCTGTGCTTAATAAAAATCAGGCTTCTTCTAAACTCTATTTCTGAATTGTTCTTTATGTTCATTCTTTCATTCAAGTTTATATTGTTTGTTAGATCCATGAGGAACTAATCCTCCTGTGGGAGATTAGAGAGTGGAGGTATGAATAATTAACTGTTTTCTATGGATTTCTTAATGGATCAGCTGTTTAGGAAATGAAAAATCTAAACCCTAGGCCTGGCAACCCTAGGAAGTCATTAAGGCAGGAATTAACCCATATTTTGTATGGCCTATCCATAAAAAACTTAACCTTGAACCAGTCTAGACTGTGAGGTCAGAAGATAAGTAATTCTCACTAACTCAGTCTTTTAGTGGATGCATCAGAAGATCCTACTAGGGATTGACTAGATGATTGAAGAAGAAAACCTGAGGTGATAATTGATTATGAATAACAAAGCAAGCTAATCACCCATACAACGATCTGATAAATATTCGATTATTAGATTTCTTATTTTTCATTTATTTAATTTCCTTTCTTATAATTTTTAGTATAGTTTATCAAAAACCTTCTTTTTAATTCTTCGTATTATAATTTGATTAAAGTTCTAGTTAGATCTATTTATATTTAAATTAAAATTAATTTAGTGCCCGCCTCCCTTGGGTATGATCCTCAGAGTACTTACCTACTCCGTTGTAACCATATTACAACTTGACCTATATACTTGCAAATATTGCTTTTCCCATCTTTTGTGCAAGATTTCTACTCTAGAAGTTGGTACGTCCAAAGACAGTGAAGTTGTTGGTACCGTTGCTGGGGAGGCAACATCACTAAATGAGTTTTAATTTTTACATACTAATTGAATAGTTAGGAAATTTTTAGGTTATAGTTACGAATTTAATTTTCTTATTTTCTACTAATTTTAACTTTTTGGGTTTAGTGTAAGACTCGTACTATGGGAACACCTATAGAGCCAATCACAGATCCAAAGGGAATAATCAAATGAAATCATCAACAAAAATAGCAACAACAACAACAGCCAACGTAGAACCAATTGCCTGCTGAAGGGAATCTATCACCACACGGGAATCTGCTGTTACATGAGGTTAACAATAACAATCTAGAAGATCCACCACCACCACCACAACTACCTGTAAATATAAATATGGTGCATAACGAGAGGCACTCTAAAAAAATATATCTTACCAAATATGGATATGGTTCAAGGGAGTATAACGAGGCCAGCTATCACGGCCAATAATTTCGATATTAAGCTAGCTATGATCTAGAATAATTTTCAGTTTCACGGAGCAATGATAGAGGATCTGTGTTAACATTTAAAACGGTTCCTCCAAATTTGTAATACCTTCAAATAAATGGGATCCTTGATGACGCTATTTGTCTTCAGTTGTTCCCTTTTTCATTAATCAATAACGCTTTTTCTTGGCTAGATTCATAGGCACTAGGATCAATCACGACATGGGACGAACTTGCAGGAAAATTCCTACAAAGGTTTTTCCCTATTAGCAAGAAGGTCCAGCTAAGAAGGGAAATTTCAATGTTCAAGCAGTTTGAAGGGAAAATCTTTCACAAAGTATGGGAGTGTTTTAAGACACTAATTTAAAAATGCCCATACCATGGATTGCTTGAGTTGTTACGATTGCAAATTTTCTACAGTAGGTTGGATGTGCATTGGAGGTCAGGATTAGATGGAGCAGCAAGGGGAGCCTTATTAAACAGAACGTAAGAGGATGCGTACAAATTAATAGAAAGTATGGCGATAAATTCCTGTTAGTAGCCAACTGAACGTTATACATATGGCCAAATACCATATACGGTGAAGGTTGTTTTGGAAGATGATAGATATTAACAGTTAGCGAACAAAATCAACCGAATAGAGGCTAAAAAGAATGCACCATCTGTTTACAGAGGAGACAAACTGGTCTTCCACTATATTAATAATCCTACCGAGGATGTGAACTACATCGAAAATAGGGGTGGAAATCCCTATTCGAATACATACAATCCCAAATGGAAAGATCACCCGAATCTGATGTGGTGCTTGAACCAAGTTAAAAATTCTAACATCAACCTCCTTATTTATTGAAACCTCAAGAAAGGGCCAACTCGAATGACCATATTGTATGTGGTCAACGTTTGGATAGAATTGAGGGGGAGATGCAATCAATGAGAATAGATGTAAAGCAGGTGTAGTCTGAGTGCACCAATTCAACAAGAACATTGACTAAACTTGAATATCAGATGAGCTGATTGATGAGCATGATGGGTGATATAAAAAGACAAATTGGCACAAGTATTCCTATTCATATTGAAAATAATCCTCGGAGATAAAAGAAGAAGCACGTGAAAGAAATAGCACTCCGATCGGGTAAAGTACTGAATTGCCCAGAAAACCTAAATCAAGAGGTAAATATAAAGAATACAAATGATCTTCAATAAGAACCTCTAAAAGCTGAAGATGAACCGAAGTCAGAGGAGGTAGTTACGCCGATAGTTGAACCAGATATAGAAACAACTAAAGATTCAACCATTGCAAAAATATTGTTCCCTTCAAGGCTAGAAGAGAAGCAAAAGTGGGATGAAGACGAGTTTGTAAGTTTTCTAAACTTGTTCAAAACGTTAAATGTTAACCTGCCGTTGATTGAATTAATTGAGAAAGTTCCTAAGTGCGCCAAGTTTTTAAAGGAAATTATGTTTAAGCATAGGAAAATTAAGGTAGGTGAACAAGTTAATATAAGTGTTTCCTGTAGTGCTATTATTTCATGATAGGTTCCCCAAAAATTGAAAGACCCAAGAAGTTTTACTATTTCCATTGAGATAAGGAACATTCATTTTAATAGAGCTCTATGTGAGCTAGTATCAATTTAATGCATTTATCTATTTATTAAAAAACTCGAGTTAGGGGACCTTAAAAATACCCAAATAACACTACAGTTAGTCAAAAGATCCTCAGTGCATCCGAAAAGAGTACTAGAAGATGTGTTAGTCAAGGTGCACAGTTTTATCATTCTGAAGGATTTTATGGTTTTAGACTTTGAGGAAGATCGAGAAATACCAATCCTGCTAGGTAGACCTTTTCTAGCCACATCAAGGTCCAATATTGATTTAGAAAAAAAATGACCTAACCATGAAAATGAATCGTGAGACCGAAACTTTTAAGTGTGGTCACCAAAAAATCGAGGAAGGTAGGAGGAAGTCAGAGGAGCATTGCAATGAATTATCTATTTCTAATAATCTTGAGTTAAGGGACATACTTCCTTTCATCCATACAGGTCAAAAAAATAGGTTTAATGAAATAGATAAGTGAACAAAGGTGAAATAGCACAACAGGCAATGGACTAATACTGATAGAACCAGAGAATCGTCCTTTTGTGAATTAATGATGTTGTCAGATGAATCCGACAGTAAAACTTGAATTATTTAAATTAATATTTAATTTTTTTGTAAATTAATGTATACTTAGCTAACGTTTTAGTCTAGATTTTAATTTTTATTAAACTTACGTTTTATAGAAACCGTAACACTTTATAAATTAGAATCTTGGTTGAAAATAGAGCCAGTGTCGCAACACAGTAAGCCCATGTCACAACATCAAGGGTAGAATTGACGAAATAGAGAAAATCATTTCGATCTCGCGACATAGCCTTTGTGTATTGTGACACTAGAGCCAGTATACCCAGAAATCCAAAAGTCCAGTGTGTGATGTGACATCGAACCCCAATGTTACGACAATGGCAAAATGACAGGGATCAAGTGCTCGCCTTAGATTGAGTCTTTAGTTTTCCCTTTTCTTAGGTTTTAGATTTCTAATCTTTAAATTCTTCATATATAATTTAATTAAAGTATTAATTAGATCTATTCTGTTTAAATTAGAATTAATCTAGTGCTCGCCTCCCTTGTGTACAATCCTCAGAGTACTTACCTATTCCGTTGTAACTATATTACAACCTAACCCATATACTTGTGGATACCGCTTTTCTCATCTTTTGTGCAGGATTTCTACTCTGGACATTGTTACGTTCGGAGGTGGTCACCTAATGAATTTTGATTCATATTACAATCCTCATAGGCTCTTATTCAAACCTATATAAGCGGATTTACGCTTTTCAAACATAACAGCGGACTCATAAAGAAGGCCCAATCTTATCCTGCCTTTGTTTCACAACAACAGATATCCCATTCTTGGTGGTCTTTGGCCACTTCTAGACGTACTAACGTCTAGAGTGTAATTCTTGCAACCAAATATTATCATTAGGTGGAAGTATGGAAGTACTTCTAGACGTACTAACCTCAAGTATATGGGTCATGTTGTAATATAATTTATACAACGAAGTATGGAAGTACTTTGAGGATCGTACCCAAGGGAGATGAATATTAAATTAATTCTAACTTTGACATTAATAGTTCTAATTAGTATTTTAATTAAATTATATTACGATAAAACATAAATTGAATAAAAATTGTATTATATAAAAATAAATAAATTGCATTAAAAGAAAAAAGAAAACTAATTTGCTGACTTAATCAATTCTAAGAATAGAAGACCAATTCGCTTCGGTGGTCGTAACTAATTTCTGTTTCAAGTTCTACCCAATCAACTACTCGTCAACCTGAAAGGATATCTCGATCTTCCTCTAAACTAACAAGTTAGTAAGAAGTACTTATCTCTCAATGTCACAGTCCAAATTGGATTAGGGTAAGGTGTTCACGGATATACAATACCAATTTTGGGTTCATTTCCACCTACATAACTTCCTAGAGTTGTCAGGCCCAGGGTTTTGAGATCTTCCTATCCCAATTAGCTAATCCATTAAGAAACCCTACATAGAAGTTAATTACTCTCACGTCCACTCGCTAATCTCCCATAAGGGGATTAGTTCATCATGGATCCCATAAATAATATAAAATTTATTGAAAAGATAATAATGAATCATGAATCAAGAATAAAGTTTAAGAAGAATCCTTTGTATTAATTATTGAAAGTGCAGAAATCCACATGAATTGATGAATCAACAGATCAGATTCTCCAAAAAACAAGAACAAACTAAAACTATATTACAAATAGAAATAACCTAAGTACAAAATAAACTAAAGAAACTGAAAACTAAATGAAATTTGTAACCTAAACTAAAATAAAAGATAAAAGATAAAATATGCTTATGAAATGTTCAAAGAAGCCTGTTTATAGATTTAGGGTTGGTCGTCGTCCATTGACCTAATTCGACTAATGTTTTAACGTTAAAGTTTGTTGTGTAGACCAAAACGCTGTCAACTCATTAATTCTCCACGTCAAGTCGGTGTCATGACATTGTAGAGCTCCGTGGAGAGTTACTTAACTAGAATATCTTGAGTGTATAACCATCAACTCAACACCTATAACATCAAGCACCACAAATGAGTCATCGTTGGACAATCTCACCAAGTAGCATACTGTGACTAGTTATCCTCTTTGAAGATAGAACTTCTTGAAATATCATTTGATAATACTTACCACGAAGGACAGTCTAACTATTATACGATTACAAGAAAGTTCTATTTACTTTCAAAAAATCTCCTCAATGAGATCCACATGACAATCCTACTGTGGGGTTGTAGCACCCAGTTTTGGCAGGTCTCGAGTTGGCAAGTAAACGAGAATAATTTGTGTAGCAGGATTCTATTTGCCCAATTGATGCTTTTAGTAGATAGCTCGAACACATAGTTAATGATAGAGTATAAGGTAAGGATTGTTCTCAAAATGTGTGGATATGTATAGAGGAAGGGATTGGTAGGTGTATCAAGGATTCGTGAGTAATGAGGGTATCGCCAAAAGTAAGGTATGTCAAGTTGGTCTAGTTACTATGCAAGTCATGTTTTAACAATATGATTAGGATTGAACGAAGGGATAATTAAAGGATACAAAAATATTTTGGATCCTTGTATACATTTCTGTAAAGTTGTAAACCATTAATAGGGCAGTTTCGAAAGTTGGTTACACGTGTCAAGTTCCACTATGAGAATATGGGTTCTATATATATTTATTGATGTGAACTTTATAAAAAAAATAGGAGTTATCTTTTTTCTTCTATTTGAAACATCATGGCTAGCTTGATTTGAAGCTGATCGAGGATCTTTTTCTTGCTTAGCTAGAAGTAAAGATCGAAATTCATGTAAGAGGTTGTTCCATATCTTGGGGAAGTATTATGGACTTGCATGTTGACTTCTGAAAGAGTAAGTTTGTTTTATGTGTGTAAATAGTAAGATGGGGGAATAAGGTGTTGCATGGTGGTTATCTGGGTTACAAATGAAAATAAAAGTTATATGAATGAGTTTGAACAGTATCCCTATGTTTTATAAGTAGCCCTTGCTAGGTTTTCTTGATGGATGTTTGGGATCTAGAGATTTAGTTGCTATTCGTGGGTGTCAGGTAAGTCCCTAAGCTAACTCCTATATGTTGTATGTTTTTTTATTCTAGATACTTCTGTGAAAGATCATCTAAACTATGAGCTGAAACTAAAAGCGACGATATGATGAATATGTTGATATATGAATGTTAGAAAATACTTGCATGTATAGTTGGTATGAACCTAACAAGTATAGAGTATATAATGGGAAACCTAGAGTCAAAAGTATGACTGGAAGAGAATGTCTGAGATGTAAGTTATGTTTGGGGCAAATGCATGAAAGGTCTGTTATGTGAGTCTATGTCTGTTCACCGCGGTGGAGTCTGAAAGGGGTCCATCAAAACTTTAATCACGATCTCTAAAATGAAAGCCAATGGCCATGACACCATATCGTGTAAGACCATAATTAGGCTATCGCATCATATGGAAAGACCATATCGTGTAAGACCATTGCTGGTGGGTTATGGCATCGTATGTAATGAACTAAATGAAGGCTACTACCTAATGGGGTTTTTTGTGTGATCTAGGATGATGAAGGGAAAACCTCATGAAACGTGAGTTATGGCGAATCATTATCGTGAACACGCCAAAAAAATAAAGTTTTTGTGGCAATCTATGAGGTGGAAGACTTTGTGGCGATCTAAGGAAAGGAAAGCCCTTGTGGAAAATGAAGAAAAGAATGCCTTTGTGGCGTACACAAAAGAATGGCCACTGTGGCAACCATTTAAGGGAAACACCTCTATGGCGGACTCTGAAAGAAAGAAATGGTGTTCCCGAAGAACACCAAAGGATAATATGTATGGTGAACTTTGAAGGAACGATAGGTATAACGAACCCTAAAGGAAAAGCTCGTGTGGCTTATCATGTACACTTCCAATAAGATAATTTAATGTGTTTCCTTTGTGGAAAACTCCATATGAGTTGTTGGGGCAGACCCTGCATGGTCTTAAGAAATGAACAACAAAATTAGAATGTGCCAAAATACGTGGCAAATTCGAAGTATAGGTTAATTAGATTTGAAGAGGTAAGTAGAAGAAGGTAATATGTCTGTAATTATTATTAGAAGAATAAGAGTATTCTCTAGAAAGAATCAAATCGTATAATTAAAGAATGTATCTTCTACCTATGCATGAAATCTTTCATGGATTTCAAACAAGCGATGGCTTAGATTATGAATGTAAGAAAAACAATATTTGTCCATATGGGCCTCTGGAATGGGTATGGTTAAGGAATCACGATAATGTAGAGTGAAGAATGCGAGTAATGTATTAAGATATGAAAAATATGACATGATTTTAGAAGTTAGGGGTGACATCTAGGGTACGAAGAATGACACTCTAGGAAGGTACTCACTAGAGACAAGATGAAGAACAAAGAACAATAATGGCTAATTGAATTGCTGGATGTGAAATACAAAAATGATTCAGGTAAATGGATGTTTATCTGACTAAGTTCTCATGAACTTACCTCTATGCTTTATGTTACAAGTATGTTAATTTGGATCTGTTCTAAGAGGGACTACGCCAGGGCTATGCCAAATGAGTAGCGTATCGGGCTATTATGCATACAGAGCAAGTCTATTGGCTTGTTTAAGTCTGAGTTGTTTTATAGGAGTCTTTTACACGGAATAATTGTAATAGACCAGGGCATCTATTCAATCATTTTTGTAAATAAATTTACTATGTATACCAAATAAAAATCTCATATTATTCATACTTATGTAATTCTTAACGAAATTTATAATTAAAATATTTGCAATTAAATGCAAATTTGTATGATTCAGTGAACTACATTCGAATCCGTTCCATCACAAAAGACCAATGATGGAGGCCGTACATCTTATTTAATGACCTTCTCACACTTGATATTTTAAAAAACATGCAAGGTTTTTAATGTCCAGTTTTAATCATGAATGGTAAATATATGCATGACAAGCACATGTGGCATTCTCCCCTAATCTATATGGCATGCTTATCTCATATATGCATGAACATATATTTACAGTCCTATAATTATCATCATGCTTATCTCATAAAATTAAAAGCATAAAATTAAATGACTCTGACCAGCCAAAGTTTCCAAATTCCATCCTAGAAAAGATTACAAAATTCATCCTAAAGCATATTTTGGGTCTTCAATTTTTCCACCATAGACTTCTGTTGCAGTACCGATTCACGTTCCTGTCGTCTTTATATTTCCACCACCATTTCTATGTCCCCATCACCGCTTGCCACCACTAAACCACCGTCAACCCATCGTCGGGGACCACAACTGCCAGACCATCGCCGGCCACCACCATTGGACCACCACTGGCCACAATCCGATTGGCTGGGTTGGGTGTGCATCATCTCGATCAGTTTGGATACGTCTCGATTGGTCTTGTTTCACCAAGAAAAATTAGGTTACAAAATTCCTCTGTCCATTTTCGACTCACATGTTTTATTCTAAACAAATAAATAAATAACTTTGTGTTGTTATGATAGTCCACAACCTAAAATATACATGTCTGAGATAATAATAAATTACATACATTCATTCGCATACATTCCCCTAAACATGTAAACAATATGAGGACGTTACATCTTATCAAATATAATTATACATGAAGAATAAGTGAATTTCAATCTCAATTTAAACTATAAACATAGCACAATTTAGCTCTGATACCAAATGTTGAAAAAAATCTGATTCGAAAATGGTTTTCTTGCATAGCGGAAAATAAAAATATTGCAAACCGACCTGGTTTGCAATATTTATAGTAATAAACCTTAGACTGAATTCATACTTGTGTTCTTGTATAGACGAATCCTTGTCACTCTCGACTTTTAACCAAATGACCTTATCCACTATTCTTGTACCACGAATTACTTCACGTGTGGGCTCGAATAATTCAAATCAAACACATAACTATAAATAGTTTTCTTTTATTTGGGGTGAAAACAAAAATTCTCTTATGAAATAGAAACCGATAGAATCGTTATTCCAAAAAATATATTTAATTTTTAGAGAATAAAGGTCTCTATAGCTCCGGGTAGAATAAAAACATCTAAAATTTGTGTTAATAGCCCTACCGGTGTCATTTATTTATAGAGAGAGAAGGTAGAACCCTTGTTGAATTGTAGAAGTTTATTTCAAATAGAAAAACAAAATTCTAGTTCAACTAGGATGTAGGAGGCGACAACCCTAGTTAATAATACTAGGGTTTGTCATCCCCCTTTATTACATAAGGGGCTTTGGAGCATCTTCCATATCAAGTCCACTTACAAGTACTTTACGGGCTTTTAACCTAATACTTTATAATTTGATCGAACTCAATATTTTTTTTCTATTTCCCAAAAATAAACTTTCATATTTCCAATAAAATAATTTTCTCAACCCAATTCTAATTTCGTTAAAATCATGATGACTTTATCGTAAAAGAATCTATGATAAAATATATTTAATGTTTCCACATTCAACGGTTCACTATGACCAAATGATTTATTTCCATTTTCGAGCTTCATTTAATTCAAAAAGCGTATATTCATTTTTCATGTCATTTTTATTTTTCATCTTTCATTTTCATTTTCATTTTCATTTTCATTTTCATTTTGGAGAAAACCTTAATCATTTCCAAATTTTCCTATTTCATTTTCATGTTCAATTGATTCAACATGTAATTCATTTATGGTTTCAACAAGCTAGCAGAGGGGCCGATTGAAATACGCAAGTAAAGTTCCAATGATTTATAATTAAGTTCCAGCTTTTCATATATTAGTTATAAACTCATTTAGGCACAAAGCCATTCCACTATAGTATCGTGATTGAGTTCTTACCAACGACACACGATTACAAAAGCAATTCGATTAGTGCTTGTTCAATGACCTTGTCATAAATATGTTACCCTCATAGATATCGTTTATCTCTTTGGAATAATATTCGTTCTTCCAATATGATCTTATTTTATCTCATGGTAACCATTACATCTTTCTTCATGAAAAGTTAATTACTATCAAATAGTAATCAAGTCATTCATCACAAAGACGAACGACCAATGGCAACGTTTACTTTTCTTCAATCATGTAATGCCAATGACAGGATACCATTTACCCATGTCTCGAACTATGAATTCCTCTGTTCTGAATGACACTACATACTGTAGAAGTTGTACACCCAACGCACCAAATTTTGGTTCCTTATCTATTCGAACTCAGGCTTTTACTTACATCAAAGTGTACGAGTCACGCATACATAGTCCGTCATCCACTCAGGATTTAGGTATGCCACACTATGAACGTCACAAGTGAATAAATCCATAAACAGATTCAGGATCTATTGATCTTGGGCCCAGTCTGGCGTGCTGTCAGTCCGGTCAGTCACATATATGTCTCTATCTTCTAGGAATCATTCGTTCTGATTTCCAAGACAAAACATCTCCCCAATTGGACTTGATAGACGGCATATTAGTCTTTCAATTAGTTTGCTCATTTTTTATTACACTAAGGACATGTTTAGGTTCGTCTACTAACATAAGTTATCTTTCTATATTATGATCCCACCACGTAATACTACTTAGTATTAGTTTAAACATTAGACAAGCAATGAGTAACATTTGCTTCCATTTTGCTTTGCGTGTAAAAACCATATGAAGACAATTATAAAAAGTAATTAATGTAATCAATGAATTTGTTTTATTAACTAATCTGTTCAAAAAATTATAAGTGTACATAGACGAAAATACTACACTTAGAGTACCGGATCAAACACCAAATGTAGTGCATTTATTATTTTATATTTATAATCTTTTGAATATATTGATTTAAATAAAATTTCATCGTAAGTTAATATCATTTGTATTTTTCCTTAGTAGTTTTTGCATGCAAAGCAAAATGTAAGTAAATATTGACTCAATGATTATATTATGTTTAACTAATATTAAGTTGCATTATATGGACGAATCATAATGCAAGAAGACAATTTATATCAGTAGATAATCTAAATTGTTCATAATCTAATTGAATTTTAGCAAATCGATTGAAAGACTATTATGACATCTATCAAGTCCAATTGGGAAGATACCTTCTCTTGGGTATTGGAGCGGATGACTCATAGAAAATACATATTTAGATGTGATTGTTTGAACAATCAATAAATTGGACAAGATGCAAGTTGAATTTATCCTAAATTAGTTTATAGATTTATTCACTTGTGACGTTCGTGTGACATACCTTAATCTTGAGTGGATGATGGAGTATGTAGGCATGACTCATATACTTTGATGTATTAAAAGCCTAAATTCAAATAGATAAGGAATCAAAAGCTGGTACATTGGGTATACGAATTTTACATTATGTAGTATTATTCCACTACAATGGAATCATGGCCCTCTAAAGGTATCTGGTATCCTATCATTGGCATCACATGATTGATAAAAAAAAGGAACGTGGCCACGAGTTGTTTGTCAAAAGATAAATGATTTAATTACTATGTGTTAGTAATTGACTTTTTCATATAAGAAGATATAATGTATACCATGAGATAAAATATGATTATATTGGGACAACATATTCTATCTAAAACAGATTAAGGATATCTTATGAGGGTACCACACTTATGACAAGGTCACTGGATGAGCACTTAATGAGTAGCTTTCGTAATGACATACAATAAGGGAGAGTTCAATTATGGTACTATAGTGTAATGATTCTGTGATTAGATAATATTGTAATAAATAGGCGAAAAGTTGAAACTTAATTACAAATTATTTGAGCCCTAATTATATATGTCCAATCAGTCCCTCCACTATCTCGAGATAATCCGAAATGAGTTGCATGTAGAACCGATAACTATGGAATGAATGAAAATGACAATTAAGATAAATGGATTGCATGTATCACTATCCCTAGTGAATATATTTTCTCACTAAGTACAAAAGATGATTTGAAAACTAATTTAATTTCTTCAATTATTATTTTTAATTATAATTAAATAATTAAATTTTGAAGTGAAAATTAAATTAATTAGTCATCGTAGATTTATTGAACAAGACAATTATATATATTTCCTCTTAGATTCGAACGGTAAAATTGACATGACTTTAACGAAACTAGAATTGGGTTAAGAAAATAATTTAATTGAGAAAATTAATTAATTAATTAATTAATATTTGGGAATTTAGAAAAATAGCTATTAGGTTTGATAAATTATAAGAGTTGGATAAAAGTCTGAATAACACATATAATTATACCCAATACACGAGACAGGCATGAAAACCCAATCCCATGTGAAGAGGGCGACAAACCCTAGTCCTAGTAAGGGTAAGCCGTCACCCCCTTGTATTATACATGTATTAAAATAATGTATTTTCTATTAAAATATTATTATTTAATTTATCATTGTTCAAGTAGAACTCTTGTACTGACTCTATATAAATAAGAACTATAAGTAAGACCTAATTACATAAGTTTACACAAGTTATTGAGCACCATTATTTTGTCAAAAAATAGTGACAATTTATTTTTAGAATAATTTATATTTTTCACGAAAAGCTCATTGTTTTCAGTTCTATAGTGAGAATCAACTTTCCCATTGAAAGTTAAGAAAAAGTTTTCATTTTGTGCACTTGATTTGTTTTGCTTGAACTCATACTCAAAGCAATTCAAGGTTTGAGGAAAGAGGAGAATGTCATTCAATAGAAGAAATGGCTTCGACCGCCTCACAAACAACACAAATACTAATTCAATTAGTGGTTTATTACTATAAATATCACAAGCTTAATTTAAAAAAAATTTAAACTTCCGTTTTGCCTTAAAACATTGTTTTCTGGACCAATTTTTCCAATTCCACTATTGAAGATCTCTCATCCCAAGGCTTCGACCTCGTTCGGTCCACCAAGTGAGATATCATGGTAGCATTTTAGCCACAATGCTGGAAGGTGACACTCTCTTCCACTCACAATGTCGATGCCCTCATCGACATGGAGCCACTCTTTAATTTTCTTCTGCACCAAGTTGACATTTTTCTCTCAAGTCCATCTTGAGCCTTCAAGGACCCAAGTTATGACCTATTCAATGTGAAACAATGTATAGTATCACCCACTGCTTGTCTTGGTCGCTTGAAGGCATCATCTATGCCTGTTCGGACCACACAATCTCAATGCCCTGACACAAAACCATCAAGTTGTGACCTTAAGGAACCCTCGTTGGTTATAGCCCTCCGTCGACTGGATATCACCACATCTTTGACACTCTATGGTGCATCCATTGGATGTGGCACCAATCGTACACCTGCGGCATCTTTCGTGTATGCATCCCTCTGGAAGTCGTTTAGCCAACCGTTCCACGCGACACCGATACTCAAGTTCGCAGCATGGAAAATCTAGACACATATGCCATCCCCAACTATTTATTAATTTATAATAGTTTCCAAAACCCTAAACCCCAAATGCAGGGTTAATAATTTATGTTAGCTTTCTCTAATTTTCTTTTAATGTTTTTTTGCTAAGTCCATGCTAACTTCCTGTTTCCAAAACTATTGGTTAATTTTTATATTAATCATGTATATTGTAGAATAATTTGCCATTATTTAACCTCCGACATCGAAATAAAGCTTTTTTGTCGACAACTAACTATATATTGCCACATGGCACAACAAACTTAATTAGGAGCAAAAACTTTGTACATTGTATATTATATCTTTTGGTACATTTATATATAGATAATATTTATATATAATAAGAAGGGATTGATTTACATTACTAAGATTTTTATAATAATTTTATAAGATTATATTTTAATAATTGTGTTCATATAAATCTTTTGAATTTTCATTAAATTAAAAATATTAAATATTTTTATTTTACTATTAAATATATTGATAAATATATATGTTATTTTAAATCAAAATGATAGATATATCAAATTATTTTAAAATCTTATGTGCACTCAATGACATGCATAATTATTTTAATAAATTCAACTAAAATATTAATAGCAGTGAATTCCACCTCTCTAAATATGGATAGACCTGCTTTACATACAAGCATAAGATGCCTAGTTACGTGCTTTTGCATGAATATATTTAATTCATTAAAGATTTAGGTTTTGTTAATTAAGAAATGAATTTCTTAATCCATTTCACTAATTAAATATACCCAAAATTATCTTTTAATTTATTAATCATCATAGTTAAATTATTTGTCTGATACGAAATTATTTCTCGATGATAAATAATTGCATATATGGATAATAAATGAATTTAATTTACACAATAAAACATACCTTTTACTGATATAAGATTCAAAACATATAAACTGTTAATGGATCTCTAATAATATATTATGAAAAAACTCCAATAATATTAAGAAAATAATTAATACAATGTGGAAAATATAAGAAGCATGTGGTCAGCCTGGGACCCACGTGATGAACCAGTGGGCCCCATAAGCCCCAAATAATTTAAACAATAATGGAGGAGTTAGTCCAAAAAAATATTATATATTACTACAAATTTACCTGTTAGCTGCAATATTTAAAAAAACCGGGGCTGTTTTATATTTTTATCAATTACTTTAATTGATTGGTAATGTTTTCTTAAAAACTTTTGTTTATGTTTACAAAATAAGCGTGGGGCAATTTAAACTCCTGTGCATTTTTTAGTTTTTACTAGGCCTTCTGCTTTTTCTATGGGGTAACTCTTCTCCCTCTTCACACTCCACTCGATTAGATTTCCAATAAATGGTCCAAAATTGTGAAATCTAAGCCTCAACCTCTCAAACTTCCTTCACACCGATTTGAATATCTGTCAGTTAAAATGGCTCAATTTTCAACTATGGTCTTTATTGTTCGGATCCTTAAATCAAGGCTTGAAGCTTTGAACTCGAGCTCAATCCAAAATAAGTCTCTCCCTCTCTTTCTTTTTCTTTTTTTTTTAAATTGTTGGGGGTCAACCCGTATAAACAAACAAATAAAATAGAGAATAACGGACATACAAATATTTTACGTGGAAAACTCCTCCGAATAGGATAAAAATCATAGGCAAAAGAAGTTTCAGCTTTTCACTTAATAAGTAAACAAATAAAAGTACAATATGGAGAAAATAAACTAAAATGTATTAAACGTACATTACCCAAACCCAAAAAATAAGGCCCTAACTCGGGAACAAAATTCTCTCAATAGTTACCATAAAAACTCTCACCAAAACTCATTTGCGACTATATATAGCCGCCCTCAAGAAAAGCTAATGCTAATTGGCGTGTCAAAATAGGGATACAATGGCTCCTTTAAATAGGGTTAGATTAGAGTTCTAATCATACTAAAATATCCCTAGAATAATCAAAGTCCAACTGGGAGAAGCATTCCTACTTGAAGTCTAAAACGCAACTGCCAAATAGGAGAATACATGACGTGCTAGCTCTCCTCGTCACGACATCGATGTTGCATTTGCCCGGGGTTTACATCGTATCCTCCTGACGAGCCCTACCTACTTGTCACGACGCTGAGCCTGTTTTTACCCCTCTTCGGTTGTTTGTTGATTGTTGTGTTAAGTGCCTGTAAACTTTCCAATAAATGTGAGGCATACCCCACAAAAAAATTTTCCTTTATATTTTTTACTTCTCTCTTCTTCTGGTTTACTTTTCCATTGCAAGCTATTCAAAAGGCTCCTTTCTTTTTTGCTTTGCTTCTTGTTGTTGGGTTTTATTTTGTTTGGATTTTGGATGGATATACTTTTGTTTCAATTTTCGAGTAGTGCGGTGGTGGTGGGTGGCCAACAGTGGGGTGAGGAAGATTGAAAGGGGTCTAGAGTGGTGGACAGAAATGACTATGAACAACTGGGGTTTGAAGGAACAGGGGAGAAATTTTTTTTTAAAATTTATCTTATATTAATAAAAAAACTAATAAATAAAAATGGAAATGATTAGGTGAAAATCTGGTTACATTAATAAAAGATTTTTAACTTCCATGTTAGCAATTTTCAATTCATGTCATCAATTTTTTAGTCCATGTCATCATCCCGTTTCATACTTAATGCCTTAATGACTAGAAAATTTGAATTTAGGTACTTTAGTGGTTAATTGAAAATTTTCATATTTAGGTGACCAAAATAGAAATAAATTAAAAATTCAATGATTAATTAAATAATTTACCTTTTCTTTTTACTGATTTAGTCCCTATAGTTTTAGAGTTATTCTTTATCCGGAAATTGCTTAACAATTTATCTACATTAAATATTTTCAATTACATATGAAAATTGTCTATCTTTTAATTTATAAAATCTTACTTTTATGAAATTAACATAAACATTTTAATATCTATGATCTTATTACTTAACATATAACTTCAATGTCTATAAAAAATATAATTTCAATTAATTAGTTGACAAATCTTACTAAAATAGCCCTAATAATTGACAAATTTTAATTCAAATAGCAATAAGGACATAATATTAAAATATTAAGGGAGGGATCCACTTATATATGTGTAAAATTACAATAGTTTTACATATTCTTGTATATTTGTATACTATTAATATTTTAATGATTCACTTACACTGGTATAATATTAAAATATTAATAATACAAAAATATATGAAAGAGTGTAAAACTACTTTAATTTTACACTAATGTAAGTGGATCCTCTCCAAATATTAATATTTTATTAATTATTTTAAATATATAATAATAAAAATTATTACTAAAGTTATTTATATAGATATAATTATTAAAATATATTCTTTTTACATTTTAAAATAGAAATATTGAGATAAATATTAATAAATTAATTACTTAAAAATTTTATCATTAAAAATTAATATTTGAAATAGTTTTAGTTTATCAATAATATTTAAAGTATTATATTAATATTAGAAACTCAAACAATAGTATTATTTTAATATTAATATTACGTTAGGCATAAAATATTATAATAATTATTAACTTTTTATTAATATGTATAGTAATAAAATATTAATACTTTTTATTATGAAACTTTTATTGTTAAATATTCATAAATTATAATTTATATATTATTGTTAAAATTGTAATATAAAAATTTTAATAAAATAATAAGAATACTATTTATTATTAAATAATAAAATTTTATTAAATAATAGATAGTATTAATTATATTAAAATTTTATTAAATAATAGATAGTATTAATTATATTAAAATTTACTAATTATTAAAATAATAATTGTCACACCCGGTTTCCTTTAAGTCTAGAGGTTAAAATTGAAAGAAGCTGTAAATTGGCAACCACAATTGAAAAATAAGGAAAATTTAGTCACTGAATTGTTGGGATCCAATTTTGGTTCAATTGGATCAAAACCAGGTCCTTAGTGGGAGATAAAATGATTGTCAATAAATGGTTTCCATACGGTTGAAGACCATGCGGGAAGACTTATAATACCTGGGAAATGACTTCCCAGGGAGAATTATTATCATTGTTGTTTCATTTTCTTCAATTCTTCATCTTCTTCCTTCAGTTGTTTCGAAGAAAAATAGTTATGGGAAGCTCTACATGGAGCGGTGATCATGAGGTTTGGAAAAAGTAGAGAACCCAACAAGCTAGTAAGATTCTTAGTCCTTTTGTATACGTAAGATTAAGAAAATGAAGTTAAGGATTTCCAAAAACATTTTTAGTGGACATGTTTTTGGAAAACTAAGTTTTAAGCTAAAATTACTGAGCTTAACACATGATTTTTGTTACAATGCTTAGCTACCAGAAGAATGGAAGCTCTAGCGGTTGGAAAAGCTAAGCTTGTGAGGCAAGAAGCATCAAGTGAATTTCTATACTCCATCCCTAAAATGTTGCGTGGCTGGCATGATTATGTAATGATGTATGAATTTTTTTGATTTTGAGTACCAAGCATGCATAAGATGTTTGATAAATGGTATTCGCCATGTAGTTCAGTATACATGAGATAGTTAGAAATCCATGTTTGAAGGGATAACGTACTCCATGTTAGTATATAAGTGGAATGCGTATATTGCATGATTATAAATTATGAAGTACGGAAGGTAATTATCAACTGGTTAGATGAAGTTAGGATTGAGAAAGTGTGATTCTATTAGATACCGCCATACAGTGTTGCTGAGTGCAAACCGTGATGTGTGAAGCTCCAGGCCTTGCGGAGGGGACACTGCAGTGTTTGAATATCAAGGTTAGGAATGGCGAAATAGAGGACTAGGCGGATGGATAGGGAAAAATGGAATTCATGTTAGATACCATCATACAGTGTTGCTGAATGCAAACCGTGATGTGCAAAGTTCCGGGTCTTGTGGAGGGGGACACTTCAGTGTTTGAGCATTAAGGTAAATATGAGATAAATCTATATTGACAGTTATAAGGTTCCATAGAGCAACATCGCGATGGTGGTAAAGTCCTTCGGGGTGACACCTCAATAGAGTAAACATGAGCAAGTCTGCCATGACAATAAACATGAAGCATGATGAGTAAGACCATAGCTCTGCTATGGCAGCATATAGAGTCTGTCGAGATATTAAACGCGGGTAGTCTACCAAGACGTTAAACATGGGGTTAGGTTGTGAAGGATCGCAGCTCAGCTATGACAAGGTATTGTAGTCCACCGAGACAGTAAACACGGAGTGGATTATTGGGATAGAAATTGTGGGAAATCAAAAAATCTTGGAAAAACAGGTTGGAAGAAAAGTGTAAGTGATTCAGGCTACTGATGCTTTTCGAACCCGTTGGCAGCAACTGATAGGGGTGTTTGCTGCGGCCAATGCGAGTGGTGACCGGGATGGAGTGACTCGTGGTCATGGAAGGGCTGGTTAGGCACCTCCGAAAGGTGGCCTACTAAAATGTAATGTGGATTCTACATGTTTTGAGCAATAAGGGGCTATGGGGTATGCAGTTGTAGTTTGCAACTCTACGGGTTGTGTGCTTAATTTTTTTTTAGGTTTTATCTATGCTCATTTTAGTCCTTCCATTGATGAAGCTTTTGCCATTAGGGAGGCCTTGTCATGGTTAAAATATTTGGCCTTCGATAATGTTATAATTGAGTCAGATTACCTTCTTATAATTTCAGCTGTCACACCCATCATCTGATTTTTCTAAACTTGGTGTGCAGTTATGTGATTGTTTATTGATGAAGAATGAGTTTCAACACTTATCCTTCTATTGGACTCATGGGTGTGCCAATAAGGCGGCTCATTCCTTAGCTCAAGCGCCTTTGCTTTATGCAAATCACATGGAATGGGATGGCTTTCCCATCGTTTCTTTTAATGAGAATGTTTTGTCTATAATTGTAAATAGTGTGGTTGGGAAGTGTGGATGATAGGTTCAGGTGTATGGGGTGAGCCTACTGACTTGGGTTTTAGTTTGTTCGTATCCTCAATCTACTTGCGGTCCTAATGCTTTTTCTCATTAATGAAATTCGTACTTTCCTAAAAAAATATCACATTGTTAAAAACATATATGCATGTTTAATAATTTTAAAAATTATAATTTTAAAATAATTTTATATTAATATTTAAAATTTTAACTATTAAAAATTAAAATTTATTAATAATATAATAATATTTGAGTCATTACAAATTAAGTTTTGATCTAGAAATCATGCTACTTATAAGCTACTCTCTTTCCAAATAATTTCTTCCTTCATTCAAATAGTGAAGATAACCTTTAAAAAAATGAGTTATCTTCACCTATATAAGTAAATTTCCATTAATCAACACTATAAGAAAATGAGCATTATCTTCTATAAGTAATTTTCCAATCATCAACACTACAAGAAAATGAGCATTATCACCGAATTTAACAATGACAATTCATGTAATTGTAAAATATTGCAACAACTTTTAGTTATCATTGTTGAATAAAATTTTCAAGCTATTAATCACAAAATTCAAACTTGATTGTTGCGAATTTTAAATTTTATATGTAATCATAAAATAAGTTATTACTAAATGTTATAATATTAGAAAAATACATAAAATATCGTAATTTAATTTCTGACAACAACATTAAATGTCGTTGCATAAAATTAAAACATTTGCAACCACCTTACTAAATTTAATTTTATGATTCTTAATTCCAACAAAAAAAATCTTTGTCATTGCAAAGTTTTTACTTTATATTTAATTGATGTATACTTATAATAATTGGTTATATTTAAGATTAAAAAGAAAATAAGGAGAAAAGACAAATAAGAACAAGACTTGTTAATGTGGTAGCTATATTTAAAAAATAAGTTTTTTAATAGACATACATTAAAATTGAAAAAAAAATATATTTTTTTAAATACATTGACACAAAGTACTTCCAAACATTTTTAGTATCCGGGTAATCTCTAAGGACACATAAAATATCTTCAATATCATGATGGCACACTGGGCGAGGCATACTTTGTCCAATACCCTTTCGTACCTGTTCCTAGTTAGTAAGCAATCTTTGTTTGTAAATGAGCCATAAGAAGAAGCGAACACGATGCAATCCTTGATACTTCAAGACGGCTTTTCACTTAGTATCTTTTGCATCCCACGTATCTGCTTTTAAAGTTTTAACAATTTAATGTAAAATAACTTTAATATTGTTAATATTATCATGACAAAATATGTTATGCCCTTTCCACTCAATTGTTCAAATCTTGTGTAATTTTGGAAATTAGTGGTAATATTTTTCCATCAACAATTACGCTTCAGATTTGCATATCCTTGTTGCAGTCTCTTTATCATGATAAAAGCATCTCTTTCAGTCTAGATTTGAGGGAAAACCATGTCTCGGGCTAACTCCTATTTTAAACTTGCAAGAGCTTCAATGCACTACACCAAAACAGGCTTTTAGCTGCGTTTGGACAAAAAACGCCACAAAAAATCGAGCATTAGCGGCGCTTTACGAAAAACGCCGCCAAAGATACGAGCATTAGCGGCGATATATGTAAAGTGCCGCTAAAAACAATCATTAGCGGCGTTTACAAATAAGCGCCGCAAAACACGAAAGCCGAACGACGCCGTTTTAATATTTTTTGGGGCCCTTAGCGGCGCTTTTACATAATCGTCGCTAATGCTGCGGTCTTTCGCGGCGTTTTCTAATATGCACCGCTAATGCTCAGGTCTTTAGCGGCGTTTTTACAAAGCGCCGCTAATGCTACGGTCTTTAGCGGCGTTTTTTACAAAGCGCCGCTAATGCTACGGTCTTTAGCGGCGTTTTTTACAAAGCGCCACTAATGCTACAGTCTTTAACGGCGTTTTTTACGAAGCGCCGCTAATGCTTAGGTCTTTAGCAGCGTTTCTTAAAAAGCACCGCTAAAAACCGCAGCATTAGCGGCGCATATTAGAAAACGCCGCTAAAGACCGGAGCATTAGTGGCGTTTTGTAGATAGCGCCGCTAATAATAAAATCTAAAACCAGTAATATTATCTCATTCTTTGATATATTCTCAAGTAATGTTTGAATTATATTATTATATTATAAGTTGAAAATTTTGTATTTATTATATATTGGTAAAATTTACATTTAAATGATAATAAATAATATTGTTTAATACAAATTGTTTTTATTAAAGAGAAGTCCTAACTCCTAATTAACTATATATATTATTATATATTTTCAATTCCAGTTTATTTAAAATACTTTATTATTAGAAAATTTTATTAAATTATGAGTAAAATAAAATATCACACTACACCAAAAATTTATTTAATTTAAAATACTTAAATTGTTGTACGTGTTGTACAGAATAAAAAATAGTATAAAATTTAATAAGAATTACAAGACTAGATTAATTTTGATAGTTAGACTATATAAATATCGATCAAAGAAAGTAATATATATAAAACAGTACCAAATATCGTGATAAATAATATTATATATATATTGATAAATTTATAACCAAAAATAATTTTATATTTAGTTAATCAAACATGAACAGAACAATGACTTAATAGTACGCCTAAGAACTGAAAATGAATGAAAAGGGACAAATATTAATGAGGTTGTTACTTGGTCTAATACGTACCCAATAGAAATTAATATTAGCTAAGTTTACATTTTAGTGTTAATGTGAGGTTAGTGTTTACGGCTTATAAGATAATGATCAAATATTTACTGTTTTAGGGCTTGATGTTTATTGGTTTATGGTTTAGGGTACTTAATGATTAATTTGAATGTTACAATGCCTGGTTTTTGCGTTTTGGAGTTGCATGGAGAATACGAGTTAGGGTTTAGGCTTTAATTTTAAAATTTACGGGTTATAGGGATTAATAGCTTTGGGTTTTAGGGTTTAATTAATAACCTATCTAAAACAAAAGGAAAAAAAAATTATTTGTATTTTTTACTTATTATAATATATATATGTTATATATATTTTATGAAACATATTAATATTGTGTTAGTTGCGTACATTCGTTTGTTTGATATTTTAAAATAGAGCATATATTGGGCACGAATTTGCGGCGTTTATTGCAAAAACGCCGCAAAAGTTTAACCAAAATGACTTCGTTTTTATACTGTTTATTGGTATTAGCGGCGTTTCTGGTAAAAACGCCGCAAAAGTTTAACCAAAACGACTTCGTTTTGTATACTGTTTATTGGTATTAGCGGCGTTTCTGGTACAAACGCCGCAAAAGTTTAACCAAAACGACTTCGTTTTTTATACTGTTTATTGGTATTAGCGGCGTTTCTGGTACAAACGCCGCAAATGATAGTTATGTATTTTAGGGTATCAGAATTAATATTTAAGTTTTGTCGTATACGGTTTGGGGTTTTAGGGTTCAATACATAATGTTTATTAATTTAGGATTAAAGTTTTGAGTTTAGGATTTTGGGTTTAGGTTTACGATCGACTTGGGGATTGGGGTATGTAGTTTAGGGTTTGAGTTTACATGTTAGTTTTAATGTGAGGTTAATTAGTGTTTACGTACGGCTTATAAGATAATGATCAAATTTACTGTTTTACGGCTTGATGTTTATGGTTTATGGTTTAGCCTTATTGATTTGAATGTTACAATGCATGGTTTTTGTGTTTCGGATTTGCATGAAGAATACGAGTTAGGGTTTAGGCTTTAATTTTAAAATTTACGGGTTATAATGATTAATAACTTTGGGTTTTAGGGTTTAATTAATTACCTATCTAAAACAAAAGCAAAATAAATAAATAAAATTATTTGTGTTTTTACTTATTATAATTATGTCATTAATTAGTATATATATATAGGATTATAAGGACGGGGTTATAGAATTCATACGATATATATATACATATCTATATATATATGTTATATATTATGAAACATATTAATATTGTGTTAGTTACATTTGTTTGTTAATTAGCTTAAAATAGAGCATATATATATATATTAAAATTGTTATACATTATTTTAATAAATTTAATAATTTATAAATTATAATGTTGATTATATTAAAATCATACATACTGCATAAAATTAAAATAATTTAATAAATTCATATTAATGTATCAATTTAGAATAATGTCATAACAATTATCAAAATTAAAAATCTATTAAAAGCATTAAACTTATAAATAAAGACAAATAAAATAAATTTGGAATACATTATTTTAATAATTTCAATAATTTATAAATTTTAATGTTGCTAATATTTAATTTATTCAGATCTTGTATAAAATTTTAAAAAATTATCAATTTTGTCAATTTAAAATAATGTATTAAGTCAGAAATATATTAAAAATAAAAATTATAAATAAAAAGAAATAAAATATTATAAGAACTGAATTATTAGTGGCGTTTCTATGCAAACGCCGCAAAGATCCAACTAAAAATAAAACAAAACGGCGCCGTTTCATTGACAATTTAATTATCAGAGGCGTTTTTTCTCAAAAACGCCGCAAAAGATATAAAGTTAGCGACGTTTTCTTGTAAGTGACACAAATGTATTTAAATGAAACAGCGTCGTTTTAATGACAGGTCAGTTTTGGGGTATACCCCTCTCCCAGCCCCAATTCCATTTTTTCTGTTCTAAAATCCCTAAGTACTGAAATCCCTAACTCGTTTCAGTGTTTTTGCTATCTCCCATTTCTAAAAATCAATTCTTCATCTCTTTCAAATTTCATTGCTTGGGTGTTTCCATTTCTTGCAAAATAACAAAATATTTGGTTCGTACATTCGGTAAACACACACAGTTGACGGAGAACGTCGAGGAGCATCATCGGAATCGGTGGTCGGGGAAATAAGTATTCCAGGTTCACTTTCCCCATTCTGCCTCCGTATACATTGGGTTGTGCAAATGCTTTGTTAATTTTATTTTTGGTTTGTTATTGTTTGTTGATCCTGAAATTAAAAAAAATGTATTCTCTGTTTATAGGGTTTTCGGTCTTCCTCTTCAATTTTTGTTCATCCTTGAACTGGCATTATCGTATTCAAGTTTTATTATTGACAATTTCTATGTGGAATATTTGTCTCAATCCCACCATTTTGACTTTTATCTATTATCGGATACATGTTTATACTTGTAAAAGTTATAAAAAATTTTAATAATTACCAATAAGCTTTATGTTGATTATCTAATTTATTTCTCAAATCCAAATTAAATCTGAAGTTTTTATTAAGAAAATAACATTATTTGTTTTTTAATGATTTATTCGTAAGTGTAATACTTATGACTGTACATGTAACTTCTAAAAGATACAATATATATTCTCGCTCTAATTATTAGCTTAAATTTGATTGACTATAATCTTAATTACTAATTATTTTATATTAATTCTTTATGTTTGTCCAGTAGTGATGAATTTTTGACTGCTTACCACTGTACATAAAGTATGCATCTTTAATATGCGGTGTAAAGACTATGAATATAACCCTAGAAAACACAACTATGTTAAATATGTCAATCAAAAGCTTTATAATTAGTCTTCAATTTAATCGAAAAAGCTTGCATACACATATTACTTCTGGCGTAATAAACTTTTTGAATACATCATCATACATAAGCTAAGATGGAACATAATCAGTTAAAACAACACAAATCATTAGTATTAGTCTTTTCTTTTTCCACCACCAATTTGTTTTCATTTGTACTGTTTTCATTTCTACTTTTTCATTTTATTAAAATTCTGGTTTGGTGTTTTTTGGGTACTAATTTAGTTGTGTTTTTTGTTTGGTAGCCGTCTGCTCTGATATTTGGAAAATTTGAGGTATTTATTCATATATTTCCATAGATTGTTTTATTAAAAAAACACCTCCAAATGTTTAAATTTCGTTTTTGGTTATATGTTTGCTTTTATAGTTTACTTATGATTTTCGAGTTTTCAAATGGGTTTTGATTAATATTTTGTTTTTAAACATGTGGTATCGGTTTTACATGACCAATTTTTATGTTATATATTTGTATCCCAATTTACGCGTAATTTTGCAACCTATTACATAATTTAATAATTCTAAATCATAATTTTGTTTTCTCCCGTATTATGTACCCAAGCAAAAGTAATTACACAAATTGATCGATTAGTTTATTCGGTTTAATGTGAATTATTTATGGGTTTACGATTTTATGACAATGAATTATCAATTTTACTTCTAATTTAATAAATTATCGCCGTTAGATGTGACTTGCATACTTTAATGTATGTGTTTAATTATCTTTTAAATACAATAAAGTCATCGATTAATTGATTGAATATCAATGAATTACCCATTTATAATACATACATTACATAACTTATTAATATATATATTTTAAAATGATACATAACTTACATAACTTATTAATACATAACATTTTTAATACATAACTTATATAATACTGACATAACTTATTAATATATATTTTTAAAATGATACATAACTTACATAACTTATTAATACATAACTTATATAATACATAACTTACATAATACAACATAACTTTGCCATGGGCAGTGGAAGTAGAGATGGCATTGACGACAGAACACAAACTTTGCCATTTCCAGAACAGAACTTAAACGAAAACATCCCTAGTACTAGTACACACAGTCAATGGGTCTGCCAGGATACGGATGAAGATATTTATGGATTATAATATAGTAAGCTTTTACGATTATTTAATTATATGTAATATCATATCATAATATTGGTCTTATTATATATTTCAACTATTTTAAACATATTATTATTGTTGTAATTGTATATTAAGTTTTCAACTAATTTATTTGTATTGCAGATAAAATGCCTAGAAGACCCGTGCGAGCGTAACGCATTGTTCAAGGTACTCCAAACTCGACCGAAACAAACAGCACTGAACAACAAACTGCTATTGGATCTTCGAATGTTCCGGTTACACTTGAGGAACCTATAGAAGCTCAAAGTAATTTAACATTTAACTTACATGTGTGTTGACTTATTATTTATTTTATTTTTAAAATTTCTTATATTACAATACTTTTATTTTCCAGCTGAAACTGCTGGGACGCAGAGAGTTTGCGGACGTACGCTGCTAAGGGATTTATACGATCTAGATCCAGTCGAGAGTGTCCAAGTATCCAGTAATAGCTTTGGTCAGCCTGTTGGATCAGAAGCTCGCCTTTTAGCAGGATACATGGGCATTCTAGTACGGAATGCAAATATGTTGCCAATTAACTTTGAGTCATGGCATAAAGTGCCCGAGAGTAACAAGAACCAAGCTCTCGATAACATTAAGGTAACAAAACGTGTATGTCATTTATAATACTTGGGTTTAAGTTTCATTTACATTTACTTTCTTAAGTTGTGTTTTTTGTAGGCGAGATTTGCTCTAGAGGTCTCCGATGCTTATGTAAAAAAGGCATTAGGAAAAAGATGGAGAGACCATAAGAGCACTTTAAAGAAAGACTATTTAAGACAAAAACAACACTCGACGAGAAATTACAAAATGTCCTACCGGGAATGCTGAGGTACCAGTGGGAAGAGGTCATTAGATTTTGGACTTTGAAGAAAGGAGAGGTATGTGTTACTACAAAAATCTTGTAATTATTTTGGTTTATAGTATTTACTAATTAACGTACTAATAATTTCATAACGTAGGATCGTGAACGAGTTGGAACAAGTAGTAGGCAAAAACAAAAATTCACGCACACAGCTGGGTCGAGAAGTTTTGCGTGTGTAGCTTAGGCCGAGGTATTTTGAATTTTTTAATACTGGCAGATATTTATTACTTTCTATAAAATAATATTTTTACTATTGTATTGTAGGAAGTGTTGTCGGGTCAAAAAGTTAGACGCCTTCAACTTTTTGACATTACACATAGGAAGAAAGATGGAAACCCTATGACTCCTGAAGCTGCAGAAATTATGGTACGTTTGCTTAATACAATTTGATTTGTTTTAATTATTTATACTGTTTATTTTCTAATGTTTTATTTCATTTTTTGTAATGCAAATATTGTTAAGTTATGTTGCATTTGTTTTTTTAATATATATTGCGTTCTTAACTATGTGATTTATTTTTTAGGAAAAACTGAAGGATAAAAAGGCGGGGTACGAAGCGATTGCTTCCAGTGATAGTTCTGTTCATATTGACGACATTGATAACCGGATTATCACTGAAGTTTTGGGTCCTGAAAGGTATGGTCAGGTTCAATTTCAAGGATCTTTTGTTAACCCATCCCAATATTTTGTATCCAGCTTGCAACAATACATGCATTTGGGAGTCAGGCTCAAGCTGAAGTTCAGAGGTTAAGAGACCAGATAGCTCAGATGCAAGCGACAACAAGTGAGCAAATTACACAACTTAAAGCGGAGGCAACATCGAGAGAAGCTGAGGTCCAAAAAAGATATGAAGAACTCCAGCTACAACTTAAAGCAGATGCGAAAGCGAGAGAAGCAGAGGCAGCAGCAAGAGAAGCTGAATTTCAACGAAAGTATGAAGAACTCCAGCAGTAGCTTAAAGCGAGATCTGGCGGAGAGAAGCAGAGGTGCAGCGAGGAAGCGAGCGACTTAAAAGTTCGATGAACTCCAGCAGCAGCTTCAGAATATGATGAAGATGTTTCAGCAGTCGCAACCGCCGTCGTCTTAGACTATCGTGTAAATATACTTCAATTTTGACTTTGGTATTATCATTTTAACTTTTACAATTTTTGTAAGAATAATACGAATTTTATTTTATTTATTGACATTTATTTTAAATATTATATAGATTTATTACTTTCGGTTGGTTTAGATTTGGTTTCTTCTGATTTGTTTTTACAAGAGGGCTGAAAATAAAAAAAATTTCAAATCTGCCAAAATTAGTGGCGTTTTTCTAAAAGCGCCGCTAAAAACCATAAGCTTTAGCGGCGTTTGTGGTGAAGGCGCCGCTAAAGACCATGGTCTATAGCGGCGTTTTTCATGGTAAGCGCAGCTAAAGACCATGGTCTATAGCGGCGTTTGTTGGGTAAGTGCCGCGAAAGACCATGGTCTATAGCGGCATTTGTTGGGTAAGCGCCGCTAAAGACCATGGTCTATAGCGGCGTTTGTTTGGTAAGCGCCGCTAAAGACCAAGGTCTATAGCGGCGTTTGATGGGTAAGCGCCGCTAAAGACCATGGTTTATAGCGTCGTTGTAAAGAAAACGCCGGTAAAGGTCTTGATCTTTAGCGGCGTTTATTATAAAAAGCGCCGCTAAAGTTACCAACGCAGTCATTAGCGGCATTCGCGCCACTAAAAGTATTTGCGGCGCTAAAAAACGCCGCTATAGCCCTAAAAAAGCGCCGTTAAAAGCCTGTTTTGGTGTAGTGATGGTAAAGTAATGTGCAACATCAATTAGAAACAATATCACAAAATATGTTATAATGATGCAAAGTTTAACTTTCCAAAAACGTCATTGAATGTTGAAATAATTTTGAGATTTGCAACTTCTATTAAAATTAATTTAAAAATCAAATAGAATATATATATTAATTGAGAGTATTTTATTATTTGAAAATTTCACAAGGGAAATTGGAATTCTACAAATTTGATTTAGTTTGTGGAATGTCAAACCTATTGTCACATATATTATGCATAAAAATAATGGTAAAAAACAAACCAAATACATGTAACTGCTTAGTAATAATTTTCAATTTCTATAAAAACGAAAATAATTGAGTTATTAGAATCAAAACATCAATGAACATATTGGAGTGGAGTGGAAGTAAGTATATGATGGGCATCGAAACCACCAAATATAAATTCTTACGAAAAAATAACAATAAATTGAAATATAGAGTAGTAGGGTCGAATCCGTGGGAAGTAGGCAATAAATGTATTAATCCTGACTTTAACTCGAACAGTGTTTCGCCCACCGGATAACTTATGCATAGCGGTTGTTGTTCATCTGGTGCAGCTGCAAGTTGACGTATAGTTTGATCTGTCATGTCGTATGAATCTTCGGATTAGTAAATATCTTCGGTGTAAGATCCTTCTTCAAAATCAGGTTGTGGTTGTTTATCGCGCCAAATAGCTTCTCTTCGAAGTGTTCAAGTCAACTTTTCTATTTTTGGTTCAAATGCTAGAGTCCCCGATTCTGACCTAGTCATAAAGAAAACAAACAAAAATTAGAAAATTTCACCAATCCCCGGTAATGAAGCCAAATTTTGATGGGTGTCGAAACCACCAAATATAAATTCGTATGATAAAATAACAGTAAATTGAAATATAGAGTAGTAGGGTCGAATCCACAGGGGCTGGTTGTCTAATTTCGCCTTTTCTCATGACCAGATTCGCTGTCACGGTAATAGACATGCCCACGACCAATGCGTTGCAATGATGAAAAATAAAAATTGGGATTTTAATTTGACTAAGATAATAAAATAAGGAAATACGAAAAATAAAACAAAATTAAAATAGATTCGAAAATGTAAAAATAAATTTAAGAAAATAAAATAAATGGATAAATAAAATATTTTTTAAGCTTAGCCTTAGCCTCGGTGTACTACAATCTTGAATCGATCCTTGAAATAGATTTTCCCTCCCAAGCGATAAGCTGGTTATAGCAATCGAGGATCCCTCAAACCGCCAATTCTTCCTCTCGTAGTCGATCCCTGTATCACCTGCAAATCAACACTTGTCAAATTTCCAACCATGTGGTACGTACTCGTAATTTAAGATTTTGACAGCCTTACGATCTGAAAAGCCCAACTCGAATTAACGGCATCAACCGTTTGGGTCGTTTAAATCCGATTACTATCTCCCTTGACGGAATTCAACTAGCTTTTTTCAATTGAACACGCCAATTTGTTCTCAGGATTTTGAATGCAGCACCGCCGACTCAACTTCCCAACTGTACGCCAAATGATTCCAACCCACACTTTTTGAATTGAAATCGAATTAACTTTAAGGGACGAATTTGTACTATCTCATATATCAGAGAGATAGCGAATACCGAATTGCAAAGTATTTAGTGCAGGTTCATATCTCACGATTTCTTTGTCAAAGTGATAACCAAGCTAAGACTAAAAAGAGTTTAGTTAATGATGAAAAAAATCATGCTTTGAAAGTGATTTTATAGAATTGCGAAAGGTGGAAAGCGAAAGGGTCTTGAAAGGCAATTAAACCAAAAAGCTAAAAGTTAAAGAAAAAGTTTGAAAGAATAGAATATGGGTGACGCAAGAAGGGAGAAAAAAAAGAAAAAAAAAGTTTTATTAAATGCGAAATGCAAAGTGTGTTCAATTGGTTGTAGTTACTAGGTATTTATATACACTTTTAGTGCTAAAATTTATCTAGATTTTTTCTAAATATTATTACTAATTAATTCTAAATATTATCACTAAATAATTCAAAATTTAACAATCAAATTTAAACTAGAATTTAAACTATTTACAAAGTTGTAACAATATAAAAAATAATTCAATCTTTATCCAGCCACTTAAAAAAAAATCTTCAACCCTTCAATCTTTATCCAATCATTTTTGAATCTTCAGTCTTTCAATCAAGCTCTCCTCTTTGCTTTTTGTTCCAATTTAGCCCTTTTTTGTAAGAGTTTGAATTCAGCACACCAACTTCATTCCTGATAAGAAAAATCTAAATTTAATAGCATTTTATTTGATAATTAGCCCAAAATAAATATATTAAAAATACGAATTTATCTTACTATCAGTATACCTCAATTACTTGAATGCATTAGTGGGTGAATTTGTAGTTAATTTACTAAAATAACAAAACTGATATAAAATTAATATGTAAAACTAAATTAAATTATTTAAAAACAATTGAGCAAAATAACCCTCCCATTATTTTGGTGTTTATATCTAATAACAAATTTAATTTACAATATTGACTCATTTATTTAATTTGACCCTATCTTTTTATTGGAAGTAAATTGAAAAAATTTAATTTAATAAGGCCTTAGTAACAAATAAAAAATCAATTAACCCTTTGTAAATGTAAAAAATATTAAAAATCATAAAAATTTTATTAAAATAAAATAATAACCCAAAAAATTTGCCTTACTCTTTTATTAAGTTGCTATTATTTTTTTTAAAATTATAAATTATAAATTTTTATATCTTTTTAATAATTTTTTATAATTTTATGATTTTTTAAAATTTGAAAATTTAAAAGGGCTTTATTGATTTTTTAATTTGTTAATAAAACCTTTTGACCCTTTAGCCTTATTAGTTTTAAAATTTTCTATTTTACTTCAAATAAAAAGTGGAGCCAAATTGAATAAATACACAAAGGTTGAGGGATAAATTTGTCATTATACCTTATATATAAATATCAAAACAAACATTTAATGGTGCAATTTTAACAGAGGGACTAATTTACCATTTTTTCAGTAAAAGAGCTAAAATGCAATACAAGGTTTTGTCAAAATTAAATATGTTTATTATCAATTTCTATATCCAAATCTCATACAAATAAATAAATAATAGTGAAAGATGAAATTAATAATAATAGAAAACAAAGTAAGGAAATATGGTATACATGGATGAGTTGTCCAACATACCAACCTAGCTAACAACATTTCCAAGTTTACCATTTGGCATCCAAAATCAAAGTTGAAACATTGGCTCACTCTTCCTCCTATGCTAATGCATAAGGTCGTACTTTGTATTCCTATAAACCCAAAATTATTTAAGACTTTCCATAAACATTGAACTTTAAAAATAGTGACAGATCATGGAATATCAACAATAACATGTCACGTTTAAGTTTGCTATTTTCATAAGTTATGATGGGATGGGATGGAAGAAAATAGTAATACTAAATGAGGAGCAGGGTGTGATGCATGCACATGAAGTTGCCATCTGACTTTGACCCTACCATCTCTCCATTAAAAACATAATTTAATTTAAGCCTTAATTTCTCTTGGAAACCACTTTCTGACAATGAGCCATTAATTATTATTATAAGCTTTTAGAGAAAGGAGGAGGCAAAATGTAATGGGATGTTGGCTTTGAAAGACGTGATGTTCGAGTCCATTCATTTCACTTAACACTGACATAACAACTATTTTAACTATATCTAATCCAATTTAAATAAAATTTATTCAACTTCACTAAAAATAGGCTAATATTTAGTATATTCATAGTTATTTTAGGTTTCAACATTTTATCTTACATATTTTTAATATTTTATCATATTGTTATAGGACATTGCTTGCATGGGCAAAGTCATAAATTTTTATTAGGATAGTCGAAATTAAATTGTAATTTTCACGATAGTAAAATGTAATTTCACCATTTGAATACCCTATATTTTTATAAATTTTAAAAGATTAAATAAAATTTATATTATTTTTAGGGGTCCAAAGTACAATTTTATCTTTATTGATTTAAAATTTTAAAAAGCTTAAATGAAAGTTTTTCTATTTTAGAGGAGGCCGAAGCCCCTACCAGCCTCCTGAATACGTCCCTAGCTACATGTAGAGTAGAAGACTATTATCTTGAGATTTGATGTAAAATATACTTATCTATGTACAAACACATTTATTTTAGGTTCGAACAAAATCATATTTAATCATTTAATATCTATTTATTAGGCAAATTTTAAATAAAAATTATAATTTTATTATTTATCATGTACTTTTATTTATTTTTAATTTGAATTACAAAATAATATTTTTAAATAATTTAAGTACTATAAAATTAAGTTCTAATTAATTTATTGTTTACCTCGAGTAAAATTAAGAGTGTGTTTGATAAATCATTAACAATTTTCATTTCATTAAAATGAAAATTTTTAATTTTAATATTTTATTTGTGTTTAATAATCATTTTAATTTTTTACTTAATATAAAATTTTCAACAAAAAGTGTTGAATAAGATAAGTAGGTATGTAACTACTTATCACTTAATGTAGAAAATATTAAGTTGATTTTATTTTAAATTTTGAAATAAATAATTCTTTTTCTTTTAAATTGTGATATTTAAATTACCATATTTATATTTTATCCAAAACTATCCAAAATAATATAAAATGTTATATTAAAAGATTAAAATTAAAAAATATTTTTTAAAATTAATATTTGTTTTTTTCAAATACCATAATTATATTTTATACTTATATTTATTAATTTACCAAATAATTTTCTAATATAAATTCAGTGGTTATAAAATTTAACAGTAAAAATTTAGTACTTACTTTTTCAACACTTAAATTTCTAGTTTATCAAACATACCCTAAATATTTTAAATTTATATATAATTCAATTATATATTAATATTTAGATGGAACTAAGTTATTTTTATTTAAAATTAAATCATTAACATTATTTAGGACGTTTTAATCGAAAAAAATTGATTAAAGTTCAAAAGCTATGAAATAAAAGAAAATTAGAATGAATTAATTAATCTCAAAGTTAATATATATTTGAATTAAAATAAAGTTTAAAATATTTAAGATATATTTACATTAAAATTATTAAAAAAATAAAGGTTTATATGTTAAGAAAACTCTTAAAAATGCAAAAAAAAATCAAGTAAGTTAATGTATTAAATTTGCATCTAATTAAGTTTCCGTGTTAACAGTTTCTATTATTTACTTTTAAAATAAATTAATGGACCAATCAGATGGTGACATGTCACAACTTTTGTTTTAATCTAATATTTTTCCCATAAAAATTATTAAAAATCAGAAAAGTTATCAAAATATATAAAATTATTAAATATTAAAAATATTTAAAAGTGAAAATTGATATAAGATTATAAATATAATAAAATTATTATTAAATATTATAAATATTATAAAACTCTAATAAATTATAAAAAAATATAAAATTACCAAAACATATTTAAAATTTTATAAAACAAATTTAAATTCTATAAAAATCATAAAAAGTATTAAAATAGACATAAACTTATAAAAATTATAAAAAAAATTATAAACACTTGAATTGGACTAAATTAGTTAGTTGGATCGATTAGACCAAAATTGGCAAAGGTATTGATCCGGAGAAAGCCATTAGACCGGTTGACCAGGGAACCAGACAATTGAATCAATTTTTAATACATTTTTTATATTTTTTATTTTTTAATATTTTATTTAATTGAACTGGATAGATTTGTTGAACTGGCAAACTAGTAGCTTGATTGGTTTGACCACTAGTCTTGTTTTAAAAACCTTGGCTTGAATATTTTATTCTCTAATAGTTAAATAATGAAATTTTGGTTTGATAAAAATATTTAAAAAAGAGTAGTTCAAGTGTCCAATTCCCAGGTCAATCAGTCAAGTTTTTATGATTTTTTTAGTTTTTTAGGAGTTTATATCAATTTTAATTTTTTTACATTTTTTCATTTTTAGAATTCTATTACGTTTTTAATTTTAAATATTTTAAATAAGACTTTTAATTTTATATATTTTTATAATTTATTAGATTATCATATTTTTATAATATTTATAAGTTTATATCAATTTTAATATTTTTATGATATTTTAATATTTTATGAGAAAATATTGGATTAAACTAGAAGTGACACATGTTAGCTAATTGGTCCATCAATTTATTTTAGCGGTCAAAGTGGTGAATGACGAAAATTGTTAACGGATAGACTTAAT